>NC_058518.1:16982646-17297646 GCF_904849725.1 Hordeum vulgare subsp. vulgare
CTCCCGTTGTTATCCGAACGTTTCGGGAACCCCGGGGTCTAGTTACGGGGAACTCGTCAAAAATCGCAGTTTTGGCCTCTTGTGGCCAGTTTTCTAAGCTAACACTCACTTATTTTGGGTCCAGTTTGCGACCGAACGTTCGGGACCTCGGGATACGATTACGTGGAACTCGCCAAAACTCCTCGTTTTGGCCTATTCTGGCGAGTTATTTATGCTATTACTCACTGATTTTGGGTCCCGCCGCTATATTAACGTTTCGGGAACCCCGAGGTCCGGTTACGTGGAACTCGACAAAACTCATAGGTTTAGCCTATTTTTGCCAGGTTTGTGTGCTATTGGTCACTGATTTTGGGTCCTCCTGCGAGTCGAATGTTTTGGGAACCACGGGGCCCGGTTACGGAGAACTCGTCAAAACTCACGGTTTTGGCCTAGTCTGGCCAGTTTTCTATGATATTAGTCACTTATTTTTGGTCCCGCAGTGATCCAAACGTTTCGGGAACCCTGGGTCCTGTTACGGGGAACTCGTCAAAACTCGCAGTTTTGGCCTATTTTGGCCGGTTTTGTATGCTATTAGTAATTGATTTCGGGTCCCGCTGCGATTTGAACGTTTCGGGAACCCCGGGGTCCGGTTACGGGGAACTCGTCAGAACTCACAGTTTTGGCCTATTCTAGCCACTTTTCTAGCCTATTAGTAATTGATTTCGGGTCCCGCTGCGATCTGAATGTTTCAGGAACCCTATGGTCCGGTTAGGGAGAACTCGTCAAAACTCACAGTTTTCGCCTATTCTGGCTAGTTTTCTATGATAATGGTCACTGATATTTGGTCCCACTTTGATCCGAACATTTCGGAACCCTGGTAGGTCAGCGGCTGATACGTCTCAAACGTATCTATAATTTTTGATGGTTTCACGCTGTTATCCTGTCATCTTTGGATGATTTATGTACCTTTTATATCTTTTTTGGGACTAACTTATTAATTCAGTGCCAAGTGCCAGTTCCTGTTTTTTCTGTGTTTTTGGCTCTTTCCAGATCTGATTTTGGAACGGAGTCCAAACGGAATAAAATCCCCGAAATGATTTTTTACCAAACGAAAGAAGATCAAGGGGCTTGTGGGCCAAGCCAGGAGAGCTACACGGACACCACAAGCCCCCACTAAACCACCAGGGGGGCGGCGGTGGGGAGGCTTGTGGCCTCCTTGGCGCCCCCCTGACCTAGATCTTGCGCCTATATATTCCCTAAAAATCAGAAAAAATTAAAGGGATCCACGAAAATACTTCTCCGCCGCCGCAAGCTTCCGTTTGCGTGAGAGCTCATCTGGAGACCCTTCCCGGTGCCCTGCCAGAGGGGACTTTGGAGTTGGAGGGCTTCTTCATCATCATCATCGGCCCTCCAATGACTCGTGAGTAGTTCACTTCAGACCTACGGGTTCGTAGTTAGTAGCTAGATGTCTTCTTCTCTCTCTTGGATCTCCAATACAAAGTTCTCCATGATCTTCATGGAGATCTATCCGATGAAATCTTCTTTGGCGGTGTGTTTGTCGAGATCCGATGAATTGTGGATTTGTGATCAGATTATCTATGATATATATTTGAGTGTTTGCTGCTTTCTTATTTGCATGATTTGATATCCTTGTAAGTCTCTCCCAGTCTTGGGTTTTGTTTGGCCAACTAGATCTATGATTCTTGCAATGGGAGAAGTGCTTGGTTTTGGGTTCTTACCATGTGGTGACCTTTCCCAGTGACAGTAGGGGCAGCAAGGCACACATCGTGTAGTTGCCATCAAGGGTAACAAGGTGGGCTCTGTCGTAGATATGAGATTGTCCATCTACATCATGTCATCTTGCTTAAGGCGTTATTCTGTTCTTTTGGAGTTAATACTCTAGATGCATGTTGGATAGCGGTCGACGTGTGGAGTAATAGTAGTAGATGCAGAAAGTACGGTCTACTTGTTTTGGACGTGCTGCCTATAGATATAATCATTGCCATAGATATCGTCACGACTTTTCGCGGTTCTATCAATTGCTCGACAGTAATTTGTTCACCCACCATCTATTTGCTTTCATGACAGAAGCCACTAGTAAACACTACTGCCCCCGGGTCTATTCACACCTATCATTTCCACTTTCTCTTTTACTTTGCTTTGTTAATTTGTTGCTTTCAGTTCTCACTTGGCAAACAATCTATAAGGGATTGACAACCCCTTCATAGTGTTGGGAGCAAGCTTTTTGTGTTTGTGCAGGCTCTTGTGATACTCCTTCACTGGATCAGTACCTTGGTTCTCAAAACAGACGGAAATACTTACCACCGTTGTGCTAGATCACCCTTTCTGCTTGAAGGGAACACCAACGCAAGGCTCCAAGGCCACGGGGGAATCCTTTGCATATTTTCCTAGGAAGTCCCTTAAGGCGTAGCTGTAGCAGAAGGATTTCTGGTGCCGTCGACACACCTATTTCTGGCGCCGTTAGAATTTCTTTTGTTGCAGTAGCAGAAGTATTTCTGGCGTTGTTGCCGGGGAAGGAGAGATCTATCCAAGTAGGTCTCACAAACTCATCTCTCACATTTACTTTTTTGCCAGTTGCCTCTCATTTTCCTCTCCCCCACATCACATTTGCCGTTTTCATTTGCCTTTCTCCTTTCCCGTTTTCTTTTGCCTTTTGCCTTTTTGCCGTTTTCCTTTGCCGATTTTCTAGCTTGCTTGTGTGCTTGTTTGTTTGTTGAAGTCATCATGGCTGAAAACACCAAACTTTGCGACTTCTCGAGTACCAATAATAATGATTTTATTAGTACTCCTATTGCTCTAGCCACTAGTGCGGAATCGTATGAGATCAATGCAGCCTTGCTGAATCTTGTTATGAAAGAGCAATTCTCTCGCCTTCCTAGTGAAGATGCCGCATACTATCTCAATACCTCCATTGAGCTTTGTGGTATGCGAAAGAAAAGAGATGTGGATAATGATGTGATTAAGTTGAAACTTTTTCCTTTCTCGTTGCGAGATCGCGCAAAAACTTGGTTTTCTTCTTTGCCTAAAACTAGTATCGATTCTTGGGATAAGTGCAAAGATGCTTACATATCCAAGTATTTTCCGTCGACTAAGATCATCTCCTTACGAAACGATATCATGAATTTCAAGCAACTTGATCATGAACACGTTGCACAATCTTGGAAGAGGATGAAGCTTATGACTAGAAATTGTCCCGCTCATGGCTTGAGTTTGTGGATGATTATACAAATCTTTTACACTGGCTTGAATTTCGCTTCTCGCAATATCTTGGACTCCGCCTAAGGTGTAACATTCATGGAAATCACGTTAGGAGACGCTACAAAACCCCTAGACAATATCATGACCAACTATTCTCAGTGGCACATTGAAAGGTCACCAGCTAGCAAAAAGGTGCGCGCTATAGAAGAGATTAACTCGCTTAGTGTTAAGATGGACGAGTTGATGAATTTGGTTGCTAGTAGAAACGTTACTGTAGATCGTAATGACATGCCAATGTCTTCTTTGATTGAGAGTAGCAACGCTAGTTTGGACGTGAATTTTGTTGGTAGGAACAATTTTGGCAACAACAATGCTTTTAGAGGAAACTATGTTCCTAGGCCTTTTCCTAGTAACTCCTCTAACAATTATGGCAATTCCTACAACAACACTTATGGAAATCACAACAAATTACCCTCTGATTTAGAGAGTAATATCAAAGAGTTCATCAACTCTCAAAAGATTTTCAATGCGTCCATAGAGGAAAAACTACTCAAAATTGACGATTTGGCTAAGAGCGTTGATAGGATGTCTTGTGATATTGATGCTTTGAAAGTTAGATGCGCTCCGGTCAACTTGGATGAAACTTTGAAAGCTATGCGTGTCTCCATGAATGAGAGCACAGAAAGAACCGCCCAAATTCGCGCTAGGCATGAATGGTTTAAAAGGGTGCGTTCTAGTGATGCAAATCACGAAGATCTTAAAGTGCTTGGTGTGTCTCCTCTTGAATCTTTGTTTTCGCGTGTCAAACCTATTTATGAAGGGGCTGGATATGAATCCACTTTGGTTGAAAAATGCCCCAATGATTCGGAGTCCACCTATCTTGATGATAAAGGTCTGGAGAGTGGAGTAGAAAAAAATCAAAATTTTGGGTAGTAATGAAACTACCACTTTGGATTTCAAGGAATTCAATTATGATAATTGCTCCTTGTTTGAATGCATTTGTTTGATGCAATCCATTGCAAACTCTCCACACGCTTATAGCCAAAGCAAAGCCTCTACTGCGCATATCGTAGATGCTATGATGATATCTCTTGAAGAGAAGCTCGAATTAGAAGTCTCTATACCAGAAAAAATCATGATGAGTCGGAACCTACTATCAAAATCAAGATCAAAAACTATGAGTGCAATGCTTTGTGTGATTTGGGTGCTAGTGTTTCCGCGATTCCAAAATCTTGATGTGATATTCTTGGTTTTCATGAGATCGAAGAGTGTTCTCTTAATTTGCATCTTGCGGATTCTACTGTCAAGAAACCCATGGGAAGGATCGATGATGTTCTTATTGTTGCAAATAAGAACTATGTACACTAGTGGAAAACGGGCCTTTGGCCGGGACCATTTAGTCCTGGCCTGCCTCTGGGCCGGGACTAAAGGCCCGGCCACGTCGCCCCAATTCTCAATGCATTCCTCGAGGCTTTAGTCCCGGCCCGTAAGGAGCCTTTAGTCCCGGTTCGTGTCCGAAACCGGGTCTAAAGGGCTACACGGTGGGCAGTGGTGGTGGCAACCGTTCGTATCCCCCTTTAGTCCCGGTTGGTGGCTCAACCCGGGACTAAAGGCCTAACACGTGGCCTGCCGTAGTGGTGGCGATGGTTGGTATACCTCTTTAGTCCCGGTTGGTGGCTCAACCCGGGACTAAAGACCCAAACGGTTTGCATCCCGCGTCGTTTCGGGCGATGCAAAGCATGAACCGAAGCGTACAGTCGCCATTTCTCTTTTTCTTCTTCTCTCTCGCGTCTCCCTCTCTGTTCTTCTCCTCTCTTCTTCCCTTCTCTTCTTCCACCATGCCAACTAGCTTTCATGAGGTGCTCGCACATGGCACGACCAAGCTCCGTGTCGTGTACACGAACCTGAGCAGGGAGGTGCCGTTTTTTCTTCAACAGTTGAAGGAACGATGGTTTGACCACGCAGCGGAGCATGAGAAGTTCTTGGGGCTTGATCTGGAGTACACGGCCGATCAACGCGGTGTTGCCGTCATCCATCTATGCTTCGCACGCCATGTCTTGATCTTCCAATGGGCGAGGTAAGTTTTGAGGCTTTCTTTGATCCAAGATAATGACATTGTAAGTTTATTTGTTTCAATCAAAGTTGGTTCCCTTCTAATAGTTGTAGTGAAACAATTTTGATTAGTTGAAGGGGAGCACAATCTAATTGGAATAGTGTTCCATAATCTGAAAAATCGTATTAGAATCAACTAGTGTTTAATATGTTCCATTGGAATCATAGTTGGTTCCCTTCAAATAGTTGTAGTGAAACAATTTTGATTAGTTGAAGGGGAACACAATCTGATTGGAATAGTGTTCCATAATCTAAAAAATCGTATTAGAACCAACTAGTGTTTAATATGTTCCATTGGAATCATAGTTGGTTCGCTTCAAATAGTTGTAGTGAAACAATTTTGATTAGTTGAAGGGAACACAATCTGATTGGAATAGTGTTCCACAATCTGAAAAGTCTGATTGGTTCAATATGTTCCATTGAAATCATAGTTGTAGTGATACAATTTTATGCGGTGTTCTTTGATCCAAGGCTATGAAAATTGAATATAGCTAGTGATCTCTCTAGGTTCCATTGGATAGCAATATGATATGTCATAGTCATGAAAATTGCATGTAGCTAGTGATCTCTCTAGGTTCCATTGGATAGCTATAGTGATCTCTCTAGGTTCCATTGCATATGTTCTATTTGAATCCTAAAGATAATTTTCTCTTTAGTTGTAGTGAAACATGTTTCCTTATTGCAGCAGTATGTAACATTTGTTCCATTTTAATTTGTTTCTGTTGCAGGAGTGACAAGCATTGTCTAGAACTCATGGACTTCCTTCACAGCGGCATCACTTTTGCTTCCGTTGACATAAGGAACGACAAGCTGAAGATGAGGCACAGCTTCGGTATTGAGATACCAGCTGGTTGCCTCGTTGATCTCCAAACGATATTCAGGCTTCGACATGACAGGACTTCGATGGCTCATATGGCAGTTGCCTTGATCGATGATTCATATGCTGATATGAAGACCAGTTTCCCAAAGTCTCAGCACAAACTTTGGGAGAAAGGCCCACTTGATGATATCAACATTGAGTATGCAGCAAAAGATGCATACGTTTCATACGAGTTGTACCGCAAGATTCGAGTCGTCCACTATGGCCAGCGTCACTCGAGGAAGGTGGACATTCTGATTTAGATGATTCAGACGAGTAGTGTTCTGAACGTCGAACACTTGTATATATATCTATGGTAGCTATTATTATGTACTGTTTGGACTAGTATCATGTACTTCTTGGACCAATTTATATATGTCTAGTTTCTATTTGTGCCATTATAGTTTCCAAATTTGAATGGTTTAGCCCTTTCTAACTTCATTTGCTACTTTTGAATGGTTTAGCCCTTTCTAACTTCATGGTATCATGCATTTCGACCACATATATATACAAAAAGTCTTCAGTTCAAATAAGTTCAAAAAATGAAATACCTTTTGTAACAGATCTATTTTTGATTAAAATAGTCATTTAACAATTAAAGACCATTAGTCCCACGTGGCGTGCAGCGGAACCACGTGGCGTGCCGCGGAACCACTTTTGTTGTGGGGGTCGCTTCTCCTTCTTCGAAACCGTGCTACTTCGAGAGAGATTGTCCGTTTTGTACACGAACTGCATGCAGTTTTTGTCGTAGCCCTCTCAACTTTTTAACACATGCTATGTGGGTGAAATGATGATAGCATGCCTACTTTCAACATTTTCAGAGTTCATTTGTAGTGCTTTTCAATTTCAGGGTCAACTAGCTCCAAAAAAAAAAAGTAAATGCACGAAATATACCAAATGAAGTCAGAAATTATTGAAATTTTGTGACGTGCCTTTGAATGGTGCATTTTGAACACACAAAAAGTATGGAGTTCAAATATGTTCAAAAAATGAAATCCCTTTGTAAGAGATGAGTTCTCGTTCGAAACGCTACTACTTCGAGAGAGATTGTCCGTTTTGTACACGAACTGCATCCAGTTTTTTTCGTAGCCCTCTCAACTTTTTAACACATGCTATGTGGGTGAAATGATAATAGCATGCCAACTTTCAACATTTTCAGAGTTCATTTGTAGTGCTTTTCAATTTCAGGGTCAACTAGCTCAAAAAAAATAAGTAAATGCACGAAATATACCAAATGAAGTCAGAAATTGTTGAAATTTTGTGACGTGCCTTAGCATGGTGCATTTTGAACACACAAAAAGTATGGAGTTCAAATAAGTTCAAAAAAATGAAATCCCTTTTGTAAGAGATGAGTTCTCGTTCGAAACACTGCTACTTCGAGAGAGATTGTCCGTTTTGTACACGAACTGCATCCAGTTTTTGTCGTAGCCCTCTCAACTTTTTAACACATGCTATGTGGGTGAAATGATGATAGCATGCCAACTTTCAACATTTTCAGAGTGCATTTGTAGTGCTTTTCAATTTCAGGGTCAACTAGCTCAAAAAAAAGTAAATGCACGAAATATACCAAATGAAGTCAGAAATTGTTGAAATTTTGTGACGTGCCTTAGAATGGTGCATTTTGAACACACAAAAAGTATGGAGTTGAAATAAGTTCAAAAAAATGAAATCCCTTTTGTAAGAGATGAGTTCTCGTTCGAAACGCTGCTACTTCGAGAGAGATTGTCCGTTTTGTACACGAACTGCATCCAGTTTTTGTCGTAGCCCTCTCAACTTTTTATAACATGCTATGTGGGTGAAATGATGATAGCATGCCAACTTTCAACATTTTCAGAGTTCATTTGTAGTGCTTTTCAATTTCAGGGTCAACTAGCTCAAAAAAAAAAGTAAATGCACGAAATATACCAAATGAAGTCAGAATTTGTTGAAATTTTGTGATGTGCCTTTGAATGGTGCATTTTGAATACACAAAAAGTATGGAGTTCAAATAAGTTCAAAAAAATGAAATCCCTTTGTAAGAGATGAGTTCTCGTTCGAAACGCTGCTACTTCGAGAGAGATTGTCCGTTTTGTACACGAACTACATCTAGTTTTTTTCGTAGCCCTCTAAACTTTTTAACACATGCTATGTGGGTGAAATGATGATAGCATGCCAACTTTCAACATTTTCAGAGTTCATTTGTAGTGCTTTTCAATTTCAGGGTCAACTAGCTCAAAAAAAATAAGTAAATGCACGAAATATACCAAATGAAGTCAGAAATTGTTGAAATTTTGTGACGTGCCTTAGAATGGTGCATTTTGAACACACAAAAAGTATGGAGTTCAAATAAGTTCAAAAAAATAAATCCCTTTGTAAGAGATGAGTTCTCGTTCGAAACGCTGCTACTTCGAGAGATAATAGTTTGGATAGTCAAAATTATTAATTTTGAAAATAGAAAATAGTTTTGCATTATTTATTCAATTTGAAACACTTGTCATTATCATAGTTTTGTCAAATTCTCAAATATGCAAAAAGAATTTTTAATAAACATAGTTTTTAATTGAAAATAACAAAATAGATAATAGTTTGGATAGTCAAAATTATTAATTTTGAAAATAGAAAATAGTTTTGCATTATTTATTCAATTTGAAACACTTTTCATTATCATAGTTTTGTCAAATTCTCAAATATGCAAAAAGAATTTTTAATAAACATAGTTTTTAATTGAAAATAACAATATAAGTTAATAGTTTGGATAGTCAAAATTATTAATTATGAAAATAAACAATAGTTTTGCATTATTTATTCAATTTGAAACACTTTTCATTAGCATAGTTTTGTCAAATTCTCAAATATGCAAAAGGAATTTTTAATAAACATAGTTTTTAGTTGAAAATAACAAAATAAGTTAATAGTTTGGATAGTCAAAATAATTAATTTTGAAAATAGAAAAAAATGAAACTATATGAGAAATCATAGACAAAATTCAACCTGAATTCTCACTTTGAATTCAGATTGAATTTTGTCCATAATTTCGAATATAGTTTCAATTTTCAGTAAGTTTAGGCGCATAAGCCTGCTTTAGAGAGGAGCTCGATGGACAAGCTGCGACGGGGCTTATAAACAAGTGTTTGTCCCCCTCGCTGGGCGAGGTGGGACTAAACATATCGTGCAGCCGAGGAGGGGCTTTAGTCCCGGGTGGAGCCACGCCCCGGGACTACAGACCCCCTTTAGTCCCGGGTGGAGCCACGCCCCGGGACTAAAGACCCCCTGCTTCCCGCCTCCTGGTCTGCCCGAAAAGAGGCCTTTAGTCCCGGGTCGTGGCTCCACCCGGGACTAAAGGGGATCTTTAGTCCCGGTTCGAGCCACGTACCGGGACTAAAGATCCACCTATATAAGCGGGACTTCGAAAATTTCCAACCCAAATCGTCCATTTCTCTTCTTCTTCCTCTCGTTCTCCTGCCCGACGCGGCACAGCGACGAACTCGACGACGCCGTCAGGCTGCCCGCCGTCCTGCTCGCCGCCGCCTGCCGTCCTCCTCGCCGTCGGCCGTCCTCCTCGCCGCCGCGCCGTCCTCCTCGCGTGCCGTCCTCCTCGCCGTCGCGCCATCCTCCTCGCCGTCGCGCCGTCCTCCGCGCCGTCCTCCTCGCCGCGCGCCGTCGACACCTCCGGCCGGTAAGCCCCCCGCCCCCTCCTCCCCAACACTCCGGCCAGTATAAGAAAAGAAGAAAAAGGATAAGAGAAGAAGAAAAAGGAGAAGAAAATAAGAAAAAGGAGAAGAAAAGAAGAAAAAGAAAAAGATTTTTTTGTCATTTAATTCCTATTGTTATTAGGTTTGTGCTAGATTATTAGGGTTAGTAGTATTTAGAATTAGGTTAGGGTTACAAGAAGAAGAAATATGAACAAAAATAAGAAAATAAGATTAGGAAAAATGAAAATAAGAAGAGGAGGAGAAGAAAAGAAGAAAAAGGAGAATAAGAAGAGGAGGAGAGGAGAAGAAGAGGAAAAATAGAAGAAGAGGATAAGTAGAAGAAGAGAAAAAATTAGAAGAGGAGGAGCGGAGAAGTAGAAGAAGAGAAGAGGAGGAGTACTACAAGAAGAGGAGAAGTAGAAGTAGAAGAAGAAGTAGAAGAAGAGGAGAAATAGAAGAAGAGGAAAATTAGTTTAGGGTTACAAGAAGAAGAAATATTTTGTTTGTCATTTAATTTTGCTATTGTATAGTGTATATGCTTAAGTGTTAATAGTGTTTCTTAGATTATTGCTTAATTTTGCTATTGTATATGCTTAAGTGTTAATAGTTTAATTTTGCTATTGTATATGCTTAAGTGTTAATAGTTTATTTTTAGCAAGAAAATTAATAGAACTAGTTTATTTTTTAGTTCATTTTACGATGCATATCCCGCATCCTCGTCGTCGACTCAGCGGAGGACACCTGCTTGATCAGAGGGGCCCTGTCCGGGACTGGGCTCCGCCTGGCTGGTATTGGGAGGTGCTACCTTCCGGGGGGGTGTAGGTTGGTGAGGAGCCAACCCGTCGTTGAACCGATCCTTGTTTGGTGGCGGTCACGTGGGCCAGTGAGGGTGCCGAGGCTTCCGGACACCGCGGAGGTGGTACGTCACCGTGTCAGCGAGCAGGATGAGCACGTCCGTCGCTACATGGTTGCGTTGGAGGGCAGGTTTGAGCATACCTGGCAGGTTCTTCGGGTATCTCACTGGAGCTATGATCCTGTGATGGTTCCTTCTCTTTGGGTGTCCACCGCCCGCGCCGATACCCGTCGGGCGCTACGGTTCTAGATGTATCAGTGATGCTATATGTATGATAGTATTCGAGGAGTATTAGTGATAATATTCGACGATGTACAGACAAAAGTGATGATGTATTAGCTTATAATTGAATGCATGCTAATTTGAATACTACTTTATTTTACGATTTGGTTTTGCTTATTGAATGCTCAAATTGGAAAAGTACTCCTACTTTGAATACCATGCAGAAATCTAGGAGTCCCGGGTGGAGCCACGACCCGGGACTTAAGTTGTTTTGGAACGGAGTTCCTGATAGAATAATTCTTTTTTGGTACAAAGGTTAAGAGAATCCGTTTTTTTGTAGAACTATGGATCCACATATCAGGAACCTCGAAGAGGAAGAACTTCTTGAAGATATAATCAAAGACGGCCCCGACGTTGAACCAGCTGAATCTCCGTCGTCATATCTAAACCAGGACGTTGGAATGGAGGTCGAGCGACACGAAGATGAAGCCGATGGGGTAGGAGATAGGTCCAATGACGGAGAAGGTGATAGCTCCACTGATGGAGAAGCCGGTGAAGAGGAGAAGTCGGGCGAGGTATACATATGAAGTTCGACAATCACTTGTAATATGTGAAATTTTTTGGAGATAGCTCTATATTGTATACATATACATTCATTTGACGAATGTTTCTCCCTCTTAGGCCTCCACATCGAGCAAAACTACGAAACGAGGCCCGACTAGAAAGTTGGATGCACGGACGCATTACACATTTGAGGTGATATTTCCTACGGGCGAACCCAAGCTTCCTAAGAATGCTGCTGACACATTCAAGAAGCAATGCGGATTTCTCGTTAGGGATCACGCCCCGATCAGCTTTCGGGAGTGGAACAGCACAAAGGGGCAGCCGATAGTGACTATGTCGCCGAAAGGTACAAAGATAATCTTTGAAATGATCTCATGTCACATTTCAACCTGCCAGAATGTGAGAATGAAGACGCCGCAGACAAACTGAGGGCCAAAGTCAAGCAGTGGACTCTGAAGAAGATGGCCGAACTGTTCCGTAGCTGGAAGAAGAAGCTATGGAAAAACTATCTGAAGACACAGAAAGTGCCAGTATTCGAGGGGTATCTAGCCAAGCAGGCGAATCACTGGAAGGCATTTCAAGAGTACAAGGAGTCAGAAGACGCCCAAGCATTAGCAGAAAAGAACAAGATAAATGCCGACAAGAAGAAATATCACCACAAGCTGGGGCCAGGGGGCTATGCGACTGCCATCCCAAAGTGGGATAAGAAAGAGCAAGATCTGAAAGACAAAGCCATCGTACCCGAACCACTCCGTGATGAGTGGGAATTGAGAGCAAGAAATTGGTTCCTTGCGCATGGTGGGTCGTACGACGAAACAACAGGGGACCTCATCTGCAATGATGATCTTAGGATACCCAGGGAGAATTGGAAAAGGATAGTGAAAGAAATTAAGGAGGGACAAAGAAAGCTCACTGCAGATAGAGATAAAGATTTGCTCACACTGGTCCTCGGCAATGACGAACATGGAGGACGAACGCGAGGCTTCGGTCCTTCTTACCCGTGGTGGCTTGGGTTTCCTAGAGACCAAGACACTTACAGAAGCTGAGAGAGAGCAAAGAAGCGGCAGCAGGATGAGGAGAATGACAAGTTCAACCAGTTGCTTGCCAGGATTAACAAGCAACAGAAGCAGATTGCTGAGCTTAGAGGAGTACCGCGCCAGGAAGATCCTGCACTTGATATTACCGGCGCCCCATCTAAGCGGAAAAGCAGCGTGGCTGAATCTGAGGCCCCGCCCGACGATGAATGAAGAATGATAGAGGGCGGTCCCGGCTACCCCGTGGATGGAATCAAGGAGTCAACATCATGTGAACTCCATCAGAAATTCAAGAACATATCCATGAAGGTGGCCGTCGGACAAGCTTTACCTTCTGGCCCTGATGCACGTTGGCATGGCCGTGAGATTCCAGCTGGCTTTGCTAAAGTCGGGGTGGATCAAATCATGACGGGGTTTAATGATATGGAGCTCGACATAGCTGGACCCGAAGATGAGAGAACAGTCGGAGAAGTAATGGGTGGAGTCATCCTATGGGACAAGAACTACATCAAGCTTCCAGGCTCGGCCCCAAGGACAACACCGCCTCCGAGTCGTCGCAGGTCACCTACACCTCCATTACCTCCTAGCCCTCCACATGACGTCGGCCAGCACAACACGAGTCCATCTCGATCACCGCCGCCGGACTTGGGTCGCCCGTCTCCGCCGCCGCCCGCACATGATACTAAGCGGAAGCGTGCCAGCAATAACGCTCCGTCGATGATTTCTAAGCGACGGAGCTCCCCAAAGCGCAAACTATCGCCCCTCCCAAAGGTACCTCATGCTAATCTTCCTATCAGACCTTTTGATCGTACCCCCGAGGAAAACGCCAGGATAGCAAAGGAACAGCATGATGCGCAGATGAAAAGGAAGGAACACGAGCCCCGCCCGGAATACACCAAGAAGCACATAGCATGGGCAAAAGACTTCATAACCACTCCATCACAGTATGACTTACACTATAAGCCTGATGACTATACACGCACATTGCAGAAGGAAGTGAAAAAGAGCAGCTCACGTGCAAGTGCAAGTGGGAGCAAATCAAGTTCAACTACAAGCAAGAAAAAATCAGACGTTCCTCAGCTTGGACAACAGGCCAAACAGTCGATCCCACCCCTCAAGGTGTTAACCGAGAATGGTCCCCCTCCGGTGCAGGGGCAAGCTTTTGAAAGAGCAAAGGTGTTGGCGGATGAATGTGGTATCTCGGTTGAAGATTTTCTGGCTTCCCAAGACGACAGGATACCCAAGGCTGTGGTAGCCCCTAAGCCACAGTTTGTCATGGGAGAGCCTTTGGTCAGCAAAGATGACCTCCCAACAAATATGCGTTACTTGCATAAATGGTACTTAAGTGAATCAAATAATGGGAGAACGATGATCGTGCTGAGTGTCCCACGGGAGTACTACGGCCGCTCCGAAGAAATCCATATCGACTTTGATGAACTCTTCCAGATGTACAATGGCGACGCCCTCGACAAATCGCTTATGAGTTTCTATTGTCTGTAAGTTTTTTAATTCGTTGTCTACATATAACTTGTTTAGTTATTTCAATTCATTGTCTATATATAACTTGTACTCTATTACGCAGAATGAAGATTCTGGAGTGTAAAAGTAAGAGCATCCTAAATATTGGGTTTATTGACCCAGATAAAATACATATAGCGACGCTAACTGACAAACCCAAGGAGACAGAGGAAAACCTTCTAAGGTTTCTAACAGATCAAAATTTCTGTGACCACATACTATTTCCATACAACTTCAGGTGAGGGTCTTTAATCTATTGTGTCCATTCACTTATAAGTGTAATTGATAAGTTGATATATACGTGTGCAACTTCCATTGGATTCTGTTGGACATTCAAATTGATAAGGGAAGAGTTGATGCCTTCGACCCATTATCGAGACCCTTGGAACAGTTCCAAAGCCTGCAGGACATGCTCCAAGGGTAATTTTAATCATTCTTGCGCTCTATCGGTCTCTTTCGATGATTTTCTGATATATCAATTAATGAAAAACTTAGCAAATCATTATCCTTGTCGGGCAGGGTTTGGAAGCGGTTCAACTGCGTGACTCCCGGTAACTTTCCTGAGAAGTTGACCTTTAGAGCGGCTCAGGTAAGTAGTAGTACGATATACTTCTATTAATTTTTAATACATTTATGATGCTAGATTATTATTTTGATTATATATGTTCTATTCTCGTAAAGTGCGACCAGCAGCCATGGGGAACGCATCTATGCGGATACTATGTTTGCGAGACCATTCGCACGTTTACCTCTGAGTTCAAGGATCACAGATTCGACGTAAGCAATGAACATTCACACCTCTATTTTTACCCGTCATTCTTTGTTATCATGATTGATATTCATATTCATCTCCTCTTCTTATATATCACACGACCATGAGGACGAAGGTCCTACGAGAGCAACGCGCGATTGCTGTTGCAGAGGAGCTTGCGGGATTTGTGAGGACGGAAGCTATAGAAGACAAAGGACGATTTAGTGTAGCTAAGGGCCATTACTGATGTTCGTCCATGTAATCGAATACACGGGCTCTAGTCCCGATAATTCAGATCTCCATATAATTGTATATATATGATCGCTTGTAAGATAAGTTAATCTTATATATATATATATATATATATATATATATATGCATAATTATTTCTATTTAAATTATATGAAAACTAATTCCCGAACACCAAACGAGGCATCACGTTAATCTCCCAAACACCTAAACCCTAAAACCCTAAAACCCAAAAATAATTTCATAAAAAAAACCCAAAAACCAGCAAAATCTGAAAATCTTTAGTCCCGGTCCGTGTAACGAACCAGGACTAAAGGGCCTGCCCTTGGGGCGCTACGAGGCGCCCACGTGGAGCACCTTTAGTCCCGGCTTGTAAGAGGGCCGGGACGAAAGGTTAGGCGTTTAGTCCCGCCCCTTTAGTCCCGGTTGGTGAACTGGGACTAAAGCCACTTACAGGCCGGGGCAAAAGGCCCCGTCCCCACTAGTGGTACCCGTGGATTTCATTGTACTTGACATAGATTGCAATCCTTCATGTCCCATTATTCTTGGTAGACCTTTCCTAAGGACTATTGGTGCTATCATCGATATGAATGAAGGGAATATTAGAATTAAATATCATTTAAAAAGGGGCATGGAGCACTTTCTTAGAAAGAAAATAAGATTGCCTTATGAATCTATGATGAGGGCTACTTATGGTTTGAGCACCAAAGATGACTATACGTGATTCCATCACCTTTTGGCTAGCTAAGGCCGTTAAACAAAAGCGCTTGTTGGGAGGCAACCCAACGAATCTATCCTTTTTCTTTCTGTTTTGTGCGTTCCACACTTTCATAATTCTGTTATGATTGTGTCTTTTGCGTTTCTTTTTGCGTTTGTGCCAAGCAAAACCGTTATGATTAGTCTTGGGGATGATCGTTTGGTCATGCTGGAAAACACAGAAACTTTCTGCTCACGAAAAGAATTTTGATTTATTTTCTGTAAGAGCTTTTGAGTTGATTCTTCTTGCTGCTGATTTCTAAGAAAATTCTTCAGATTTTTGTAATTTATCAGAATCTTTGAAGTAGCAGAAGTATACGAAATATACAGATTCCTACAGACTGGTCTGCTGTTAACAGATTCTGTTTTTGTTGTGTTGGTTGCTTATTTTGATGAAACTATGGATAGTATCGGGGGGTATTAGCCATGGAAGATTGAAAATACAGTAACCAACATCAGCAAGTGTAGAATTTAAGTTTGCTACAGTAACTAAGGAAATGGTGGTTTGCTTTCTCATACTAATGTTACCATGAGTTTCTGTTTAAGTTTCGTGTTGTGAAGTTTTCAAGTTTTGGGTGAAGTTCTTATGGACAAAGAGATAAAGAGTGGAAAGAGCTCAAGCTTGGGTATTCCCAATGCACCCCAAGAGATTCAAGGATGCCGTAAAATCCTAATCTTGGGGATGCCCCGGGAAGGCATCCCCTCTCTCGTCTTCAATCCATCGGTAACGTTACTTGGGGCTATATTTTTATTCACCACATGTTATGTATTTTTGCTTGGAGTGTCTTGTATCGTTGGAGTCTTTTATTTTTGTTGTGTCACAATCATCCTTGCTGCACACCTAGAGAGAGAGACATGCACTCACCGTGTTTTTGTCGAGCTTCAGTTATATCTTTTGGTAGACAATTCATCTCACATGTGCTTCACTTATATCTTTTGAGCTAGATACTTTTGATCTATGTGCTTCACTTATATCTTTTAGAGCACATCGGTGCGTGGCTTAGTAGTTGATCTATGCTTCGAAAGTAGTCTCAAAAGGGGTAGTTATCCAAAGGGATATGAAAACTTCCACCTTCATGTGCATTGAATAGTTAGAGAAGTTTGATTCATCTCAATTAGTTTTGAGTTGTGGTTATGGTAATATTGAAGTCATGCTAGTAAGGTGTTGTGGATATAGAAATACTTGTGTTGAAGTTAGTGATTCCCGTAGCATGCACGTATGGTGAACCGCTATGTGATGAAATCTGAGCATGATTAGTCTATTGATTGTCATTCTTTGCGTGGCGGTCGGGATCACGCGATGGTTTATACCTACCAACCCTTCCCCTAGGAGTATGCGTCGAATGCTTTGTTTCGATTACTAATAAAACTTTTGCAACAAGTATATGAGTTCTTCATGACTAATGTTGAGTCCATGGTTTAGATGAACTTTCACCTTCCACCATCACTATCTTCTTAGTGCCGTGCAACTTTCGCCGGTGCACAAAACCCGCCATTAGCCTCCCTCAAAACAGCCACCATACCTACCTACTATGGCTTTTTCAAAGTCATTCCGAGATATATTGCCATGCAACTACCGCCATGACATGTGCCACCACGTCTACATTGCCATTGCATGATTGTAAGAAAGCTAGCATGATGTTTCCATTAATGTCTATGCCATGTGAGATCGTTGTCACGGTACACTACCGAAGGCATTCCATATAGAGTCATCGTTGCTCTAAGTTTTGAGTTGAAAGTGTGATGATCATCATTAATGGAACATTGTCCCATGTGAGGAAATAAAAGAGGCCGAAGGAGCCCACCAAAATAAAAAAATATATAAAAAAGAGGCCAAGGATCCCACCAAAAAAATAAAAAAATGAGAGAAAAAGAGAGAAGGGACAATGTTACCACTTTTCCACACTTGTGCATACTAAGCACCATGATCTTCATGATTGAGAGTCTCTCGTTTTGTCACCACCATATAGCTAGTGGGAAATTTTCATTTTATAACCTGGCTTGTATGTTCCACTGATAGGCTTCCTAAAAATTGCCTTAGGTCTTCGTGAGCAAGCAAGTTGGATGCACACCCACTAGTTTTCTTTAAGAGCTTTCACATACTCTTAGCTCTAGTGCATCATTTGTATGGCAATCCCTACTCATTCACATTGATATCTATTGAAGAGCATCTCCATAGCTCATTGATATGCCTAGTTAATGTGACCATCTTCTCCTTGTTTTGTCTTGCAACCTCCACCACACTCCACACCATCTATAGTGCTAAAACCATGGCTCACGCTCATGTATTGCGTGAGAGTTGAAAAGGTTTGAGAAAGTAAAGGTGTGAAACAATTACTTGGCCAATACCGGCGTTGTGCATGATTTAAATTGGTTGTGCAATGATGATAGAGCATAGCCAGACTATATGCTTTTGTAGGGATACCTTTATTTTGGCCTTGTTATTTTGAAAGTTCATGATTACCTTGCTAGTTTGCTAGAATTATTATTGTTTCCACGTCAATAGCAAACTATTGTTTTGAATCTAATGGATCTGAACATTCACGTCACATAAGAGGAGTTACAAAGGACATCTATGCTAGGTAGCATGAAAGCATCAAAAATTCATTCTTTATCACTTCCCTACTCGAGGACGAGCAAGAGTTAAGCTTGGGGATGCTTGATACGTCTCAAACGTATCTATAATTTTTGATGGTTTCACGCTGTTATCCTGTCATCTTTGGATGATTTATGTACCTTTTATATCTTTTTTGGGACTAACTTATTAATTCAGTGCCAAGTGCCAGTTCCTATTTTTTCTGTGTTTTTGGCTCTTTTCAGATCTGATTTTGGAAGGAGAACAAACGGAATAAAATCCCCGAAATGATTTTTTACCGAACGAAGGAAGATCAGGGGGCTTGTGGGCCAAGCCAGGAGGGCTACAGGGAGCCCACAAGCCCCCACGCCGCCAACAGGGGGGCGGCTGTGCGGAGGCTTGTGGCCTCCCTGGCGCCCCCATGACCTAGATCTTGCGCCTATATATTCCCTAAAAATCAGAAAAAATAAAGAGATCCATGAAAATACTTTTCCGCCGCCGCAAGCTTCCGTTTCCGCGAGATCTCATCTGGAGACCCTTCCCAGTGCCCTGCCATAGGGTACTTTGGAGTTGGAGGGCTTCTTCATAATCATCATCGGCCCTCCAATGGCTCGTGAGTAGTTCTCTTCAGACATACGGGTCCGCAGTTAGTAGCTAGATGGCTTCTTCTCTCTCTTGGATCTTCATACAAAGTTCTCCATGATGTTCATGGAGATCTATCCGATGTAATCTTCTTTGGCGGTGTGTTTGTTGAGATCCGATGAATTTTGGATTTGTGATCAGATTATCTATGATATATATTTGAGTCTTTGCTGATTTCTTATTTGCATGATTTGATATCCTTGTAAGATTCTCCGAGTCTTGGGTTTTGTTTGGCCAACTAGATCTATGATTCTTGCAATGGGAGAAGTGCTTGGTTTTGGGTTCTTACCGTGTGGTGACCTTTCCCAGTGACAGTAGGGGCAACAAGGCACACATCGTGTAGTTGCCATCAAGGGTAACAAGGTGGGCTGTGTCGTAGATATGAGATTGTCCATCTACATCATGTCATCTTGCTTAAGGCGTTACTCTGTTCTTTTGGACTTAATACACTAGATGCATGCTGGATAGCGGTCGACGTGTGGAGTAATAGTAGTAGATGCAGAAAGTATCGGTCTACTTGTTTTGGACGTGATGCCTATAGATATAATCATTTCCATAGATATCGTCACGACTTTGCGCGGTTCTATCAATTGCTCGACAGTAATTTGTTCACCCATCGTCTATTTGCTTTCATGAGAGAAGCCACTAGTAAACACTATGGCCCCCGGGTCTATTCACACCTATCGTTTCCACTTTCGCTTTTACTTTGCTTTGTTACTTTGTTGCTTTCAGTTCTCACTTGGCAAACAATCTATAATGGATTGACAACCCCTTCATAGCGTTGGGAGCAAGCTTTTTGTGTTTGTGTAGGCTCTTGTGATACTCCTTCACTGGATCGATACCTTGTTTCTCAAATCTAAGGGAAATACTTACCATCGCTGCGCTACATCACCCTTTCCGCTTCGAGGGAACACCAACGCAAGGCTCCAAGACCACAGGGGAAATACTTTGCATATTTGCCTAGGAAGTCCATTAAGGCATAGCCCTAGCAGAAGGATTCCTGGTGCCATCGACACACCTATTTATGGCGCCGTTGGAAGGTCTTTTGTTGCAGTAGTAGCGGCGTGGCCGCCGACGCTGGTACCTGCCGTGCACTCCGATCCAGTACCTCTTCTGACGCGTAGCCACCTTTATTCGTAGGGTCTCGTTATGACCTACGATCTGATGTGACTGGAGATCCCCAGCCGTCTAGCATGCTTGGCTAGCCGGCTTGGGCACGACCGCTTCGTCCCTAGCCGGCTGGCTTGGCCTAGGCGGCTAGGAAGAGGTAGCCGTCTTGCTTCTAGCCGACACGTTCTGCCTGGCCGGCCAGAGAGTTGGCCGTCTCGCCCCCTAGCCGGTAGGTGTAGCCTAGCTGGCCAGAGGACTTGGGCCTTAGGGAATTGTTCTTGGTCATTCCTTTTGATCCAGAGATAAAGGGAGCAGGCTCGATGAGCCTACCCTGGGGTTATCCCCCCGAGAGTACTCCCCGAAGCCGGAGAGGCCCGCCACCTGCTTGCGGGTGGTCTCACCGGCTTGATTTTTTGTCATTGTATTCCTGTCGCCACCTGCGGCAGGGGTTGCCGGCTGGCTTCGAAGCGACGCCTCGGCTTCGTCATAAATTGCACAAATTGTGCCACGTGCGAGGCCCAGCCTGACGTGATGATAGTTTTTACTGATGACGGGACCGGGCCTGGGCCCTGGGTCCAGCCATGATGCCCCCTTGGCCGCCGCGCGGAGGATCCTCTGCGGATTTATTCCAGGACGGTTGGGTTTCGGGAAGCGCTATCATCCGTAATGCACGGTATTAGTGGGGCTCCGCGCATACCGGATCCCCTCCCCACGACCCTTCGTTGGGTTTAAATGGGATGCGGGGGTACCGAGGAGGTCATTCGCCCCCTTCTCGCCCCGTATCGACGCCCTCTTCCTCCCTAAGCCCAAAGAGAAAGAGCCGTCTACCTTCGTCTTCTTCTTCTCCGTCCCCGTCGCTCCACCAGCCTTCCCGAGCATTCGCCGCCCACAGCCATGGCAAGCGGCTCTTCCTTGAAGACAACCTCGTCTCACGGAGCTTGGCTCGGCAGTGAGATCTGCGACGGCCGCATCGAGGCGCTCCGCCACCGCCGGATGCTGCCCCCGGCCTCACTTGTGTCGGTGTGGATCCCTGGCACCGAGACCACCCTGACACCGCGAGATGGAGAGATCGTCGTGTTCGATGAGCATTTCTACAGGGGCTTCGGGCTCCCGGCGAGCACCTACTTCTCCAACTGGCTCGTCTTCTTTGGCCTGCAGCCGCACAACCTGGAGCCGACCGCCATCCTGCAGCTGTCGGCCTTCGTTATCCTGTGCGAGGGATTCTTGGGGATCGAGCCTCGCCTCGACCTCTGGCGAAGCTTTTTCTTCTTCAAGCAGCAGTCCATCAAGATGGACAAGGCCGAGCTGGAGAAGCTCGACAGGCCTCGCCCGACGACGCCGTGCGGAGCCGCACTGGTGCACCACCGCTCGAAGTCCGGCTTCCCCCAGATGCCGCTGCAGGAATCCATCAAGCAGTGGTAGAGGGGATTATTCTATGTGAAGAATGCCAACCCCGCGCACGACGCCCTCAACATGCCCCCGGTTAACATCAATCCTCCGACGAAGTTGAATTGGGGGGCGAAGTACCCGAATCCGAATACCAAGCTGGCGCAGATCGGCGCCCACCTCGACATCTTGCAGGATCGTGGCCTCCTTGGCCGCGACCTGCTTACCACCATGGTCACTGATGGCTGTTGTGTATCCCTTGCAACGGCGCCAGAAATAGTTGTGTCGACGGCACCAGGAATCCTTCAGCTGCGGCTACGCCTTAAGGGACTTCCTAGGCAAGTATGCAAAGGATTTCCCCCATGGCCTTGGAGCCTTGCGTTGGTGTTCCCTCAAAGCGGAAAGGGTGATGTAGCACATTGACGGTAAGTATTTCCCTCAATTTGAGAACCAAGGTATCAATCCGGCGGAAGAGTATCTCAAGATCCTGCACAAACACAAAAGCTTGCACCCAACGCTATGAAGGGGTTGTCAATCCCTTATAGATTGTTTGCCAAGTGAGAACTGAAAGCAACAAAGTAACAAAGCAAAGTAAAAGCGGAGTTGTAAACGATGGATGTGAATAGACCCGAGGTCCGTAGTGTTTACTAGTGGCTTCTCTCATGAAAGCAAGTAGACGGTGGGTGAACAAATTACTGTCGAGCAATTGATAGAACTGTGCAGAGTTGTGACGATATCTATGCAATGATTATTTCTATAGGCATCATGTCCGAAAAGTAGACCGATACTTTCAACATCTACTACTATTACTCCACACGTCGACCGCTATCCAGCATGCATCTAGTGTATTAAGTCCATAAGAACAGAGTAACGCCTTAAGCAAGATGACATGATGTAGAGGGATAATCTCAAACCAATGATAAAAACCCCTTCTTTTTACCCTTGATGGCAACTGCTTGATGTGTACCTTGCTGCCCCTACTATCACTGGGAAAGGTCACCACATGGCAGAACCCAAAACCAAGCACTTCTCCCATTGCAAGAATCATAGACCTAGTTGGCCAAACAAAACCCAAGACTCGGAGAGACTTACAAGGATATCAAATCATGCATATAAGAAATCAGCAAAGAGTCAAATATATATAATAGATAATCTGATCACAAGTCCACAATTCATCGGATCTCAACAAACAAAACCGCCAAAGAAGATTACATCGGATAGATCTCCATGAAGATCATGGAGAACATTGTATTGAAGATCCAAGAGATAGAATAAGCCATATAGCTACTAACTACGGACCCGTAGGTCTGGAGTGAACTACTCACGAGTCATTGGAGGGGCGATGATGATGATGAAGAAGCCCTCCAGCTCCAAAGTCCCCTCCGGCAGGGCGCTGGGAAGGGTGTCCAGATGAGATCTCGCGGAAACGGAAGCTTGCGGCGGCGGAAAAGTATTTTCAAGTCTCCCCTGATTTTTTGCGGAATATTTAGGAATTTATAGGCCAAAGATCTAGGTCAGGGGGCGGCCAGGGAGGCCACAAGCCTGCCCACCGCCGCCTCCGCCTGGTGGCAGAGAGGGGGCTTGTGGGCTCCGTCGAGCCCACTTGGCTTGGCCCAAAAGCCCCCTGGACTTCTTCCGTTCGGGAAAAAATAATTTCGGGGTTTTTCTTCCGTTTGGACTCCGTTCCAAAATCCTTAGATTCAAATTAATAGTTTTCTATTGACGTGGAAACAATAATAATTCAAGAAAACTAGCAAAGTAATCATGAACTTTCAAAATAACAAGGCCAAAAGAAAGTTATCCCTACAAAAGCATAATAGTCTAGCTATGCTCTATCATCATTGCACAACGAATTTAAATCATGCACAACCCCGGTATTGGCCAAGTAATTGTTTCACACCTTTACTTTCTCAAACATTTTGAACTCTCACGCAATACATGAGCGTGAGCCATGGTTATAGCACTATAGATGGTGTGGAATGTGGTGGAGGTTGCAAGACAAGAAGGAGAAGATAGTCACATTAACTAGGCATATCAATGAGCTGTGGAGATGCTCATCAATAGATATCAATGTGAGTGAGTAGGGATTGCCATACAAATGATGCACTAGAGCCACAAGTATGTGAAAGCTCTTAAAGAAAACTAGTGGGCGTGCATCGAACTTGCTTGCTCAAGAAGACCTAAGGCAATTTTGAGGAAGCCTATCATTGGAATATACAAGCCAAGTTATATAATGAGAATTTCCCACTAGCTATATGGTGGTGACAAAATGAGAGACTCTCGATCATGAAGATCATGGTGATCAATATGCACAAGTGTGGAAAAAGTGGTAGCATTGTCCCTTCTCTCTTTTTCTCTCTTTTTTTCTTTTTTTTGGTGGGCTCTTTGGCCTCTTTTTTTTATGGGCCTCTTTGGCCTCTTTTATTTCCTCACATGGGACAATGCTCCAATAATGATGATCATCACACTTTCAACTCAAAACATAGAGAAACTATGACTCTGTATGGAATGCCTTCGGTAGTGTACCGTGGCAAAGATCTAGCATGGCATAGACATCAATGGAAACATAGTGCTAGCTATCTTACGATCATGCAAAGGCAATGTAGACGTGGTGGCACATATCATGGTGGTAGTTGCATGGCAATATATCTCGGAATGACTTTGAAAAATCCATAGTAGGTAGGTATGGTGGCTGTTTTGAGGGAGGCTAATGGTGGGTTTTTGTTGGGGAACGTCGCATGGGAAACAAAAAATTTCCTACACGCACGAAGACCTATCATGGTGATGTCCATCTACGAGAGGGGATTTCTGATCTACGTACCCTTGTAGATCGCACAGCAGAAGCGTTAAGAAACGCGGTTGATGTAGTGGAATGTCCTCACGTCCCTCGATCCGCCCCGCGAACCGTCCCACGAACCGTCCTGCGATCCGTCCCACGATCCATTCCGATCTAGTGTCGAATGGACGACACCTCCGCGTTCAGCACACGTACAGCTCGACGATGATCTCGGCCTTCTTGATCCAGCAAGAGAGACGGAGAGGTAGATGAGTTCTCCAGCAGCGTGACGGCGCTCCAGAGGTTGGTGGTGATCTAATCTCGGCAGGGCTCCGCCCGAGCTCCGCAGAAACGCGATCTAGAGGTTAAACCGTGGAGGTATGTGGTCGGGCTGCCGTGGCAAAAGTTGTCTCAAATCAGCCCTAATAGCTCCATATATATAGGAGGAGGGGAGGGGAGGCTTGCCTTGAGACAACTATGTCATTCCCTTTGTCCTTCGGTATGTTACTTGCCCGAGATTCGATCGTCAGTATCCGCATACCTATTTCAATCCCGTTTACCGGCAAGTCTCTTTACTCGTTCCGTAATACAAGATCCCACAACTTACACTAAGTCACATTGCTTGCAAGGCTTGTGTGTGATGTTGTATTACCGAGTGGGCCCCGAGATACCTCTCCGTCACACGGAGTGACAAATCCCAGTCTCGATCCATACTAACTCAACGAACACCTTCGGAGATACCTGTAGAGCATCTTTATAGTCACCCAGTTACGTTGCGACGTTTGATACACACAAAGCATTACTCCGGTATCAGTGAGTTAGATGATCTCATGGTCATAGGAACAAATACTTGACATGCAGAAAACAGTAGCAACAAAATGACACGATCAACATGCTACGTCTATTAGTTTGGGTCTAGTCCATCACATGATTCTCCTAATGATGTGATCCCGTTATCAAGTGACAACACTTGCCTATGGTCAGGAAACCTTGACCATCTTTGATCAACGAGCTAGTGAACTAGAGGCTTACTAGGGACAATGTTTTGTCTATGTATCCACACAAGGATTGTGTTTCCAATCAATACAATTATAGCATGGATAATAAACGATTATCATGAACAAAGAAATATAATAATAACTAATTTATTATTGCCTCTAGGGCATATTTCCAATAGTCTCCCACTTGCAATAGAGTCACTAATCTAGTTGACATCACCATGTGATTCCAACGAATCCGACACCCATATAGTTCTCGGGTCTGATCACGTCTTGCTCGTGAGAGAGGTTTTAGTCAACGGTTCTGAAACTTTCAGATCCATCTGTTCTTTAAAAATCTTTATGTCATCTTATAGATGCTGCTACTACGTGCTATTCGGAAATACTCCAAACATCTACTCTACTATACGAATCCGTTTCACTACTCATAGTTATTCAGATTAGTGTCAAAGTTTGCATCGACGTAACCCTTTACGACGAACTCTTTAACTATCTCCATAATCGAGAAAAAATTCCTTAGCCCATCAGTTACTAAGGATAAATTTTGACCGCTGCTAGTGATTCAATCATGGATCACTTTCTGTACCTCTCAACAGACTTTGAGTCAAGGCACACATCAGGTGCGGTACCCAGCATGGCATACTTCAGATTCTATGGCCAAGGCATAGAAGACGACCTTCGTCTATTCTCTTTATTCTGCCGGGGTCGGGTTTTGAGTCTTACTCAAATTCACACCTTACAACGCAACCAAGAACTCCTTCTTTGCTGATCTATTTTGAACTCCTTCAAAAACTTGTCAAGGCATGCATCTTGTTGAAACTTCCATTAAGCGCTTTTGATCTATCTCTATAGATCTTTGGTGCTCAACGTTCAAGTAGCACAATCCAGGTATTCCTTTGAAAACTCCTTTCAAACAACCTTGTATGCTTTACAGAAATTCTACATTACTTCTGATCCACAATATGTCAACCACATATACTTATCAGAAATTCTATAGTGCTCCCACTCTCTTCTTTGGAAATACAAGTTTCTCATAAACCTTGTACAAACCCAAAATCTTTGATCATCTCATCAAAGTGTATATTCCAACTCCGAGATGCTTGCACCAGTCCATTGAAGGATCGCTGGAGCTTGCATACTTGCTAGTATCTTCAGGATCGACAAAACCTCCTGGTTGTATCACATACAATGTTTGCTCAAGGAAACCGTCGAGGAAACAATGTTTTGATATCCTATGTGCAATATTTCATAAATAATGCATCAACTACTAACATAGTTCTAACAGACTTTTAGCATCGCTACGAGTGAGAAAGTATCATCATAGTCAACTGTTTGATCTTGTCGGAAACATCTTTGCGACAAGTCGAGCTTTTCTTAATAGTGACTTATCACCATCATCGTCTGTCTTCCTTTTAAAGATTCATCTTTACTCAGTAGTCCTGTGACCATCAAGTAGTTCTTCCAAAGTCTACACTTTGCTTTCATACATGGATCCTCTCTCGGATTTCATGGCTTCCAGCCATTTGTCGGAATACAGGCCCACCATTGCTTTCTCTATAACTCGTAGGTTCACTGTTGCTCAACAACATGATCTCCAAGACAGGGTTACCGTACCACTCTGCAGTAGTACGCAACCTTGTCAACCTATGAGGCTTGTAGTAACTTGATCCGATGCTCGATGATCACCATCATCAGCTTTCACTTCAATTGGTGTAGGCGCCACAGGAACAACTTCCTGCGCCTTGCTACACACTGGTTGAAGTGATGGTTCAATAACCTCATCAAGTTCTACCACCCTCCCACTCAACTCTTTCGAGAGAAACCTTTCCTCGAGAAAGGATCCGTTTCTAGAAACAAACACTTTGCTTTCGGATCTGAGATAGGAGATGAACCCAACTGTTTTGGTTATCCTATGAAGATGCATTTATCCGCTTTGGGTTCGAGCTTATCAGACTGAAACTTTTTCACATAAGTGTCGAAGCCCCAAACTTTCAAGAAACGAAAGTTTAGATTTCTCTAAACCTCAGTCTATACTGTGTCATCTCAACGAAAATACACGGTGCCCTATTTAAAGTGAATGTGGTTGTCTCTAATGCATAACCCATAAACGATAGTGGTAATTCGATAAGAGACATCATAGCATGCACCATACCAAATAGTGCGTGGCTATGACGTTCAGACACATCATCACACTATGATGTTCCAGGTGGCATGAACTGCGAAACAATTTCCAAATTGTCTTAACTGCGTACCAAAACTCGTAACTCAGATATTCATTTCTATGATCATATCGTAGACAGTTTATCCTCTTGTTACGACGAACTTCACTCCGAAACAGAATTGATCCTTTCAATATTTCAGACTTGTGATTCATTAAGTAAATACTCTTGTATCTACTCAAATCATCACTGAAGTAAGAACATAATTATATCCACTGCGTGCCTCAGCACCCATTGGACTGCATACATCAAAATGTATCACTTCCAACAAGTTACTATCTTGTTTCATCTCAATGAAAACAAGGCCTTGCTCATGTGGTATGATTTGCATGTCACTAGTGATTCAAAATCAAGTGAGTATAAAGATCCATCAGCATGGAGCCTCTTCATGCAATTTATACCAACATGACTCAAGCGGCAGTGCCACAAGTAAGTGGTACTATCATCATTACCTCGTATCTTTTGGCACCAATATCATGAAGATGTGTAACACTACGATCGAGATTCAATAAACCATTGAAGGTGATTATTCAAGCAAATAGAGTAACCATTATTCTCTTTAAATGAATAATTTTATTGCAATAAACACGATCCAATCATGTTCATGCTTAACGCAGACACCAAATAACAATTATTTCGGTTTAACACCAATCCCGATGGTAGAGGGAGCGTGCGACGTTTTGATCATATCAATCTTGGAAACACTTCCAACACGTATCGTCACCTCGCCTTTAGCTAGTCTCCATTTATGCCGCAGCTATCATTTCGTGTTACTAAACACTTAGCAACCGAACCGGTATCCAATACCCTCATGCTACTAGGAGTACTAGTAAAGTACACATCAACATCATGTATATCAAATATACTTCTATCGACTTTTGCCAGCCTTCTTATCTACCAAGTATCTAGAGTTGCTCCGCCTTAGTGACTGTTCCCCTCATTACAGAAGCACTTAGTCTCGGGTTTGGGTTTAATCTTGGGTCTCTTCATTAGTGCAGCAACTGTTTTGCCGTTTCACGAAGCATCCCTTCTGGACCTTGCATTTCTTGAAACTTAGTGGTTCTACCAACCATCAACTATTGATGCTCCTTGTTGATTTCTACTTTCGTAGTGTCAAACATCGCGAATCGCTCAAGGATCATTGTATCTATCCTTGATATGTTATAGTTCATCACGAAGCTCTCACAGCTTGGTGGCAGTGACTTTGGAGAACCATCACTATCTCATTTGGAAGATTAACTCCCACTTGATTCAAGCGATTGTCGTACTCAGACAATCTGAGCACACGCTCAACGATTGAGCTTTTCTGCTTTACTTTGTGGACAAAGAATCTTGTTGGAGGTCTCGTACCTCTTAACAAGGGCACAAGCATGAAATCACAATTTCATCTCTTTAGAACATCACTTATGTTCCGTGACGTTTCAAAACGTCTTCGGCGCCTTGCTTCTAAGCCATTAAGTATTTTGTACTGAACTATCGTGTAGTGATCAGAAACGTGTATGTCGGATGTTCACAACATCTACAGACGACGCTGGAGGTGCAGCACACCGAGTGGTGCATTAAGGACATAAGCCTTCTGCGCAACAACGAGGACAATCCTCGGTTTTACAGACTCAGTCTGCAAAGTTTGCTACTATCAACTTTCAACTAAATTTTCTCTAGGAACATATGGAAACAGTAGAGCTATAGCGCAAGCTACATCGTAATTCGCAAAGACCATTAGACTATGTTCATGACAATTAGTTCAATTAATCATATTACTTAAGAACTCCCACTCAAAAAGTACATCTCTCTAGTCATTTGAGTGGTACATGATCCAAATCCACTATCTGAAGTCCGATCATCACGTGAGTCGAGAATAGTTTCAGTGGTAAGCATCTCTATGCTAATCATATCAACTATACGATTCATGCTATACCTTTCGGTCTCATGTGTTCCGAGGCCATGTATGCACATGCTAGGCTTGTCAAGCTTAATCCGAGTGTTCCGCGTGTGCAACTGTTTTGCACCCGTTGTATGTGAACGTTGAGTCTATCACACCCGATCATCACGTCGTGTCTCGAAACGAAGAACTGTCGCAACGGTGCACAGTCGGGGAGAACACAATTTCGTCTTCAAATTTTAGTGAGAGATCACCTCATAATTCTACCGTCGTTCTAAGCAAGATAAGGTGCATAAAGGATTAACTTCACATGCAATTCATAAGTGACATGATATGGCCATCATCATGTGCTTCTTGATCTCCATCACCAAAGCACCAGCACGATCTTCTTGTCACCGGCATCACACCATGATCTCCATCAACGTGTCGCCATCGGGGTTGTCGTGCTACTCATGCTATTACTACTAAAGCTATGTCCTAGCAATATAGTAAACGCATCTGCAAGCACAAACGTTAGTTTAAAGACAACCCTATGGCTCCTGCCGGTTGCCGTACCATCGACGTGCAAGTCGATATTAACTATAACAACATGATCATCTCATACATCCAATATATCACATCACATCGTTGGCCAAATCACATGACAAGCATACCCTGCAAAAACAAGTTAGACGTCCTCTAATTGTTGTTGCATGTTTTACGTGGTGACCATGGGTATCTAGTAGGACCGCATCTTACTTACGCAAACACCACAACGGAGATATATGAATTGCTATTTAACCTCATCCAAGGACCTCCTCGGTCAAATCCGATTGAACTAAAGTTGGAGAAACCGACACTCGCCGGGCATCTTTGAGCAACGGAGTTACTCGTAGCGATGAAACCAGTCTCTCGTAAGCGTACGAGTAATGTCGGTCCGAGCCGCTTCGATCCAACAATACCGCAGAATCAAGAAAAGACTAAGGAGGGCAATAAAACGCACATCACCGCCCACAAAAACTTTTGTGTTCTACTCGAGAAGACATCTACGCATGAACCTAGCTCATAATGCCACTGTTGGGGATAGTCGCATGGGAAATAAAAATTTTCCTACGCGCACGAAGACCTATCATGGTGATGTCCATCTACGATAGGGGATTTCCGATCTACGTACCCTTGTAGATCGCACAGCAGAAGCGTTAAGAAACGCGGTTGATGTAGTGGAACGTCCTCACGTCCCTCGATCTGCCCCGCGAACCGTCCCACGAACCGTCCCGCGATCCGCTCCGATCTAGTGCCGAACGGACGACACCTCCGCGTTCAGCACACGTACAGCTCGACGATGATCTCGGCCTTCTTGATCCAGCAAGAGAGACGGAGAGGTAGATGAGTTCTCCGGCAGCATGACGGCGCTCCGGAGGTTGGTGGTGATCTAATCTCGGCAGGGCACCGCCCGAGCTCCGCAGAAACACGATCTAGAGGTAAAACCATGGAGGTATGTGGTCGGGCTGCCGTGGCAAAAGTTGTCTCAAATCAGCCCTAATAGCTCCATATATATAGGAGGAGGGGAGGGCAGGCTTGCGTTGAGGATCAAGGAGCCCCAAGGGCTGCGCCACCAAGGGAGGAGGAGTCCTCCTCCAATCCTAGTCCAACTAGGATTGGAAGGTGGAGTCCTTCTCTCTTTTCCCACCTTTCCTTTTTTTCCTCTTCTTTTGGTTTTTCTTTCTCTTGCGCAAGACAGCCTTGGGCTGACCCCACCTACTTGGTGCGCCACCCCCAAGGTCCTTGGGCCCTCTCGGGTGGGTGGTCCCCCCTCCCGGTGAAGATCCAGAACCCATTCGTCATTCCCGGTAAATTACCGGTTATGCCCGAAAACCTTCGGGTAACCAAATGAAGTCATCCTATATATCAATCTTCGTTTCCGGACCATTCCGGAAACCCTCATGACGTCCGTGTTCTCATCCGGGACTCCGAACAACATTCGGTGACCAACCATATAACTCAAATACGCATAAAACAACGTCGAACCTTAAGTGTGCAGACCCTGTGGGTTCGAGAACTATGTAGACATGACCCGAGTGACTCCTCGGTCAATATCCAATAGCGGGACCTGGATGACCATATTGGATTCCACATATTCTACGAAGATCTTATCGTTTGAACCTCAGTGCCAAGGATTCATATAATCCCGTATGTCATTCCCTTTGTCCTTCGGTATGTTACTTGCCCGAGATTCGATCGTCAGTATCCGCATACCTATTTCAATCTCGTTTACCGGCAAGTCTCTCTACTCGTTCTGTAATACAAGATCCCGCAACTTACAGTAAGTCACATTGGTTGCAAGGCTTGTGTGTGATGTTGTATTACCGAGTGGGCCCCGAGATACCTCTCCGTCACACGGAGTGACAAATCACAGTCTCGATCCATACTAACTCAACGAATTTCTTCGGAGATACCTGTAGAGCATCTTTATAGTCACCCAGTTACGTTGCGACGTCTGATACACACAAAGCATTCCTCCGGTGTCAGCTAGTTATATGATCTCATGGTCATAGGAACAAATACTTGACACGCAGAAAAAAGTAGCAACAAAATGACACGATCAACATGCTACGTTTATTAGTTTGGGTCTAGTCCATCACATGATTCTCCGAATGATGTGATCCCGTTATCAAGTGACAACACTTGCCTATGGTCAGGAAACCTTGACCATCTTTAATCAACGAGCTAGTCAACTAGAGGCTTACTAGGGACAGTGTTTTGTCTATGTATCCACACAAGTATAGTGTTTCCAATCAATACAACTATAGCATGGATAATAAACGATTATCATGAACAAAGAAATATAATAATAACTAATTTATTATTGCTTCTAGGGCATATTTCCAACAGTTTTGTGCATCGACGAAAGTTGCGCGGCACTAAGAAGATAATGACGGTGGATGGTGAAAGTGCATCTAAACCATGGACTCAACATTAGTCATGCAAAACTCATATACTTGTTGCAAAAGTTTTATTAGTAATCGAAACAAAGCATTCAACGCATACTCCTAGGGGAAGGGTTGGTAGGTATAAACCATCGCGTGATCCCGACCGCCACACAAAGGATGACAACCAATAGACTAATCATGCTCAGATTTCATCACATAGCGGTTCACCATACGTGCATGCTACGGGAATCACTAACTTCAACACAAGTATTTCTAGATCCACAACACCTTACTAGCATGACTTCAATATTACCATAACCACAATTCAAAACTAATTGAGATGAATCAAACTTCTCTAACTATTCAATGCACATGAAGGTGGAAGTTTTCGTATCCCTTTGGATAACTACCTCTTTTGAGACTACTTTCGAAGCATAGATCAACTACCAAGCCACGCACCGATGTGCTCTAAAATATGTAAGTGAAGCACATAGAGCAAAAGCATCTAGCTCAAAAGATATAAGTGAAGCACATGTGAGATGAATTGTCTACCAAAAGATATAACTGAAGCTCGACAAAATCACGGTGAGTGCATGTCTCTCTCTCTAGGTGTGCAGCAAGGATGATTGTGACACAACAAAAATAAAAGACTCCAACGATACAAGACACTCCAAGCAAAAACACATAACATGTGGTGAATAAAAATATAGCCCCAAGTAACGTTACCGATGGATTGAAGACGAGAGAGGGGATGCCTTCCCGGGGCATCCCCAAGCTTAGGCTTTTACGACATCCTTGAATCTCTTGGGGTGCCTTGGGCATCCCCAAGCTTGAGCTCTTGCCACTCTATATCTTTTTCTTCCATAAGAACTTCACCCAAAACTTGAAAACTTCACAACAAGAAACTTAAACAGAAACTCGTGATAACATTAGTACAAGAAAGCAAACCACCACTTCCTTAGGTACTGTAGCAAACTTAAATTCTACTTGTGCTGATGTTGGGTTACTGTACTTTCAATCTTCCATGGCTAATACCCCCCGATACTATCCATAGTTTCATCAAAATAAGCAGCCAACACAACAAAAACAGAATCTGTTAACAGCAGACCAGTCTGTAGCAATCTGTATGTTTCGTATACGTCTGGTATTTCAAAAATTCTGAACAATTACGAAAGTCTGAAGAATTTGCGTAGAAATCAGCAGAAATAGAATCAACTCAAAAGCTCTTACAGAAACAAAATGAAAATTCTTTTCGTGAGCAGAAAGTTTCTGTCTTTCCCAGCATGACCAAATGATCATCCTCAAGACTAATCATAACGGTTTTGCTTGGCACAACCGCAAAAAGAAACAGAAAAAACACAATCATAACAGAATTATGAAAGTGTGGAAAACACAAAACATAAATAAAAAGGATAAATTCGTTGGGTTGCCTCCCAACAAGCGCTTTTGTTTAACGCCCTTAGCTAGGCGAAAGTGATGGAATCACGTATAGTCATCTTTGGTGCTCAAACCATAGGTAGCGTGATCATTTATCATCTTAAGATTTTCATCTTTATTAGATGACTCACCACTAGCTCTAGGAACAAAAACAGGCTTGACGGTCTTTTTGAGAGTAAGATTTGGAGTATTGTGCACAGTGACAAAAGCAGAACCCAAGTTGGTTATGACATCTTCTAATTTGCCAATTCTAGAAGAATCATTAACTATAAGTTCCTTCTCCTTTAATTTTTTCAAAAAGTTTCCCACTTTGGATCCGTATTGAGTAATTTGATTGTGGCTCTTTCTATCCAAACCCTCAATCAGCTCAACCGTGGCAATTTTGTTTTCAATAGGGTCAAGCCTTTGAATCACGTGTTCCAAGGTCAAGATAGTTCCATTAACCACGAGCGGGGGTGAGCCTGCCAAATTAATGATAGCTCTATAGGAGTCAACAGTATGGCTCCCCAGGAAGTTCTCGCCTACAATGGTATCAAGGATATACCTATTCCAAGGAGAAATTCCAACATATAAACTGCGAAGGAGGACGGTAGTGGATTGCTTACGAGTGGATCTACTTTGAGCATTGCAAATCCTATACCATGCATCCTTCAAATTTTCTTCCTCATTCTGCCTGAAATTGAGAATTTCATTTTCAGGGGTGTCGTTGGGTGTGGTGGGTCTAGCCATTGATGGACTACCTCACACATAAACGAGCAGGAAGAGAGAGTGAAACGGGAAAAAGAAAACGGCGAAGGAGAAAGGCAAATGAAAAGGGCAAATGTGAAGTTGGGGAGAGGAAAACGAGAGGCAACTGGCAACAAAAGTAAATGCAAGAGAAGAGTTTGTGAGACCTACTTGGATAGATCTTGATTTCTCCTCCCCGGGAACGGCGCCAGAAATACTTCTGATGGCTGCTGTGTATCCCTTGCAACGGCGCCAGAAATAGTTGTGTCGACGGCACCAGGAATCCTTCAGCTGCGGCTACGCCTTAAGGGACTTCCTAGGCAAGTATGCACAGGATTTCCCCCGTGGCCTTGGAGCCTTGCGTTGGTGTTCCCTCGAAGCGGAAAGGGTGATGTAGCACAGCGACTAAGTATTTCCCTCAGTTTGAGAACCAAGGTATCAATCCGGCAGAAGAGTATCTCAAGATCCTGCACAAACACAAAAGCTTGCACCCAACGCTATGAAGGGGTTGTCAATCCCTTATAGATCGTTTGCCAAGTGAGAACTGAAAGCAACAAAGTAACAAAGCAAAGTAAAAGCGGAGTTGTAAACGATGGATGTGAATAGACCCGGGGCCGTAGTGTTTACTAGTGGGTTCTCTCATGAAAGCAAGTAGACGGTGGGTGAACAAATTACTGTCGACCAATTGATAGAACTGTGCAGAGTCGTGACAATATCTATGCAATGATTATTTCTATAGGCATCACGTCCGAAACAAGTAGACCGATACTTTCTGCATCTACTACTATTACTCCACACGTCGACCGCTATACAACATGCATCTAGTGTATTAAGTCCATAAGAAGAGAGTAACGCCTTAAGCAAGATGACATGATGTAGAGGGACAATCTCTAACCAATGATAAAAACCCCATCTTTTTATCCTTGATGGCAACTGCTTGATGTGTGCCCTGCTGCCCCTACTGTCACTGGGAAAGGTCACCACATGGCAGAACCGAAAACCAAGCACTTCTCCCATTGCAAGAATCATAGATCTAGTTGGCCAAACAAAACCCAAGACTCGGAGAGACTTACAAGGATATGAAATCATGCACATAAGAAATCAGCAAAGACTCAAATATATATCATAGATAATCTGATCACAAGTCCACAATTCATCGGATCTCAACAAACACACCGCCAAAGAAGATTACGTCGGATAGATCTCCATGAGGATCATGGAGAACTTTGTATTGAAGATCCAAGAGAGAGAAGAAGCCATCTAGCTACTAACTACGCACCCGTAGGTCTGAAGTGAACTACTCACGAGTCATTGGAGGGGCGATGATGATGATGAAGCCCTCCAGCTCCAAAGTCCCCTCCGGCAAGGTGCCGGGAAGGGTCTCCAGATGAGATCTCGCGGAAACGGAAGCTTGCGGCAGCGGAAAAGTATTTTCGAGGCTCCCCTGATTTTTTGTGGAATATTTTGGAATTTATAGGCCAAAGGTCTAGGTCAGGGGGCGGACAGGGAGGCCACAAGCCTGCCCACCGCCGCCTCCCCCTGGTGGCGGAGTGGGGGCTTGTGGGCTCCCTGGAGCCCACCTGGCTTGGCCCAAAAGCCCCCTTGACTTCTTCCGTTCGGGAAAAAATCATTTCGGGGTTTTTCTTCCGTTTGGACTCCGTTCCAAAATCAGATCTGAAAAGAGTCAAAAACACAGAAAAACAGGAACTGACACTTGGCACTGAATTAATAAGTTAGTCCCAAAAAGATAAAAAAAAGGTACATAAAATATACAAAGAAGGCAAGATAACAGCGTGAAACCATCAAAAATTATAGATACGTTTGAGACGTATCAGTCACCCGCAGGATCCTGCCGCTTCAGAGGAGGCCCCATCCGGTCTGCCCGATGAGTGGCCGGCATGAGCCCTGCCGGACCTCCACCAAGAGCTTCACTGCCAGCGCGGTGGCGCGGGGGGTGAACCAGATCTCCATCGCCCATATGGACGACAGTGGGAACTGGGCGTGGGGGATGGTCCCTTACAGTAGGTCCCGTCCGCCTCCGGTGGTAAGAATTTTTCATTGCATCTGTTCTTGTTGTTTTTCTTGTGGTCGGCCGTCTTTTTGAGACGGCCGCCAACTCCTTCACACAGGTGTTCGAGAAGCTGCAGGCACTCAACCCGCCTGCCCCCGACGTGGTAACGTCTAACGCCTTGGAGATCGCGGACGAGGGCATGATCGAGTCGATGAGCTGGAGTCGGAGGGGACGGAGCCGTCTGGTGAGCATCTGAGGCCCTCCATTGTAGATTGGACAGATGATGATGAGACTCCCTCCTCCCTATCTGATGCAGCCTTCGCGGAAGACTCTGACGGGGTGGAGGAGGTCACCAGTCCGCCCCTGACGCGCGGACGACTCCATAAGGCCGAGGCGGCCGGTCTTGACGAGGTGGCCCGGAAGAAAGGCAAGGGTGCCATAGCTTCCAGGCCGGCTCCCAAGTGAGCCGCGACGGGCCCTCCCGCCGAAGCATGAGCAGGCGGCGCTAAGAAGCGCCGTGCTAGTGGCGGCAGGAGGCAGGTGCCCATCGTCGCGGGGTAAGGGCTCCCCTTTCTCTCTTTTTACTTCGTCTTGCGTGAAGTTTTGTTCCTCAAAGCATCGCTTGGCAAGGAGGTGGAGGATGTGGACGAAGACACCGCCTCCGCCGCTGAGCGAGCCGGCTGGGCAGCGGCTGACACTGCTTGTAAGGAGCTCGAGGAGCAATCCACCCGCCTCTGGGAGGCGGCCTCGGAGAAGATGGCCTAGGGCCAGTCTCGGCCCAGCCGAGCCGAGAAGCCCGCGGAGAAGCATACGAAGGCTAGACATGACCCCTCCACGCATGCTCGTGTGGAGGAGCCAGCTAGCGAGGCAGCCCCGAGGCATGCCCCAAGGACCCAGGAGGCCCATCCTTACGAGCCGAACGCCTCCGCGCCGGTGGATCTTGAGGTGATCCCTGATTCAGCTGAGGCCGAGCCGGTGGCCGACGCGCCGGAGCGGAACCTGGACATGCCAGACGTGTCCCCGGATGTGCCAGGGGTGAACATGGATGCGTCGGACGTGGCCCATCCACCTCCTGCTGAGGAGACGACGCCGGATGGGGCGTCGGCGGAGCCAGCCGGCATGCCAGCGCCTGGAGACGGCACCATCGTCGTCTCCCACCGTGGCCTGGCTGCTCCTGGAGCCGGTCCCAAAGCTGGGAACCGGCCGATGAAGGCTTGGCGAGCGGCCAATCTGGAGCGCCAGAAGCTGCCCGCAGGCACCGCGCTCCACGGTGTACCGGAGCTAGTATCGATGTTTGCCAACAACCGGTACAAGGTGGACCAGGCGGCCCGTGTGGTGGGCAGCGATCTGGAGCGTTTGGAGGAGCGCATCAGGGTTAGTGTCTCATCTCTGTCTTTGATTTTTTTTCTTTTCTTCTTCTTGAATTAGTGGGGGCGCGCTAGCTCACCCACTGGGTGTAGCCCCCGAGAGTCGGGCCGGCCGATCATCGGCCGGGCCGAGTCTCTTTGAGCTTCATCTCTTGCTTTGCTTTTTTAGCGGGGGTGCACTAGCGCACCCACTGGGTGTAGACCCCTAGAATCGGGCTGGTTATGATTTAACCAGGCCGAATCTTACTTTTTCTTCCTCATTGCCTTGTAGGATCTTTATGATGCCCAGGTGCAAGCCTACAACATGCTACGGGCTCAATACCAGGAAGCTGATGGCCAGATCGCCGAACTTGAGGCCTCGCTGGGCGAGGACACCGTGGAGAGGGACGTCCTGCGTGAGGCGGACGGCCGGCTCCAGCAGCAGCTGATTGTTCTCCAGGCGGAGAAGAAGGAGCTCGAGGCGGCCCGCCAGACTGAGCAGGAGCAGCTGCACGCCTCCTTGCAGGAGAAGGACGCCTCCCATACTGCCGACGTGGAGCGTCTTGCGACGCTTCATCTCGAGGAGATGAAGCTCAAGGATGCTTCCTTGAAAGAGAAGGAGGAAGCCATGATCCAGAAGCAGGTGCAGCTGGCCAAGGCCCTGGACACGGCGGCAACCCTCCAGGATGAAGTTGCCTGCCTCACCCAAGCGAGCAAGGTGCGGGAGATTGAGGCCCTAGAGGGCGCTCATGAGACTGATAGCCACTTCGACCGTGAGTCTTCTTTTGTTTTGTCTAGAATTTTATTCTTTGCTGCCTCCTCTTCTTATTCTTCTTTGCGCCCCTTCCCCTATCTCAGGCCTCTTCGCTGAGACACGGGATGCGGCCGACACAGCCGTCGAGGTGAGCCACGAGTAGCGCCGCACGGCCAGGCAGGAGGTAGATGTTACCTCCGGCTGGAGCATGGAGGAGATCAGGGTGGGCCTCAGAGCCCACCTGCATGTTCTGGGCGAGTCCGTGGCTCCGCTCCAGATCACAGGCTCGTCGATGGTGAAGGCTGTGTGGCCTGACAGTGTGGAGCCGGCGTCGATGAGCCGGCTCACCCGCTGGCTTTCGGCTCGCGAAGACCGTCTTGACACCTAGCGTGCTTCGGCCGCGCGTGCTGGAGCCTACATGGCCCTGCACTTGGCCATGTCCTGATACCGAAACCTCGACTTGGGCAAGCTCGTCACTTAGCGCGACGGCTCGGAGGTGGAGCTGTAGGCCATGGAGGAGGAGTTGCGCGTGAGGGCCAGCGACATCGCTTCGTACACCGCCTGGGATGAGCTCAACTTGGAGCGGGGCGAAGGTGGCAATGTGATCCCTGAGGATCTGCATGGCCTTGAGCCCCTACGACGTCGATGGCAGCTCCGACGAGGCGTCCCATGATGTGGATGACGCCGCCGCCTCCAGCGGCGAGGCGTATGCCGACTCTAACGCGGACGGAGCCGGAAGCCCTCGCGGAGGAGACAGCGCCACCGCCTCGGGAGGAGACGGCGATGGTGGAGCCACCACTTAAGGAGCAGCAGCCGGGGCGACCTACGAGGCCGCAACCCCTTAGCCATCCTGTTTTTCTTTTTTGTTTTCTTAAATTGTTTTGTCAGTCCAACAGTTCGACCAACTGGGGGGTGTAATGAACTTTGGCCGTGGGCCAATGCTTTTTGAATGTATGGATTCAACATTATATTCGTATTGCCATGTGTGTTGTTTTATATCTTCATCTTTTGATTCCTACTTGACTTCTTTTTCTCCAACTCCTCTACCCCCCAAGTTTCCACCCCGCCAACCCAACAGCCGGGAGCCAGTCTGTGAATGGGTCGAGGTTTCTCACTTTGAGAATATAGGACTTAGATTTTTCAAAGCCATCAAGACTTAAAGATTCCGACATAAACCAGCAGAGGCCGGCTAGAATGAGGTCGTAAAATAGATCAAGCCAACCCGAGCCGGCATAGTTTTTGTAGTCAAACTTTCCATGTATCCGGCCTTACCTGGCGTCGCCTCGCTAGCCGGATAGCCGGGAGCCGGTTTGTAGCTCTTACGAGGTGACCAGGGATCGGTCCGGCGTACACTATGTGTTTTTCTACAACATAAGGAAGTCGTCCGGGCGACTAGCGAGCGCTCGAGCTTATTAGAGCCGGAAGGGACTCACAGAGTGAGCACTCTAAGTATGAATCTAAAAAGAAGCATATGGCATGCTCTTTTCATTACATTCATTAGAAATCCTTGAAGAGGGAGAAAGATACATATGTGCATGCTCTTTCCATGTTTGATACTTTCCTTCTAATAATAGAATGGGCGCAGCAACGCCGCGTTCCATGGATGTTCCGTTTCCTGACCGGAGTCGTCCCTCTTGCGCTTCCTTGGCTTCTGGGCATCGATCAAGTAGTATGCGTTGTTGTGCAATGCCCTACAGATGATGAAGGGTCCCTCCCACGGGGATGAGAGCTTGTGCTGGCCGGTGGTGCGCTGGATTCTTCTGAGCACCAAGTCTCCCTCTCTGAAATAGAGAGGCTTGATCTTCTTGCTATGGTAGTATCTCAGCTTCTGTTGATAGATGGGCATCCGACTCAAGGCTAGGTCCCTTGCTTCCTCGAGGAGATCAACACCGTCTTCTCTTGCCTCCCTCGCCTCCGTTTCTGTGTACAGGGTGAGCCGAGGCGAGTCAAACTCAATATCCGTAGGGATGATGGCCTCGGACCCATATACCAGAAAGAACGGAGTGAAACCAGTTGACCGGTTGGGCGTGCTGCGGAGACTCCACAGTACAGGCGGCAATTCTTTGATCTAGCAGCCGGCTGACCTGACGAGTGGTGCCACCAGTCTTGGCTTGATGCCATCCAGGATTAGGCCGTTGGCCCTCTCCACCTGGCAATTGGACTGGGGATGTGCCACTAACGCCAAGTTGAGCCAGATGCCTACCTTGGAGCAGTAGAGAGCCAAAGCGCCCTTGGCGAAGTTAGTGCCATTGTCGGTGATGATGCTGTGGGGGACGCCGTACCGGACAGAGATGTCCGTGATGAACTTGACAGCCGTGGGGCCATCAAGCTTCTTGATAGGCCTAGCCTCGATCCACTTGGTAAATTTGTCGACGGCCACCAAGAGGTGAGTCATGCCACCGCGAGCCGTCTTGAAAGGCCCCACCATGTCCAACCCCCAGACGGCGAAAGGCCATGACAAGGGGGTGGTTTTGAGGGCCGAAGGCGGCATGTCGCTGTGCGTGCCAAAGAATTAGCAGCCCTCGCATTTGTTGACCATGTCCACGGCCTCCTCGAGGGCCGTGGTCCAGTAGAATCCGTGGAGGAATGCTTTGGCCACCAGGGTTCTAGAGGCGGCATGATGCCCACACTCCACCTGGTGAATGTTTCTGTGGATCTCCTGTCCCTTTTCTGATTCGACGAAGCGCTGGAACACGCCAGTCACGCTATGCCAAACGAGCTCGCGATTAATGATGGCGTAGGCTGCAGATCTGCGCTGGATCTGCCTCGCCGCCGCCTCGTCTTGAGGAAGTTTGCCATGAAGGAGGAAGGCCAGGATGGGTTTGTTGGAAATATGCCCTAGAGGCAATAATAAATTAGTTATTGTTATATTTCTTAGTTCATGATAATCGTTTATTATCCATGCTATAATTGTATTGATTGGAAACACAGTGCATGTGTGGATACATAGACAAAACACTGTCCCTAGTAAGCCTCTAGTTGACTAGCTCGTTGATCAAAGATGGTCAAGGTTGCCTGACCATAGGCAAGTGTTGTCACTTGATAACGGGATGACATCATTAGGAGAATCATGTGATGGACTAGACCCAAACTAATAGACGTAGCATGTTGATCGTGTCATTTTGTTGCTACTGTTTTCTGCGTGTCAAGTATTTATTCCTATGACCATGAGATCATATAACTCACTGACACCGGAGGAATGCTTTGTGTGTATCAAACGTCGCAACGTAACTGGGTGACTATAAAGATGCTCTACAGGTATCACCGAAGGTGTTAGTTGAGTTAGTATGGATCAAGACTGGGATTTGTTACTCCGTATGACGGAGAGGTATCTCAGGGCCCACTCGGTAATACAACATCACACACAAGCCTTGCAAGCAATGTAACTTAGTGTAAGTTGCGGGATCTTGTATTACGGAACGAGTAAAGAGACTTGCCGGTAAACGAGATTGAAATAGGTATGCGGATACCGACAATCGAATCTCGGGCAAGTAACATACCGAAGGACAAAGGGAATGACATACGGGATTATATGAATCCTTGGCACTGAGGTTCAAACGATAAGATCTTCGTAGAATATGTGGGATCCAATATGGACATCCAGGTCCCGCTATTGGATATTGACCGAGGAGTCACTCGGGTCATGTCTACATAGTTCTCGAACCCGCAGGGTCTGCGCACTTAAGGTTCGACGTTGTTTTATTCGTATATGAGTTATATGATTGGTTACCGAATGTTGTTCAGAGTCCCGGATGAGAACACGGACGTCACGAGGGTTTCCGGAATGGTCCGGAAACGAAGATTGATATATAGGATGACCTCATTTGATTACCGGAAGGTTTTCGGAGTTACCGGGAATGTACCGGGAATGACGAATGGGTTCCGGGAGTTCACCGGGGGGGCAACCCACCCCGGGGAAGCCCATAGGCCTTGGGGGAGACACACCAGCCCTTAGTGGGCTGGTGGGACAGCCCACAAGTGCCCTATGCGCCAAGGAGAAGAAAATCAAGAGAGAAAGAAAAAAAAAGGAGTAGGTGGGAAGGAAGGGGGACTCCCTCCCACCAAACCTAGTCCAACTCGGTTTGGGCGGGGGGAGAGTCCTCCCCCTTGGACTCGGTCGACCCCCTGGGGGCTCCTTGAGCCCCAAGGCAAGGCCCCCTCCCTCCCACCTATATATACGGAGGTTTTAGGGCTGATTTGAGACGACTTTTCCACGGCAGCCCGACCACATACCTCCACGGTTTTTCCTCTAGATCGCGTTTCTGCGGAGCTCGGGCGGAGCCCTGCTGAGACAAGGTCATCACCAACCTCCGGAGCGCAGTCACGCTGCCGGAGAACTCTTCTACCTCTCCGTCTCTCTTGCTGGATCAAGAAGGCCGAGATCATCGTCGAGCTGTACGTGTGCTGAACGCGGAGGTGCCGTCCGTTCGGTACTAGATCGTGGGACTGATCGCGGGATTGTTCGCGGGGCGGATCGAGGGACGTGAGGACGTTCCACTACATCAACCGCGTTCACTAACGCTTCTGCTGTACGATCTACAAGGGTACGTAGATCACTCATCCCCTCTCGTAGATGGACATCACCATGATAGGTCTTCGTGCGCGTAGGAAAATTTTTGTTTCCCATGCGACGTTCCCCAACAGTGGCATCATGAGCTAGGTTCATGCGTAGATGTCTTCTCGAGTAGAACACAAAAGTTTTTGTGGGCGGTGATGTGCGTTTTTCTGCCCTCCTTAGTCTTTTCTTGATTCCGCGGTATTGTTGGATTGAAGCGGCTTGGACCGACATTACGAGAGACTGGTTTCATCGTTACGAGTAACCCCCTTTGCTCAAAGATGACTGGCAAGTGACGGTTTCTCCAACTTTAGTTGAATCGGATTAGACTGAGGAGGTCCTTGGATGAGGTTAAATAGCAACTCATATATCTCCGTTGTGGTGTTTGCGTAAGTAAGATGCGATCCTACTAGATACCCATGGTCACCACGTAAAACATGCAACAACAAAATTAGAGGACGTCTAACTTGTTTTTGCAGGGTATGCTTGTGATGTGATATGGCCAACGATGTGATGTGATATATTGGATGTATGAGATGATCATGTTGTAATAGATAATATCGACTTGCACGTCGATGGTACGGCAACCGGCAGGAGCCATAGGGTTGTCTTTATAACTAACGTTTGTGCTTGCAGATGCGTTTACTATTTTGCTAGGACGTAGCTTTAGTAGTAATAGCATGAGTAGCACGACAACCCCAATGGCGGCACGTTGATGGATATCATGATGATGGAGATCATGGTGTGACGCCGGTGACAAGAAGATCGTGCCGGTGCTTTGGTGATGGAGATCAAGAAGCACGTGATGATGGCCATATCATGTCACTTATAAAGTGCATGTGATGTTAATCCTTTTATGCACCTTATTTTGCTTAGAACAACGGTAGCATTATGAGGTGATCTCTCACTAAAATTTCAAGACGAAATTGTGTTCTCCCCGACTGTGCACCGTTGCTACAGTTCGTCGTTTCGAGACACCACGTGATGATCGGGTGTGATAGACTCAACGTTCACATACAACGAGTGCAAAACAGTTGCGCACGCGGAACACTCGGGTTAAGCTTGACGAGCCTAGCATGTGCAGACATGGCCTCGGAACACATGAGACCGAAAGGTCGAGCATGAATCGTATAGTTGATATGATTAGCATAGAGATGCTTACCACTGAAACTATTCTCGACTCACGTGATGATCGGACTTGAGATAGTGGATTTGGATCATGTACCACTCAAATGACTAGAGAGATGTACTTTTTGAGTGGGAGTTCTTAAGTAATATGATTATCTGAACTAATTGTCATGAACATAGTCTAATGGTCTTTGCGAATTACGATGTAGCTTGCGCTATAGCTCTACTGTTTTATATGTTCCTAGAGAAAATTTAGTTGAAAGTTGATAGTAGGAAACTTTGCAGACTGAGTCTGTAAAACCGAGGATTGTCCTCATTGCTGCACAAAAGGCTTATGTCCTTAATGCACCACTCGGTGTGCTGCACCTCGAGCGTCGTCTGTGGATGCTGTGAACATCCGACATACACGTTTCTGATGACTACACGATAGTTCAGTACAAAAATACTTAATGGCTTAGAAGCAAGGCGCCGAAAACGTTGTAAAACGTCACGAAACATAAGTGATGTTCTAAAGAGATGAAATTGTGATTTCATGCTTGTGCCCTTGTTAAGAGGTACGTGACCTCCGACAAGATTCTTTGTCCACAAAGCACAGGAGAAAAGGCTCAATCGTTGAGCATGTGCTCAGATTGTCTGAGTACGACAATCGCTTGAATCAAGTGGGAGTTAATCTTCCAGATGACATAGTGATAGTTCTCCAAAGTCACTGCCACCAAGCTGTGAGAGATTTGTGATGAACTATAACATATCAAGGATACATACAATGATCCTTGAGCGATTCGCGATGTTTGACACTGCGAAAGTAGAAATCAAGAAGGAGCATCAATAGTTGATGGTTTGTAAAACCACTAAGTTTCAAGAAAGGCAAGGGCTAGAAGGGATACTTCGTGAAACGGCAAAACAGTTGCTGCACTAATGAAGAGACCCAAGATTAAACCCAAACCCGAGACTAAGTGCTTCTGTAATGAGGGGAACAATCACTGAGGCGGAGCAACTCAAGATACTTGGTAGATAAGAAGGCTGGCAAAAGTCGAAAGAAGTGTATTTGATATAAATGATGTTGATGTGTACATTACTAGTACTCCTAGTAGCATGAGGGTATTGGATACCGGTTCGGTTGCTAAGTGATTAGTGACGCGAAATGAAAGCTACGACATAAACGGAGACTAGCTAAAGGCGAGGTGACGATACGTGTTGGAAGTGTTTCCAAGATTGATATGATCAAACGTCGCACGCTCCCTCTACCATCGGGATTGGTGTTAAACCTAAATAATTGTTATTTGGTGCTTGCGTTAAGCATGAACATGATTGGATCGTGTTTATTGCAATACGATTATTCATTTAAAGAGAATAATGGTTACTCTATTTTCTTGAATAATCACCTTCGATGGTTTATTGAATCTCGATCGTAGTGTTACACATGTTCATGATATTGGTGCCAAAAGATACGAGTTGATGATGATAGTACCACTTACTTGTGGCACTGCCGCTTGAGTCATGTTAGTATAAATTGCATGAAGAGGCTCCATGCTGATGGATCTTTGTACTCACCTGATTTCGAATCACTAGTGACATGCGAATCATACCACATGAGCAAGGCCTTGTTTTCATTGAGATGAAATAAGATAGTAACTTGTTGGAAGTGATACATTTTGATGTATGCAGTCCAATGGGTGCTGAGGCACGCAGTGGATATCATTATGTTCTTACTTCACTGACGATTTGAGTAGATACAGGAGTATTTACTTAATGAACCACAAGTCTAAAATGTTGAAAAGTTCAATTCCGTTTCAGAGTGAAGTTCGTCGTAACAAGAGGATAAACTGTCTAGGATATCATCATGGAAATGAATATCTGAGTTACGAGTTTTGGTACACAGTTAAGACAATGTGGAAATTGTTTCGCAGTTCATGCCACCTGGAACATCATAGTGTGATGATGTGTCTGAACGTCATAGCCACACATTATTTGGTATGGTGCATACTATGATGTCTCGTATCGAATTACCACTATCGTTTATGGGTTATGCATTAGAGACAACCGCACTCACTTTAAATAGGGCACCGCGTATTTCCGTTGAGATGACACATTATAGACTGAGGTTTAGATAAATCTAAACTGTCGTTTCTTGAAAGTTTGGGGTTTCGACACTTATGTGAAAAAGTTTCAGTCTGATAAACTCGAACCCAAAGCGGATAAATGCATCTTCATAGGATATCCAAAACAGTTGGGTACATCTCCTATCTCAGATCCGAAAGCAAAGTGTTTGTTTCTAGAAACGGATCCTTTCTCGAGGAAAGGTTTCTCTCGAAAGAATTGAGTGGGAGGGTAGTAGAACTTGATGAGGTTATTGAACCATCACTTCAACCAGTGTGTAGCAGGGCGCAGGAAGTTGTTCATGTGGCGCCTACACCAATTGAAGTGGAAGCTGATGATGATGATCATTGAGCTTCGAATCAAGTTACTACAAACCTCGTAGGTCGACAAGGTCGCGTACTGCTGCAGAGTAGTACGGTAACCCTGTCTTGGAGGTCATGTTGTTGAGCAATAGTGAACCTATGAGTTATGGAGAAAGCGATGGTGGGCCCAGATTCCGACAAATGGCTGGAAGCCATGAAATCCGAGCGAGGATCCATATGTGAAAACAAAGTGTAGACTTTGGTAGAACTATTTGATGGTCATAGGACTATTGAGTAAAAATGGATCTTTAAAAGAAGACAGGCGATGATGGTGATAAGTCACTATTAAGAAAAGCTCGACTTGTCGCAAAGATGTTTTCGATAAGATCAAACAGTTGACTATGATGAGACTTTCTCACTCATAGCGATGCTAAAAGTCTGTTAGAATTATGTTAGTTGTTGATGCATTATTTATGAAATATTGCACGTGGGATGTCAAAACATTGTTTTCTCGACGGTTTCCTTGAGCAAACATTGTATGTGATACAACTAGAAGGTTTTGTCGATCCTAAAGATACTAGCAAGTATGCAAGCTCCAGTGATCCTTCAATGGACTGGTGCAAGCATCTCGGAGTTGGAATATACACTTTGATGAGATGATCAAAGATTTTGGGTTTGTACAAGGTTTATGAGAAACTTGTATTTCCAAAGAAGTGAGTGGGAGCACTATAGAAAATCTGATAGGTATATGTAGTTGACATATTGTGGATCATAAGTAATGTAGAATTCCTGTAAAGCATACAAGGTTGTTTGAAAGAAGTTTTCAAAGGATTACCTGGATTACGCTACTTGAACGTTGAGCATCAAAGATCTATGGAGATAGATCGAAAGCGCTTAATAGAAGTTTCAACAAGATGCATGCCTTGACAAGTGTTTGAAAGAGTTCAAAATAGACCAGCAAAGAAGGAGTTCTTGGTTGCGTTGTGAGGTGTGAATTTGAGTAAGACTCAAAACCCGACCACGGCAGAATAAAGAGAATAGACGAAGGTCGTCTTCTATGCCTTAGCCGTAGAATCTAAAGTATGCCATGCTGTGTACCACACCTGAAGTGTGCCTTGACTCAAAGTATGTTGAGAGGTACACAGAGTGATCCATGATTGAATCAGTAGCAGCGGTCGAAATTTATCCTTAGTAACTAATGGACTAAGGAATTTTTCTCGATTATGGAGGTGGTTAAAGAGTTTGTCGTAAAGGGTTACGTCAATGCAAGCTTTGACACTTATCCGGATAACTATGAGTAGTGAAACGGATTCATATAGTAGAGTAGATATTTGGAGCATTTCCGAATAGCACGTAGTAGCAGGATCTACAAGATGACATAAAGATTTGTAAAGAACGCACGGATCTGAAAGTTTCAGAACCGTTGACTAAAACCTCTCTCACGAGCAAGACGTGATCAGACCCCATAACTATATGGGTGTTGGATTCGTTGGAATCACATGGTGATGTGAACTAGATTATTGACTCTAGTGCAAGTGGGAGACTGTTGGAAATATGCCCTAGAGGCAATAATAAATTAGTTATTGTTATATTTCTTAGTTCATGATAATCGTTTATTATCCATGCTATAATTGTATTGATTGGAAACACAGTGCATGTGTGGATACATAGACAAAACACTGTCCCTAGTAAGCCTCTAGTTGACTAGCTCGTTGATCAAAGATGGTCAAGGTTTCCTGACCATAGGCAAGTGTTGTCACTTGATAACGGGATGACATCATTAGGAGAATCATGTGATGGACTAGACCCAAACTAATAGACGTAGCATGTTGATCGTGTCATTTTGTTGCTACTGTTTTCTGCGTGTCAAGTATTTATTCCTATGACCATGAGATCATATAACTCACTGACACCGGAGGAATGCTTTGTGTGTATCAAACGTCGCAACGTAGCTGGGTGACTATAAAGATGCTCTACAGGTATCACCGAAGGTGTTAGTTGAGTTAGTATGGATCAAGACTGGGATTTGTCACTCCGTATGACGGAGAGGTATCTCAGGGCCCACTCGGTAATACAACATCACACACAAGCCTTGCAAGCAATGTAACTTAGTGTAAGTTGCGGGATCTTGTATTACGGAACGAGTAAAGAGACTTGCCGGTAAACGAGATTGAAATAGGTATGCGGATACCGACGATCGAATCTCGGGCAAGTAACATACCGAAGGACAAAGGGAATGACATACGGGATTATATGAATCCTTGTCACTGAGGTTCAAACGATAAGATCTTCGTAGAATATGTGGGATCCAATATGGGCATCTAGGTCCCGCTATTGGATATTGACCGAGGAGTCACTCGGGTCATGTCTACATAGTTCTCGAACCCGCAGGGTCTGCACACTTAAGGTTCGACGTTGTTTTATGCGTATATGAGTTATATGGTTGGTTACCGAATGTTGTTCGGAGTCCCGGATGAGATCACGGACGTCACGAGGGTTTCCGGAATGGTCCGGAAACGAAGATTGATATATAGGATGACCTCATTTGATTACCGGAAGGTTTTTGGAGTTACCGGGAATGTACCGGGAATGACGAATGGGTTCCGGGAGTTCACCGGGGGGGGAAACCCACCCCGGGGAAGCCCATAGGCCTTGGGGGAGACACACCAGCCCTTAGTGGGCTGGTGGGACAGCCCACAAGTGCCCTATGCCCCAAGGAGAAGAAAATCAAGAGAGAAAGAAAAAAAAGGAGGAGGTGGGAAGGAAGGGGGACTCCCTCCCACCAAACCTAGTCCAACTCGGTTTGGGGGGGAGAGTCCTCCCCCTTGGACTCGGCCGACCCCCTTGGGGCTCCTTGAGCCCCAAGGCAAGGCCCCCTCCCTCCCACCTATATATACGGAGGTTTTAGGGCTGATTTGGGACGACTTTTCCACGGCAGCCCGACCACATACCTCCACGGTTTTTCCTCTAGATCGCGTTTCTGCGGAGCTCGGGCGGAGCCCTGCTGAGACAAGGTCATCACCAACCTCCGGAGCGCCGTCACGCTGCCGGAGAACTCTTCTACCTCTCCGTCTCTCTTGCTGGATCAAGAAGGCCGAGATCATCGTCGAGCTGTACGTGTGCTGAACGCGGAGGTGCCGTCCGTTCGGTACTAGATCGTGGGACTGATCGCGGGATTGTTCGCGGGGCAGATCGAGGGACGTGAGGACGTTCCACTACATCAACCGCGTTCACTAACGCTTCTGCTGTACGATCTACAAGGGTACGTAGATCACTCATCCCCTCTCGTAGATGGACATCACCATGATAGGTCTTCGTGCGCGTAGGAAATTTTTTGTTTCCCATGCGACGTTCCCCAACAGGGTTGAGCCCATGACGGAGGCGACACAAGGGCTGGCTCCGTCTCGACCTGACTGTCGGGGGCTTCTGCAGCCCCCGCGCTTGATGAAGCAATAGTCGCGGGCTCGAGAACAGGTGTCTCTGATGTCGTTACGGTAGCCGGCTCGCCGTCTACCTCCATGACGTCCACCCACTTGGTGTTGAGACGACAGGACTCGAGGCAGGGCGGAGCCGGATTTGCTGTTGTAGCCGGTGAAGTAGTCGTAGCCGGTGAAGTGGTTGTAGCCGGTGCCGACATTGGAGTCAGCAGAGCCAGCGCAGCCGGCACAGGAACTGTAGATGGTGTAGCTGTTTGAGCCGACGTCGCTTGAACCAAAGAATCAGCCGGCATGAAAATTGATGCTGACTCTGGAGTCAGCCTGATAGACGGATTGTGCAGCTGTTCGAGGGAGACGCCGGCAGGGATAGCCTATCTCATGGAGCTAATCTTGGCCAGTGTCTCGGCCGCCTCGTTGTCCGCCCTGGGAACATGGTGGAACTCGCAACCCTCGAAGGGGCCGTTGAGCTGCTGGATTGGGAAGCGGTTGCTTGCCATGTTGGCGTCCCTGGCGTCCCATTCTCTAGAAACTTGCTGCACCACGAGGTCTGAGTCACCGAAGCAGATGAGCCGCCGGATGCCAATCTCCTTGGCGAGCCGGAGGCCATGAGCGAGTGCTTCGTACTCGGCGACGTTGTTGGAGGCGGCAAAGTGGATTTGGAGAGCATACTTGAGCTGGTCTCCTTTCGGAGACGCCAAGACGATGCCGGCTCCCAGACCAAGCCGCATCTTCGAGCCGTCGAAGTGCATCCGCCAATGCGTGGAGTCTGGAGGTGGTGGCTCAAACTGGCTTTCAGCCTAGTCGATCAGGAAGTCGGCCACCACTTGAGATTTGATGGCGGTGCGAGGCTCGTAGTAGATGTCGTGGTCCGCCATGGCGATGGACCACTTGGCGATCCTGCCAGTTGCATCACGGTTGCCCATGATATCTGAAAGTGGAGCAGTTCTCCCGACGGTGATAGCATGCTCTTGGAAGTATTTCTTCAACTTCTTTGCAGCAAGGTAAACACCACAACACATTTTTTGGTAGTGGGGATAGTTCTGCTTGGAGGCGGACAAGACATCGCTGAGGTAGTAGACAGGGCCCTGCACTAACAGTACCTTGCCCTCCTCCTTGCGTTGAACTACCAGCACTAAACTAACCATGCGAGTGGTCGCTGCAATGTATATGAGTACGGGTTCCCTTTCAGCCGACGCTGCCAAGATTGGCAGGCTCGAAATGACCCGCTTGAGGTCGAGGAAGGCTTCATCCGCCTGGTCGATCCACTCGAATTTCGTCGTCTTCTTCATGAGCTGGTAGAGTGGAAGGGCCTTCTCGCCGAGCCGGCTGACGAACCGGCTAAGGGACGCCAGGCAGCCGGCGAACTTCTGGACGTCTAGGATCCGAGCCGGCTTCACCATCCACTCGATGGTGCCGATCTTCTCGGGGTTCGCCTCGATGCCACGATCGGACAAAAAGAACCCAAGAGCTTGCCGCCTGGAACCCAAAAGACGCGCAAGTTGGCGAACGTCTGCTGCAAGTCGTCGAGGAGGCTGAAGTGCTGCTTCATCTTGACGATGATGTCATCCACATAGACGTGGATATTTCTTCCGATCTACCGCGGTAGGCACTTCTACATGCAGCATTGGAATGTCGCACCAGCGTTTTTCAGACCGAACGTCATGGTGGTGTAGCAGTAGGCCCCGAAGGGCGTGATGAAGGAGGTCTTCAGGCGATCAGCTGGATCCAGCTTGATTTGATGGTAGCTTGAATAAGCATCGAGAAATGACACCATTTCGCAGCCTGCAGTGGAGTCGATCACTTGATCTATCCTAGGCAACACGAAAGTGTCTTTCGGACAGGCTAGTGTAGTCGATACACATTCGCCATGATTGTTCTTCTTCAGCACCAGGACTGTATTAGCTAACCAGTCCGGGTGGAAAACCTCCATGATGAAGCCAGTTGCAAGGAGCCGGGTAATCTCTTCTCCAATGGTGCGCCGCTTCCGCTCGGCGAAGCAGCGCAAGGGTTGTTTTATCGGCTTTGCATCCGGTCGCGCGTGAAGTTTGTGCTCAGCGTACTTCCTCGGAACACCCGACATGTATCTGGGGGACAATGCAAAGATGTCCCAATTCTCACGGAGGAAGTCGACGAGCTCGCCTTCCTATTTGGGGCTGAGGCCAGCCCCGATGGTGACGCACTGCTTGGGGTTTGCAGGGTCGAGTGGCACCTGCTTGGTTTCTTTAGCTAGCTTGAAGGAGCCTTCGCCGGCCGACTGGGATGGATGGGAAGGGATCGCCGGCTCCTCGGTAGCCTGAGCCACGAGCCGGTCGATCTGTCTCTTCTCCTCAGCAATCACCATGGTGTCGGCCAGGTGGCTGCTGTCTTGTGCACACTCGAGGGACTTCTTTTAGTCGCCAGCTACGGTGATGATGCCCTTTGGACCCGGGATCTTCATCTTCAGGTAGGCTTAGTGGGGTATAGCCATGAATTTGGCCAGACCCGGTCTGCCCAGCAGCACGTGATACGGGCTGCTGAGGTCCGCTACCTCGAACCATATGGACTCGCGGCGGAAGTGAGCCTTGTCGCCGAAGAGGACGTCCAGCTGGATTTTGCCGATAGGCGAGCAAGACTGCCCCGACACGATGCTGTGGAAGACAATGTTGGTCGGCAGGACGTCCGTCTCCTTGAGCTCGAGCTTGCGGAAAGTGTTGAGGTACATGATGTTGATGCTACTGCCACCGTCGACCAGCACCTGGGAGAACTGGCAGGTGAGCCTCTTGGAGGCGAAGGTGAGGTCGAGGACGAGAGCGTATGGGCCCGGGTTGGGCATCACCGCAGGATGGTCGACCTGGCTCCATGTGATGGGCCTATCGGACCAATGCATGTATTGGTGAACCGGGGGAAACATGGCATTCACCTCACGCCGTCGCTGGCGCAGGCTATGCTTGTCCTCGCCTTCACTGGTGAAAACAACGAATGCTCCATCTTGATGGGGGTAGTCGCCGTGGAGGCGGCCGTCGTCGCGAGGCGGCATCGGTGGAGCCGGAGCAGGACCCGGAGCCGGGGCTTGAGGCGCAGCCTGTGCACCGGGGGAAGCCGGCAGGCCCTCCCGTTGCGACAGCCTTCATGCAAAGCTGCACTGTCGAAGGGTGTGGGTAGAAGGCTGTGCCCCAGAGTGTATCTGGGAGGGGGCGTCAAGAAGGTGCTTGAAAGTCTGCTAGGGCAACCAGTTCAGATTGCCCGTGTTGGGCTGCTTCCGTTGAGAGACGGCTTGTGAAGCCGACGCCTCACCCTCCATGCTGGCTACCAACTTGTTTCTGGAGCGCGAATCTAGCTGATCCGCCTTGAGCTTGTTGTTGTTCTGGCCGCCTCGACTGTCTCCAGCCGGCTTGGGTGTAGCCGACGTGGGGACAGCCTTGTCCGAGGCGGTCACATTGACTCACATTGCGGAGTCGGCTGTGGCTTACTTGTCCACCTTGGCCATGAGCACCGCCAAAGAGGTGGGCTCGGAGCACATGAGCTTGTGCTTGAGTAGAGTGCCATCTCGGCAACCGTCGATGAAGTACTGGATTGGCCTGTACCTCATGCACCCCCTCGCAGCAGTTGCAAAGCTCCGTTCAGCGAGTGACGTAGTCGCGAAGGGGTTCGTCGGGCGTCTGGACGCACATGGACAGCTCGCGAGGCCGGCCAGGGCGCTTGTAGGTGCCAGTAAAGTTGCGGACGAATCCCTCCTCAAAGTCCACCCATGAGTTGACGCTGCCGGATGGAAGGCTGTTGAGCCAAGTCCGAGTCGAGCCGGCCAAAATGAGTGGCACGTAGCGGACTGCCATGCATTTGTTGCCCCTGGCATTGCCAACGGCGGTGGTGTAGTCGATCAGCTAGTCCTCTGGCTTGGCGGTGCCGTTTTACTTGGGAGTGTCCTGGGGCAAGGTGAAGCCTCGGGGAAACGGCTCCCCTTGGATCCGGGGGCCGAAGCAGGCCGGACCGATGGGGCCGTCCTCCTCCAGGAGCGCTGACTGGGCCAGGGCGTTGAGACGCCTGCGGGCGTCCTGGTCGCCCTGGGAACGCGAGCACCGATCCGAGCTGCGATCGGAAGGGCACCTTGCCAACCGGTGGCATGGGTCCTCCCCAGACGAGGAACCTCATACACCGAGTCGCTCTCATCGCCTCCGCGAAGCCGGCTCGAAGTATGCTCGCTCTAGCGCTGGGAGCGCCTGTCTTGGCTTCCTTCGCCCTTCCGTCTGGAAGTGCGATGTGAGGAAGATCCTTCAGTGTGGTGATGACCGCTAGGGTTGCGGCGTGCTCCGATGTTGGGTCTCGGAGATTCCGACTAGGCCTGACCGGGGTCAAGCTGGGTCTGCTGCTCATTGGCGGTGTTAAGGAGATCCTTGACTCGCTTCTCCTGGAAGGCGCGCTCCTCTCCCTCCAAGCTTGGCATTTCTGCCATGGCCGCCTGGGTCGCCCGCAAATTGGCTGCAGGAGTCTCGTAGACGGGCTATTTTCCACCTAGAATCTAGGCAATGAACCGGCTGCGGCCGAGGACCGACCCAAGCCGGCTAGGGCCCTCGGAAACCGGAGCCAGGCCGTATGCGGAGTTAAACTCGCGCTTGATACGTCCATTTTTCATGATGCTTTCATGTTGATATTTATCGATTTTTGGGCTCTTATTACACTTCACGGTACAATACTTATGCCTCTTCTCTCTTATTTTGCAAGGTTTACATGAAGAGGGAGAATGCCGGCAGCTTGAATTTTGGCCTGATAAAGGAGCAAGTTTGAGATACCTATTCTGCGCAACTCCAAAAGCCGTGAAAATCAACAAGGATTTATTTTGGAATTTATAACAAATACTAGGCCAAAGAAGTACTAGAGGGGCGCAAGCAGGAAGCCACAGGCCTGCTAGGCGCCGCCTCCCCCTGGCCGCGCCTAGGGGGCTTGTGGGCTCCCAGCTGGCCCTCTGGCCCCCCTCTTTTGCTACATGAAGGGTTTCGTTCCAGAAAAAATCAAGAGGAGGTTTCGGGAGGAATCGCCATTGCCACGAAGCGGAACTTGAGCAGAACCAATCTAAATCTCCGGCAGGACGATCTTGTCGGGGAAACTTCCCTCCCGGAGGGGGAAATCGTCGCCATCGTCATCACCAACACTCGTCTCATCGGAGTGGACTCAGCACCATCAACATCTTCATCAGCACCATCTCATCTCCAAACCGTAGTTCATCTCTTGTAACCAATCTCCGTCTCACAACTCCGATTGGTACCTGTAAGGTTGCTAGTAGTGTTAATTACTCTTTGTAGTTGATGCTACCTGGATTACTTGGTGGAAGATTATATGTTCAGATCCTTGATGCTATTCATTACCTCTCTGGTCATGAATATGATTATGGTTTGTGAGTAGTTACTTTGGTTCCTGCGGACATGGAATAAGTCATGCTATAAGTAGTCATGTGAATTTGGTATTCGTTCGATATTTTGATGTGTTGTATGTTGTTTTTCCTCTAGTGGTGTTATGTGAACATCGACTACATAACACGTCACCATTATTTGGGCCTAGAGGAAGGCATTGAGAAGTAGTAAGTAGATGATGGGTTGCTAGAGTGACAGAAGCTTAAACCCTAGTTTATGCATTGCTTCGTAAGGGGATGATTTGGATCCACTAGTTTAATGCTATGGTTAGACTTTGTCTTAATTCTTCCTTCGCAGTTGTGGATTCTTGCGAGAGGGGTTAATCATAAGTGGGATGCTTGTCCAAGTAAGGGCAGTACTGAAGCACCGGTCCACCCACATATCACACTATCAAAGTAGCGAATGCGAATCATATGAATATGATGAAAACTAGCTTGACAGAAATTCCCATGTGTCCTCGGGAGCGTTTTACCTCCTATAAGAGTTTGTCCAGGCTTGTCCCTTGGTACAAAAGAGATTGGGCCACTTTGCTGCACTGTTGTTACTTTTGTTACTTGCTACTTGCTACGATTCATGTCACCACACAACTACTTGTTACCGATAATTTCAGTGCTTGCAGAGATTACCTTGCTGAAATCCACTTGTCAGATCCTTCTGCTCCTCGTTGGGTCCGACACTCTTACTTATTGAAAGGACTACGATAGATTCCCTATACTTGTGGGTCATCAAGATTCTTTTCTCGCGCCGTTGCCGGGAATGAAGCGCCTTTGGTAAGTGGAATTTGGTAAGGAAACATTTATATAGTGTGCTGAAATTTATTGTCACTTGTTACTATGGAAACTAATCCTTTGAGGAACTTGTTCGGGGTATCTTCACCTCGAACGGAAGCACAAGGAGTTGCTCCTCAACCTACTACACCTACTGAAAATATTTGCTATGAATTTCCTTCGGGTATGCTTGAGAAACTGCTGGCTAATCCTTTTACAAGAGATGGAACATCACATCCAGTCTTACATCTAATCTACGTAGATGAAGTTTGTGGTTTATTTAAGCTTGCAGGTTTCCTGAGGATGATGTCAAGAAGAATGTCTTTCCCTTATCTTTGAGGGATAAGGCGTTGACATGGTATAGGCTATGTGATGATACTAGATCATGGAACTACAATCAGACGAAATTGGAATTTCATCAAAAGTTTTATCCTATGCATCTAGTACATCGTGATCGGAATTATATTTATAATTTTTGGCCTTGTGACAGAGAAAGCATCGCTCAAGCTTGGGGGAGGCTTAAATCAATGTTATATTCATGCCCCAACCATGAGCTCTCGAGATAAATTATCATTCACAACTTCTATGCTCAGCTTTCTTATGATGATCGCACCATGCTTGACACTTCTTGTACCAGTTCTTTTATGAAGAGAGATATTCACTTCAAATGGAATTTATTGGAAAGTATTAAACGCAACTCTGAAGATTGGGGGCTTGATGAAGGTAAGGAGTCAGGTATGAATTTCAAGTTTGATTGCATTAAATCCTTTTTCGAAACAAATACTTTTTGTGATTTTAGCGATAAATATGGACTTGACTCTGAGATAGTAGCTTCATTTTGTGAATCATCTGCTTCTCATATTGATCTTCCTAAAGAGAAGTGGTTTAAATGTCATCATTCTTAGAAGTCAATGTAGTTAAAACCAGTTCAGTTGAAGAGAAAGTCATTGCCTATAATGATCCTATTGTTCCTAGTGCTTACATTGAGAAACCACCTTTCCCTGTTAGGATAAAGGATCATTCTAAAGCTTCTCCTGTGATACGTAGGGGCTACATTAGAAAACCTACACCCCCTGAGCAAATTAGAGTTGAACCTAACATTGCTATTATCAAAGATCTCCTGTCTGACAATGTTGATGGCCATGATATTCACTTCTGTGAAGATGCTACTAGAATTGCTAAACCCCATGCTAGCGACAAACATAGGCCAGTTGTTGGCACGCCTGTTGTTTCTGTTAAGATAGGAGATCATTGTTATCATGGTTTATGTGATGTGGGTCCTAATTTTAGTGCAATACCTGAATCCTTGTATGATGAAATCAAAGACGAGATTGCACCTGTCGAGATAGAACCCATTGATGCCACTATTCAGCTTGCCAATAGAGATACTATCTGCCCTGTGGGAATCCTTAGGGATGTTGAAGTCTTGTGTGGTAAAATGAAGTATCCTGCTGATTTCCTCGTTCTTTATACCACACAAGATAGCTTTTGTCCCATCATATTTGGCAGACCCTTCCTTAAAACCGTCAATGCTCATATTGACTGTGAGAAGCAAACTTTCACTGTTGGCTTTGAAGGTGTGTCACATGAGTTCAATTTCTCCAAGTTTGGTAGACAACCTCATGAAAGAGAGTTGCCTAGTAAGGATGAAACTATTGCCCTAGCTTCTATTGTCGTACATCCTACTGATCCCTTAGAGCAATACTTGCTTGAGCATGAAAATGATATGCATATGGATAAAAGGGATGAGATAGATAGAGTTGTCTTAGAACAATATCCTATCCTTAAGAATGATTTGCATGTTGAACTGCTTGGAGATCCACCCCCACCCAAGGGTGATCCTGTGGTCGAGCTTAAACAGTTGCCAGATACTCTTAAGTATGCTTATCTTGATGAAAAAGACATATATAATGTTATAATTAGTGCTAGTCTCTTAGAGCATGAAGAAAAGAAGTTACTAAAAACTCTGCGAAAGCACCGTGCTGCTATTGGATATACTCTTGATGATCTTAAGGGCATTAGTCTCCTAGAGCATGAAGAAAAGGAGTTACTAAAACTGATCCTGATTCCTAACCAGTTGCCGATCATCAACGGATATTAAATCCTAAGATGAAAGAGGTAGTAAGAAAAGAAATACTAAAGCTCCTGGAAGCAGGTATTATCTATCCTGTTGCTCATACTGATTGGGTGAGTCCGGTGCATTGCGTCCCTAAGAAGGGAGGTATTACCGTTGTCCCTAATGATAAGGATGAATTTATCCCACAGAGGATTATTACTGGCTATAGGATGGTGATCAATTTTAGAAAATTGAATAAAGCCACTAGGAAAGATCATTACCCTTTGCCTTTTATCGACCAAATGCTAGATACATTGTCTAAACACACACACTTCTGCTTTCTAGATGGTTATTCCGGTTTCTCCCAAATACCAGTTGCACAAGCTGATCAGGACACTAGTAGAAAACAGGGCTAACGTTCGGCCCTGGCCAGCCCATTAGTCCCGGTTCTTCAAGAACCGGGACCAATGGGGGGTATTAGACCCGGTTCGTGAGCCCAGGGGGCCGTCCGGGGCCTCGTGGGCATTGGTCCCGGTTCGTGTGGAACCATTGTCCCGGTTCGAGCTACTAACCGGGACCAATGGTCCTCGCTGCTGGCCCACAACCTTTAGTCCCGGTTCATGCCACGAACCGGGACAAATAACCTGCCTACATATATACCCACCGCCGCGATAGAGCACTCCACAGTGCTCTGTTTTTGTCGAGCAGGCGAGGGGAGGGCATTTGGGTGCTCTAGTTCACCTCCTATGCACATGAGGTGTTCGATGAAATGCCCGAGCCACACTAGTTAAACTTTCTCCTCTCGAAACTCGACCTCCGAGCTCCACTTTCAATGAGACTTGTCCAGATTTAGCGGTCCGTCATGCCCCGTCCCCGCCTCGTCTTTTACCGCCGTCGATCGCCCGCGCCGATCTCGTCGCCGGCACCACCGTGTTGAGCCTCTTGTTCTTATCTTCTTTCTGAAAGAAAAAAATTCTGACTTTAGATAGATACTTTTCTAATTTTCTTACTTTTATTATTCCTTGTTATTATATACTGCGATGGTTTTGGTATCCGCCCCCGTCGGCCCTCGTCCTGTCTATGATTCAGATGTGGTATATACTATCTTTTCATAACTATTTGGTTCATTTATTGTTTATGACAATTATGATGAACAACGTGACATATATTTTTAATCTAGGAGGTATGTGAACCGGAAACTCCAACCCACCTAGAAATGCTTCTCGAGAAGTTAACTTTTGTTGAAAAAGAAAACAAATACTTGAAGGAAAAATTGAAAATAATTGAGGATAAGAATATAGAAATGGAGTTGCAGGTTGCCGAGGTCATTGACGATCGCAAGATGAAGATCGATGCGATGCAGTTGAAGATGGATGCAATGCGATTGAAGATGGATGAAATGCGCTTGAAGATTAGGAATATTAGAAAATATGCCATTGATAAAGAGGCTTGGTATCATTATGCTGTTGGGTCAATTGTTACCTTACTTGCGATTTTGATCGCGTTTGTTGTTGCATTTAAATGTTTTACATAGTTGTATGTTGTTTTATGACAAACCTTTATGTATTTATTTTTCAATAATAACATTTGATCACTATTGTGCTTTGGTTTTAATGTGATGATGATACCATCCCAACTTGGAACCTTTTCAGAGTTCATTTCAAATGCTTTTCAATTTCATGGTCTTATGGCTCATAATAATCAGTAAATGCATGAAAAATAACAAATGAAGTCATAAAGGGTTGTAAATTGATGATGTGGCTTTGAATGGTGCATTTTGAACACACAAAAACTATGGAGTTCAAAAAAATGAAATCCCTTTGTAATAGACGAGTTTCCGTATGAAACCCTGATACTTCGAAAGAGATTGTCCGTTTTGTACACGAAGTGCATTCAGTTTTTGCCATAACCCTCTCAACTTTCTCGCACATGCTATGTGGGTGAAATGATGATACCATGCCAACTTGGAACCTTTTCAGAGTTCATTTCAAATGCTTTTCAATTTCATGGTCTTATAGCTCATAGTAATCAGTAAATGCATGAAAAATAACAAAAGAAGTCAGAAAGGGTTGTAAATTGATGATGTGGCTTTGAATGGTGCATTTTGAACACAGAAAAACTATGGAGTTCAAATAAGTTCAAAAAACTGAAATCCCTTTGTAACAGACGAGTTTCCGTATGAAACCTTGATACTTCGAAATAGATTGTCCGTTTTGTACACGACGTGCATCCAGTTTTTGCCGTAACCCTCTCAACTTTCTCGCACATGCTATGTCGGTGAAATGATGATACCATGCCAACTTGGAACCTTTTCAGAGTTCATTTCAAATGCTTTTCAATTTCATGGTCTTATAGCTCATAATAATCAGTAAATGCATGAAAAATAACAAATGAAGTCAGAAAGGGTTGTAAATTGATGATGTTGCTTTGAATGGTGCATTTTGAACACAGAAAAACTCTGGAGTTCAAATAAGTTCAAAAAAATGAAATCCCTTTGTAACACACGAGTTTCCGTATAAACCCTGATACACTACTGGAAAACCATAATTTGCCGACAGCTTTCAGCTTTGCCATCAATAATTTCACGGGGCTGACGGCAAAGAGACTTTGCCCTTAGCCAAAATAAATGCTGACGGCATAGATAATCTATGTCGTCCGCTTTGTCTAAGCCGTCAGCCAGCTGACGACAAAGGCGAAAAACACTGACGGCATAGGGAGGCTCACGGCATAGGGAGCTCCCCGGTCCCACGTCCAACCACGGCTTAATGGGGCACCGCTTTGCCGACAGCCAGCTGACGGCAAAGCCTAACGTATGTCTTTGCCGATAGCTAGCTGACGGCATAGCTCGGTGTCTACCCCCGTGCACACGACCTAACTGCATGCCCTAACGATTCTCTCTCCCTGCTCTCCCTGCTCTCCCGGCCCACCGCCATCGTCAACCCGCGCCCGCCTCGCGCCAGCCCCTTCTCGCCAGCGCCGCCCTGACCACCCGCCTTCGCCTCGCCCCGCCTCTACCCCGCGCCGCCCACCCTGACCTACCCCGCATCTGCCCCACGCCAGCTTTGCCCCGTGCCAGCCCCGCCCCGCCCCGCCACGCCGATGCCCCGCGCCGCCCCATGCCAGCCCTGCCCCGTCGCCCCGCCCCGCACCAGCCCCACCCCCTGCCGCCCCACGCCAGCCCCGCACCAGCCCCGCCCCGCTCCGGCCTAGCTCAGCCCCACCCAGCGCCAACCCCGCCCCGCCGCTGCCCCACGCCAACCCCGCCCGACTCGCCGGTGAGCTCCTCCTCCCCTTTTTTTTTCTTTTTTCAGTTTATTTTTCTATGTTAGTTAGATCTGTTAGTAGTAGATTTTTAGTTAAATTTAGTTAGCAATTACTTAACGGTAGTTTTTAGTTAAATTTAGTTAGCAATTATTTAGTTAGCAATTAGAAGGAGATTAAGAGAAGAAGAAGAAGAAGAAAAGGAGAAAGAGAATGAAGAAGGGGGAGAATTATTTAGTTAGCAATTATTTAATTACTGCGAGTAGAAAAAGAGAAAGAAGAAGAAGAAAAGGAAAAAGAGAAAGTAGAAGGGGGAGAAAAGTTAAATTTAGTTAGCAATTATTTAATTACCGCGAGTGCGTATTTGTGTTGATTGAGTGCATTTAAATGTGCAGTAGCTTCTCCGCGAGGGTTTGGTTTTCGACGACCTCCCCTGCATTCGAAAGTAAGCACATTTGTTAACTCCTCCTCCACCCCCTTTATTTTGCTCTGTTCCGGCCTTTGTGCTAATGACACTATCTAGCTAGGTATTTTTAATATTAAAATGCAAAGTTGTTGCGTAACCAATATGTGTCTCCTGTTTGAAAGGGTTCCTGTCGTAAATATGCATGCATTTGCATATTTATAATGGTGATTCTTTCGAATTGTCCAACGTTATCCATGGACAGCCCGAGTATGTGTAGATTGGGTCGTTTCCCACGCTTTGCGCTGGACTCCATGCGGAGTTTTGACAGCTCCTCCTTGTTGTTCTCCGGGTACACATCTTCTCGGTTAGTTGCCGAGACGTGTATCAGGAGAATCGGGGAGGTGCTGCCGAAATTTTGCGTTGGGTCGGGAGCAGGGCATGGGGAAATGACCCAATCTACACATACTCGGGTGGGATTAGGACTCATCTTTACCTAGTAGCTGGTAGGTGTGTATGCCGTGCATCCCAATATATTAACCATGATTAAAAAATGGCCTTAATTAATTTAACATACTTGATGAACTGATAATTTATACTGTTTTATATGTGGATCCTATGTAGCTAGCTTGCCAGAATGACTGATCGTGAATGGATGTACACCGGTCACCATAGTCAGAGAGATATGACCGATGAATGGTTGAGAAAAACCTATGAATTCATGGAAAGGACATTTTCTAAAGGCCAGCCAAAAACAGGGTGCCCCTGCACTAAGTGCAAGAATTATTCACGACAGACAAATGATGTAATGGGTAAACACCTGCAGATGCTTGGTTTTACTCCCGGCTATACCTTGTGGACATTTCATGGTGAGTCGGCCCAACGTAACAGAGACGAGGTGTTGCGTCGGCGCACCGATGATTATGGTACAGGGATTGATGACATGGTGAATGACTTTGATGATGCTCGGAACAAGGATGAAGAGATGGAGGAATCTGCGAAAGCCTTCTATGCCATGTTGGAGTCTTCAAAACGTCCTCTTCACGAGCACACTAAGATTTCTCAGCTAGATGCCATTGCACAAGTAATGGCTCTGAAAGCCCAATTCAACATTGGAAGAGACCTGTTTGACTCAGTGATGACCCTATTTGGGCGCTTTCTACCAGAAGGTCATATTAGGCCTTCAAACCTATATGAGTCAGACAAAATCCTTAGTGCACTGAAGATGCCGTATGAGCAGATACATGCTTGTGAGAAGGGATGTACCTTATTTAGGAAAGAGTATGCGGATGAAACATATTGTCCATTTTGCAAGTCCTCCAGATATGTTGAGGTAGAAAACAGTGAAGGTGAGAAGAAGCAGAGCAAAATCCCCGTGAGTGTCCTATGGTATCTGCCGATCCTACCAAGACTTCAAAAACATTACATGCTCGAAGAAACAGCAAAACAGATGACATGGCACAAACATGGAATTAGGAAAGAATTAGATGAACACGGAGTTCCGATGTTGGTACACCCTTCAGATGGTGACCCATGGAAGGCATTCGATAGTATACATAGGGAAAAAGCTTAAGAAACAAGGAATTGTCGAATCGCCATCAGCCTCGATGGGTTCAATCCTTTTGGTATGACGGCTACCCAATATAGTTGCTGGCCTGTATTTGTCATTCCCCTCAATCTTCCACCATCATCCATTATGCAAAGAAAGCACATATTTCTGACGTTGATAGTTCCAGGGCCAAACTACCCGGGGAAGAATATGAGTGTGTACATGCATCCGCTGATGGATGACTTGAAAGAAGCTTGGGTGAATGGGGTCAACACATATGACGCAGCTAAGAAGTAGAACTTTCAAATGTATGTTTGGTACCAATACTCGTTGCATGATCTGCCGGCATTTGTGATTTTTGTTGCCTAGTGTGTGCATGGAAGGTTCCCATGCCCACAATGCAAGGCAGCTATTAAGTTTCATTGGTTGCCGGCGGGTGGGAAGTATTCCTGCTTTTACTTGCATAGATAGTTCTTGCCTATGGACCATCCATTCAGAAAAGACAAGAAGAATTTCATGAAAGGTAAAGTTGCCAAACACTCAGCACCACCTGCGTTGACGGGGGCACAAATTAATGAACAGTTAAAATCTATACAGCCTGATCCAAACCATCGAGGGTATTTCTTGGGTTATAATGAGGAACACGCCTGGACCCACAGGCGATCCATCTGGGATCTCCCTACTTCGAAGACCTCTTACTTCCACACAACATTGACATGATGCATACTGAAAAGAATATTGCCGAGGCCCTTCTTGGCAATTTTTTCGGCACTGATAAGGGCAAAGATAATACAAAGGCTAGAGTTGACCAGGAGACTCTGTGTGATAGGCCATCACTAAACATGCGAGAACCGAAAGGAAGAAAAAATTGGTCCAAACCACCTGCCTCGTACAATCTTGAGAAGGGAGCAATAAGGGAAATCCTCTTGTGGGTGCAAAAAGAGTTGTTGTTCCCCGATGGGTATGCTGCGAATCTAGCGAGGGGAGCGAGCATTGAAAAAATGAAATTTTTTGGGCTCAAGAGTCATGATTGGCACATATGGCTTGAGCGGATAATGCCGGTGATGTTGCGCGGCTATATCCCCGAGGCTGAATGGCTAGTATTGGCCGAGTTGAGCTATTTCTTCCGTGTTCTTTGTGCTAAAGAGTTGTGGCGTGCCTTGATAGATGACATGGAAGAGTTGGCGCCTGAGTTGCTCTGCAAGTTAGAGAAGATTTTTCCACCGGGCTTCTTTAATCCGACGCAACACATGATTTTGCATCTCCCAACCGAGGCAAGATTGGGTGGCCCTGTGCAAAATCGTTGGTGCTACGCAACTGAAAGAATGCATAAGACACTTCGAGGAAAATGTAAAAATAAACGTAGAATTTAAGCATTGATGGCCGAGGCGTTCATTACCGAGGAGGCGGCAAACTTCGTAACAACACACTATGATGCAACTATGCACAAGTTGCATAATCCAAAGCCTCGGTACAATCTGGGCGACCCCAAACGACGAGAATCCAATCTCAGCCTCTTCAAAGGGAAGCTCGCACCTTCTGGTGTGGGAAAACCAAAGTTGCTGTGCGTCGAGGAGTGGCGCACACTAACGATGTATATATTGAACAACTTAAGAGAAGTTCGGCCATACATCGAGTAAGTGCTGTGTACATTTTTTCACAACTTTTAACAAGTTTTGTGTCTAACAACTATTATTAATTGATACAGTCGATACATCGAACAATTCTCGAATGGTGTTGCAATCGAAAAAGAATCCATTCTTGAGTATGATTTTCTTGAAAAGACAGGAGGCGGCTATCCCGGTTTCATCTCTTGGTTCAAAAAAAGGTACCTCCCTTATATATAATAAGTGATTTCCTTTGTTGCTATTACTCATGAGTAACACACCAAATTCTATCTTTTCTTAACTTCTAGGCTAATTCAGATGAGCAAGTCGACGATGAATTGAGACAAATAGCTAATGGTTTTGACTTTAAGGTCCGTACATTTCAGAAGTACGACATCAACGGGTATCGCTTTCATACTGCTAGCAAAGAGCTTTCAATGCCTGGTCGAAAAACAAACAATTCCGGTGTCTCTGCTCTAGGCGAGGGAGGTGTCGAGTATTATGGAAGACTTGAAGAAGTGTACGAACTTCATTATTATGGTGAAAATCCTCCGAACGTTGTTGTGTTCAAATGTCATTGGTTCGATCCTACTAAGACAAGACGGACTCATGAACATCTTGGGATTGTGGAATTCGACAAGACATGCAGTTAAGCGGTGCCGATGTCTATATTGTGGCTCAACAGGCCACCCAAGTTTTCTATCTGCCATATTGTCGTCAAAGTGTTAAGAACCTGGAAGGTTGGTATGTCGTGTTCGTTGTGCCGCCACATCTTAGACCACCTCCCCCAAATGAAGACGATTATGAACCTCAAATTGACCCAATAACATATGATGGAGAATTCTTCCAAGAATCACGTGGCGTCAGACGTCGTACTCGAAACTGCTCTACGTCCACCCTGAACACGGAGGAACAAGACTCACGTGATGATGGGGAAGAAGTGGAAGTAGAAGAAGTTACCAATGCCGATGAGCTATCAATGCTTGATCGGTTACAAAAAGGCCTTCCACATGATGTCCCTGAACCCGATGACGATATCAGTCATGACGACACGTGTGATACTGATGATGATTTTGCTTCAATTGACCATGGAGAAGAGACAGATGATCCAGACTATTAGTACTTTGTATGCATCCAAATATTGTTGTTTAATTATTCGATTTTTAGTTGAATTATTCATGTATTTATTATTGTTCATTTAATTATTGTCCTTGAATTTGTACTAATTATTTAACTATTTATCGTTAAATGTGGTGAGACATGGCAGGCGGGGATAAGTTGAGGATAGCACCTGGGCAGCTACGGAGAACTTTGTTGCAGAGCTTTGCCAAGGAGCCCCGTGGGAGAGGCATAGGAAAGAAGAGAGGTAGAGGACGTGGTCGTGGGAGAGGGAGGCTGCATAATACGAGCCAGTCGCCACCACCCTCGGCTACTTCTGTCTCAGCCACTTCACCCTTGCAGACGAGGGTGTCACCGGTGCGGGATCCTCTCGTCCAGGAGAAGACACCGATGCAGGGGGCTGAGGCGGAGGGTGCTGAGGCAGAGGCTGAGGCGGAGGGGGCTGAGGAAAAAGCTGAGGGGGCTGCCAGCAAGTCGGTCTACCAACGTGGTATGACACGAGTTCCAGACCGATTGGAGTTGTAGCACAGGGCATTCATTAAGCTAGATGGCGAGAAGTAAGTTGATATATATTGTGTACCTTATATCATTATATTTCACCAAGTAGCTAATGTCTTTGCCTTGTCATTATGTAGGGGGTGGGATTACCCGAAGAATACCCGGAATCCAAACTGCCTCCTTGGTGCTTTACTTAGGGAGCACTTCCCCGGGATAGTGCAGTTGCCCAGTGAGGGTATGGTTCCCAAGCCAGGACTCAAGTGGGAGCACTACCAAGCCACTCTGCTCTCGGAAAACTCACATGTCAATGGTGTTCTTTGCGTGAGCGTGGCCGACAAGGTGTTGGATGATTTTTGGGTAACTATTATTTTGCCCAATAAAAAGTATACGATGTTATATATTTTTATTTCCTTCCAAATCATTTCACTATTCATCTGTGCATCTATTTGGCATAATTGCAGAGTTACTTTAGGGTCGAGGAGGGGACGGAGGAGGCGGCCAAGAAGAACCTCGTGAAAGAGTGCAAGAGTTTATTGAATAACACGAGGCACGAGTTGCGTGTTCAGGCTGTTCGAGATTGGTACGCCAAGCAAGGGGAGCCGAAGACAAAGACTGAATCTCGAAAGATTTACCTTGATAAGACCGAGTACATGGAGGTATGTACATTCCAAAGATCAATTCTTAGGGCTAGTTAGGTCTATTTAGTTATAATACTTAGTTTCATTCTTCATTAACTTACATTCATAGGTGCCCCCGAGATGGTTGGCCGATAAGATGGATTGTTGGCAGATGATAGTGGACAGGTGGTGCACAGAGGCTTGGTTGAGCACCCACGCTATGGACAAGGACCATCATGCCCAATTGGTTGGTGTGCCACACCACCAAGGCAATGCCAACATCAAGCAATACGCCAAAAAATGGGCATGTGTGCCTTGTTTTGTTTCATCAATAATTCATTCGTTCATGATTTGTGTTGTACTAATTCTTTGTGTTTTTGTGTAGGCCAAACACAATAATCAGCCCGAGCCTCAGGGATATGCCACGTTTAGCATGGCCCATAAGGGCTTGTACAAGACGGCGAAGGCATATTCTGAGGGGGACGGGTCGTCGGCGTACACAAGCCTGTCCGCCTACAACAAGATGACGTCTTATTTTGAGGTGGTCAAACAGCTGCGTGGACCTGACTTTGACCCGAGCCAGAATCCTATCGATCCAGAGGCGTTGATGATCTCTGATGGCGGTAAGAGTCATGGCATGCTGGCCATGTGTGATGGCTTCGTCCCTATCACTGAGACTCTATCTCAGATCAAGGCGAGGCAAACAAGCTCCGCTCCTGTAATACGACAACGCGCGAGGCCAGTTGATTTTGCCATCGAGGTTAGTTTTCTTCATTATTTCTTTCGTTCTTTTGTCCCTGGATGGATGATGAAAATTCCTTTTGAGGAGTGGTTGCAGGCCGCACTTATGAAGGAGAGGGAGGCCACCGGGCTCTTGTTGGAGGAGAGGGACCGGAATACGCAGAGGTTGCTTGAGGAGGAGATGGCACGCAATAATGCCCATGCGAAGGCCATGCACGACTTCGTTGCGGTAAGTCAGTTGTGTGAGAAGCAAGGCTATGTGTGAAACGCAACAAGGCTATTTAGTTGACTCCTCGAAAACTAATTTGCAGGCTATGTGTGAGAAGCAAGGTTTGCCGCCCCCTCCGCCGATGCCTTCTCCTGTGTGAACGGTGAGTTCCCTTTCAATGACCAACCTTGCACGGTCTTATACCATTGTCTGTCGCCGTGCTAACCACATATTTTAACTCTTGCCTTGTTGCATCATCATTCCAGAGTTGAATCCCACGATCCCTTTACTTCTCCTGGTGAGAGCCCTAGCAACCCAGCGACCAACGGAGATGGAGCTTCTCCTCCGTTTCTTGGCATTCGGTAAGTTATTCCTCTCCTTCTTATTCTTCTTATTTTTTAGATCAACTTAGATTATGCCATGCGTTAGTTAGCTTAGTAAATTCTAGTTGATATTAGCCATGCTTTAGTTAGCTTAGTAAATTCTAGTTGATATTAGAGCTCAAAAATGACATAATTAGTTTAGAAAGTTTTAAAATAAACCAGAAGAGAAGAACAAACAAGAGATTAAGAAATAAGAGAAGATGAAAGAGGAGAAAAAGATAACTTGCCTTCTTTCTTTTTCTCCATCTTCTTCTTCTTCTTCTTCTTCTAGTTCTTCTTCTTGTTCTTCTTGTTCTTCTTGTTCTTCTTCTTCTTCCACTTCTTCTTCTTGTTCTTCTTGTTCTTGTTCTTCTTCTTCTTCTTCTTCTTCTTCTTCCACTTCTTCTTCTAATTGCTTAGCTTAATTTAGGTAACTTCTTTCATATTGTATTCTTCTTCTAACTTCTTTCTCATTATGCAGATTTTGATAAAGCAGCATGGCATATGGATGGATGCTCGAGGGACTTTGTAATGCACTTGTGTAGTCTTAGATGAACTTTGTAATGCACTTGTATTTGGGGATGCACTTGTGATGCTTTGTAATACTTTGTGATCTTGTTTGCACTTTAATTACATATATTCGTGCTGTTTGCACTTTATGATGCACTTGTGGTGCTGTTTAGGGGCTGGGCAAATATATATATGTTGCTATTTGTATCTATGTTTTGCAAATGCAGGGAATTCACAGAAAACAAATATGAAAAAAAAAAGCAGAGAGGGTCGTTGCCTACAGCTTACTGACGGCAACGACTTTGCCGTCGGTGGACTGACGGCAAAGAAGACACATGGCGACAACCTGTATATCCTCGCAACTCTAGGAATAGCAAATTTTCCCAGATTTTCGGCTTTGCCGTCAGCTGTGCTCCAGCTGTCGGCAAAGAGGGGACCAAGCGGACCCAGGTTTTCAGCGTTGCCGTCAGCTTAGCTACAGCTGTGGGCAAAGAGGGGACAAAGGGGACCCAGGGTTTCGGCTTTGCTGTCAGCTTTGCTACGGCTGTGGGCAAAACCTCCCGTTAACCTTCTAACGGGGCTCGGCCTGCGCCGTTGCCGCCATTGCTCTTTGTCGTCAGCCCGTGCCACAAAGCTGATGGCAAAGTCTTTGCCGTCTGTCGACCTTCGACTGCGGCAAAGAAGGTGATTGCTGATAAAATCTTGGCCGGTCGCTTTGCCGACAGCACACTGATGGAAAATCCTTTGCCGTCCGTTAAACTGTCCTTTGTCGTCAGCTCTGGCTGTCGGCAAACCAGCAGATTCCAGTAGTGATACTTCGAAAGAGATTGTTCGTTTTGTACAGGAAGTGCATCCAGTTTTTGTTGTAACCCTCTCAACTTTCTCGCACAAGCTATGTGGGTGAAATGATGATACCCTGCCAACTTGGAACCTTTTTAGAGTTCATTTCAAATGCTTTTCAATTTCATGGTCTTATAGCTCAAAATAATCAGTAAATGCATGAAAAATAACAAATGAAGTCAGAAAGGGTTGTAAATTGATGATGTGGCTTTGAATGGTGCATTTTGAACACAGAAAAACTATGGAGTTCAAATAAGTTCAAAAAAATGAAATCCCTTTGTAACAGACGAGTTTCCATATGAAACCCAGATACTTCGAAAGAGATTGTCCATTTTGTACACAAAGTGCATCCAGTTTTTGCCGTAACCCTCTCAACTTTCTCGCGCATGCTATGTGGGTGAAATGATGATACCATGCCAACTTGGAACCTTTTTAGAGTTCATTTCAAATGCTTTTCAATTTCATTGTCTTATAGCTCAAAATAATCAGTAAATTCATGAAAAATAACAAATGAAGTCAGAAAGGGTTGTAAATTGATGATGTGGCTTTGAATGGTGCATTTTAAACAGAGAAAAACTATGGAGTTCAAATAAGTTCAAAAAAATGAAATCCCTTTGTAAAAGATGAGTTTCCGTATGAAACCCTGATACATCGAAAGGGATTGTCCGTTTTGTACACGAAGTACATCCAGTTTTTGCCGTAACCCTCTCAACTTTCTCGCACATGCTATGTGGGTGAAATGATGATACCATGCCAACTTGAAACCTTTTCAGAGTTCATTTCAAATGCTTTTCAATTTCATGGTCTTATAGCTCAAAATAATCAGTAAATGCATGAAAAATAACAAATGAAGTCATAATGGGTTATAAATTGATGATGTGGCTTTTAATGGTGCATTTAGAACACAGAAAAACTATGGAGTTCAAATAAGTTCAAAAAAATGAAATCCCTTTGTAACAGACGAGTTTCCGTATGAAACCCTGATACTTCGAAACGGATTGACCGTTTTGTACACGAAGTGCATCCATTTTTTTCCATAACCCTCTCAAGTTGCTCGCACATGCTATGTGGGTGAAATGATGATACCATGCCAACTTGGAACCTTTTTAGAGTTCATTTCAAATGCTTTTCAATTTCATGGTCTTATAGCTCAAAATAATCAGTAAATGCATGAAAAATAACAAATGAAGTCAGAAAGGGTTGTAAATTGATGATGTGGCTTTGAATGGTGCATTTTCAACACAGAAAAACTATGGAGTTCAAATAAGTTCAAAAAAAGAAATCCCTTTGTAACAGACGAGTTTCCGTATGAAACCCTGATACTTGGAAAGAGATTGTCCGTTTTGTACACGAAGTGCATCCAGTTTTTACCGTAACCATCTCAACTTTCTCGCACATGCTATGTGGGTGAAATGATGATACCATGCCAACTTGGAACCTTTTCAGAGTTCATTTCAAATGCTTTTCAATTTCATGGTCTTATAGCTCAAAATAATCAGTAAATGCATGAAAAATAACAAATGAAGTAAGAAAGGGTTGTAAATTGATGATGTGGCTTTGAATGGTGCATTTTTAACACAGAAAACTATGGAGTTCAAATAAGTTCAAAAAAATGAAACCCCTTTGTAACAGATGAGTTTCCGTATGAAACCTTGATACATCGAAAGGGATTGTCCGTTTTGTACACGAAGTGCATCCAGTTTTTGTCGTAACCCTCTCAACTTTCTTGCACATGCTATGTGGGTGAAATGATGATACTATGCCAACTTGGAACCTTTTCAGAGTTCATTTCAAATGCTTCTCAATTTCATGGTCTTATAGCTCAAAATAATCAGTAAATGCATGAAAAATAACAAATGAAGTTAGGAAGGGTTGTAAATTGATGATGTGGCTTTTAATGGTGCATTTAGAACACAGAAAAACTATGGAGTTCAAATAAGTTCAAAAAAATGAAATCCCTTTGTAACAGACGAGTTTCCGTATGAAACCCTGATACTTCGAAACGGATTGACCGTTTTGTACACGAAGTGCATCCATTTTTTTCCATAACCCTCTCAAGTTGCTCGCACATGCTATGTGGGTGAAATGATGATACCATGCCAACTTGGAACCTTTTTAGAGTTCATTTCAAATGCTTTTCAATTTCATGGTCTTATAGCTCAAAATAATCAGTAAATGCATGAAAACTAACAAATGGAGTCAGAAAGGGTTGTAAATTAATGATGTGACTTTTAATGGTGCATTTTGAACACAGAAAAACTATGGAGTTCAAATAAGTTCAAAAAATGAAATCCCTTTGTAACAGACGAGTTTCCGTATGAAACCGTGATACTTCGAAAGAGATTGTCCGTTTTGTACACGAAGTGCATCCAGTTTTTGCCGTAACCATCTCAACTTTCTCGCACATGCTATGTGGGTGAAATGGTGATACCATGCCAACTTGGAACCTTTTCAGAGTTCATTTCAAATGCTTTTCAATTTCATGGTCTTATAGCTCAACATAATCAGTAAATGCATGAAAAATAACAAATGAAGTCAGAAAGGGTTGTAAATTGATGATGTGGCTTTGAATGGTGCATTTTGAACACAGAAGAACTACGGAGTTCAAATAAGTTCAAAAAAATGAAATCCCTTTGTAACAGACGATTTTCCGTATGAAACCCTGATACTTCGAAAGAGATTGCCCGTTTTGTACACGAAGTGCATCCAGTTTTTGCCATAACCCTCTCAACTTTCTCGCAAATGCTATGTGGGTGAAATGATGATACCATGCCAACTTGGAACATTTTCAGAGTTCATTTCAAATGCTTTTCAATTTCATGGTCTTATAGCTCAAAATAATCAGTAAATGCATGAAAAATAACAAATGAAGTCAGAAAGGGTTGTAAATTGATGATGTGGCTTTGAATGGTGCATTTTGAACACAAAAAACTATGGAGTTCAAATAAGTTCAAAATAATGAAATCCCTTTGTAACAGACGAGTTTCCGTATGTAACCCTGATACTTTGAAAGGGATTGCCCGTTTTGTCCACGAAGTGCATCCAGTTTTTGCCGTAACCCTCTCAACTTTGTCGCACATGCTATGTGGGTGAAATGATGATATCATGCCAACTTGGAACCTTTTCAGAGTTCATTTCAGATGCTTTTCAATTTCATGGTCTTATAGCTCAAAATAATCTGTAAATGCATGAAAAATAACAAACGAAGTCAGAAAGGTTTGTAAATTGATGATGTGGCTTTGAATGGTGCATTTTGAACACAAAAAAACTACGGAGTTCAAATAAGTTCGAAAAAATGAAATCCCTTTGTAACAGACGAGTTTCCGTATGAAACCCTGATACTTCCAAAGAGATTGTCCGTTTTGTACATGAAATGCATCCAGTTTTTGCCGTAACCCTCTCAACTTTCTCGCACATGCTATGTGGGTGAAATGGTGATACCATGCCAACTTGGAACCTTTTAAGAGTTCATTTCAAATGCTTTTCAATTTCATGGTCTTATAGCTCAACACAATCAGTAAATGCATGAAAAATAACAAATGAAGTCATAAAGGGTTGTAAATTGATGATGTGGCTTTGAATGGTGCAGTTTGAACACACAAAAACTATGGAGTTCAAATAAGTTAAAAAAAATGAAAACCCTTTGTAACAGACGAGTTTCCGTATGAAACCCTGATACTTCGAAAGAGATTGTTCGTTTTGTACACGAAGTGCATCCAGTTTTTGCCGTAACCCTCTCAACTTTCTCGCACATGCTATGTGGGTGAAATGATGATACCATGCCAACTTGGAACCTTTTCAGAGTTCATTTCAAATGCTTTTCAATTTCATGGTCTTATAGCTCAAAATAATTAGTAAATGCATGAAAAATAACAAATGAAGTCAGAAAGGGTTGTAAATTGATGATGTGGGTTTTAATGGTGCATTTTGAACACAGAAAAACTATGGAGTTCAAATAAGTTCAAAAAATGAAATCCCTTTGTAAGAGACGAGTTTCCGTATGAAACCGTGATACTTCGAAAGATATTGTCCGTTTGGTACACGAAGTGCATCCAGTTTTTGCCGTAACCCTCTCAACTTTCTCGCACATGCTATGTGGATGAAATGGTGATACCATGCCAACTTGGAACCTTTTCAGAGTTCATTTCAAATGCTTTTCAATTTCATGGTCTTAGAGCTCAACATAATCAGTAAATGCATGAAAAATAACAAATGAAGTCAGAAAGGGTTGTAAATTAATGATGTAGCTTTAAATGGTGCATTTTGAACACAGAAAAACTATGAAGTTCAAATAAGTTCAAAAAAAATGAAATCCCTTTGTAACAGACGAGTTTCCGTATGAAACCCTCATACTTCGAAAGAGATTGCCTGTTTTGTACATGAAGTCCATCCAGTTTTTGCCATAACCCTCTCAACTTTCTCGCAAATGCTATGTGGGTGAAATGATGATACCATGCCAACTTGGAACATTTTCGGAGTTCATTTCAAATGCATTTCAATTTCATGGTCTTATAGCTCATAATAATCAGTAAATGCATGAAAAATAACAAATGAAGTCAGAAAGGGTTGCAAATTGATGATGTGGCTTTGAATGGTGCATTTTGAACACAAAAAAACTATGGAGTTCAAATAAGTTCAAAAAAATGAAATCCCTTTGTAACACACGAGTTTCCGTATGAAACCCTGATACTTTGAAACGGATTGTCCGTTTTGTACACGAAGTGCATCCAGTTTTTGCCGTAACCCTCTCAACTTTCTCGCACATGCTATGTGGGTGAAAAGATGATACCATGCCAACTTGGAACCTTTTCAGAGTTCATTTCAAATGCTTTTCAATTTCATGGTCTTATAGCTCAAAATAATCAGTAAATGCATGAAAAATAACAAATGAAGTCAGAAAGGGTTGATAATTGATGATGTGGCTTTTAATGGTGCATTTTGAACACAGAAAAATAATGGAGTTCAAATAAGTTCAAAAAATGAAATCCCTTTGTAACAGACGAGTTTCCGTATGAAACCCTGATACTTCGAAAGAGATTGTCCGTTTTGTACACGAAGTGCATCCAGTTTTTGCCGTAACCCTCTCAACTTTCTCGCACATGCTATGTGGGTGAAATGGTGATACCATGCCAACTTGGAACCTTTTCAGAGTTCATTTCAAATGCTTTTCAATTTCATGGTCTTATAGCTCAAAATAATTAGTAAATGCATGAAAAATAACAAATGAAGTCAGAAAGGGTTGTAAATTGATGATGTGGGTTTTAATGGTGCATTTTGAACATAGAAAAACTATGGAGTTCAAATAAGTTCAAAAAAATGAAATCCCTTTGTAAGAGATGAGTTTCCGTATGAAACCGTGATACTTCGAAAGATATTGTCCGTTTTGTACACGAAGTGCATCCAGTTTTTGCCGTAACCCTCTCAACTTTCTCGAGATGCTATGTGGATGAAATGGTGATACCATGCCAACTTGGAACCTTTTCCGAGTTCATTTCAAATGCTTTTCAATTTCATGGTCTTAGAGCTCAACATAATCAGTAAATGCATGAAAAATAACAAATGAAGTCAGAAAGGGTTGTAAATTGATGATGTGGCTTTAAATGGTGCATTTTGAACACAGAAAAACTATGAAGTTCAAATAAGTTCAAAAAAATGAAATCCCTTTGTAACAGACGAGTTTCCGTATGAAACCCTCATACTTCGAAAGAGATTGCCCGTTTTGTACATGAAGTCCATCCAGTTTTTGCCATAACCCTCTCAACTTTCTCGCAAATGCTATGTGGGTGAAATGATGATACCATGCCAACTTGGAACATTTTCAGAGTTCATTTCAAATGCATTTCAATTTCATGGTCTTATAGCTCATAATAATCAGTAAATGCATGAAAAATAACAAATGAAGTCAGAAAGGGTTGCAAATTGATGATGTGGCTTTGAATGGTGCATATTGAACACAAAAAAACTATGGAGTTCAAATAAGTTCAAAAAAATGAAATCCCTTTGTAACACACGAGTTTCCGTATGAAACCCTGATACTTTGAAACGGATTGTCCGTTTTGTACACGAAGTGCATCCAGTTTTTGCCTTAACCCTCTCAACTTTCTCGCACATGCTATGTGGGTGAAATGATGATACCATGCCAACTTGGAACCTTTTCAGAGTTCATTTCAAATGCTTTTCAATTTCATGGTCTTATAGCTCAAAATAATCAGTAAATGCATGAAAAATAACCAATGAAGTCAGAAAGGGTTGATAATTGATGATGTGGCTTTTAATGGTGCATTTTGAACGCTGAAAAACAATGGAGTTCAAATAAGTTCAAAAAATGAAATCCCTTTGTAACAGACGAGTTTCCGTATGAAACCCTGATACTTCGAAAGAGATTGTCCGTTTTGTACACGAAGTGCATCCAGTTTTTGCCGTAACCCTCTCAACTTTCTCGCACATGCTATGTGGGTGAAATGGTGATACCATGCCAACTTGGAACCTTTTCAGAGTTCATTTCAAATGCTTTTCAATTTCATGGTCTTATAGCTCAACACAATAAGTAAATGCATGAAAAATAACAAATGAAGTCATAAAGGGTTGTAAATTGATGATGTGGCTTTGAATGGTGCATTTTGAACACAGAAAAACTATGGAGTTCAAATAAGTTAAAAAAATGAAATCCCTTTGTAATAGACGAGTTTCAGTATGAAACCCTGATACTTCGAAAGAGAATTACCATTTTGTACATGAAGTGCATCCAGTTTTTGCCGTAACCCTCTCAACTTTCTCGCAAATGCTATGTGGGTGAAATGATGATACCATGCCAACTTGGAACCTTTTCAGAGTTCATTTCAAATGCTTTTCAATTTCATGGTCTTATAGCTCAAAATAATCAGTAAATGCATGAAAAATAACAAATGAAGTTAGAAAGGGTTGTAAATTGATGATGTGGCTTTAAATGGTGCATTTTGAACATAAAAAACTAAGGAGTTCAAAGAAGTTCAAAAAATGAAATCCCTTTGTAACAAACGAGTTTCCGTATGAAACCCTAATACTTCGAAAGAGATTGTCCGTTTTGTACACGAAGTAAATCCAGTTTTTGCCGTAACCCTCTCAACTTTCTCGCACATGCTATGTGGGTGAAATGATGATACCATGCCAACTTGGAACCTTTTCAGAGTTCATTTCAAATGCTTTTCAATTTCATGGTCTTATAGCTCAAAATAATAAGTAAATGCATGAAAAATAACAAATGAAGTCAGAAAGGGTTGTAAATTGATGATGTGGCTTTTAATGGTGCATTTTGAACACACAAAAACTATGGAGTTCAAATAAGTTCAAAAAAATGAAATCCCTTTGTAACAGACGAGTTTCCGTATGAAACCCTGATACTTCGAAAGATATTGTCCGTTTTGTACACGAAGTGCATCCAGTTTTTGCCGTAACCCTCTCAACTTTCTCGCACATGCTATGTGGGTGAAATGATGATACCATGCCAACTTGGAACCTTTTGAGAGTTCATTTCAAATGCTTTTCAATTTCATGGTCTTATAGCTCAAAACAATCAGTAAATGCATGAAAAATAACAAATGAAGTCAGAAAGGGTTGTAAATTGATGATGTGGCTTTTAATGGTGCATTTTGAACACAAAAAACTCTGGAGTTCAAATAAGTTCAAAAAAATGAAATCCCTTTGTAATAGACGAGTTTCCGTATGAAACCGTGATACTTCAAAAGGGATTGTCCGTTTTGTACATGAAGTGCATCCAGTTTTTGCCGTAACCCTCTCAACTTTCTCACACATGCTATGTGGGTGAAATGATGATACCATGCCAACTTGGAACCTTTTCAGAGTTCATTTCAAATGCTTTTCAATTTCATGGTCTTATAGCTCAAAATAATCAATAAATGCATGAAAAATAACAAATGAAGTCCGAAACCGTTGTAAATTGATGATGTGGCTTTGAATGGTGCATTTTGAACACAAAAGAACTATGGAGTTCAAATAAGTTCAAAAAAATGAAATCCCTTTGTAACAGACGAGTTTCCGTATGAAACCCTGATACTTCCAAAGAGATTGTCCGTTTTGTACACGAAGTGCATCCAGTTTTTGCCGTAACCCTCTCAACTTTCTCGCACATGCTATGTGGGTGAAATGGTGATACCATGCCAACTTGGAACCTTTTAAGAGTTCATTTCAAATGCTTTTCAATTTCATGGTCTTATAGCTCAACACAATCAGTAAATGCATGAAAAATAACAAATGAAGTCATAAAGGGTTGTAAATTGATGATGTGGCTTTGAATGGTGTAGTTTGAACACAGAAAAACTATGGAGTTCAAATAAGTTAAAAAAAATGAAAACCCTTTGTAACAGACGAGTTTCCGTATAAAACCCTGATACTTCGAAAGAGATTGTTCGTTTTGTACACGAAGTGCATCCAGTTTTTGCCGTAACCCTCTCAACTTTCTCGCACATGCTATGTGGGTGAAATGATGATACCATGCCAACTTGGAACCTTTTCAGAGTTCATTTCAAATGCTTTTCAATTTCATGGTCTTATAGCTCATAATAATCAGTAAATGCATGAAAAATAACAAATGAAGTCAGAAAGGGTTGTAAATTGATGATGTGGCTTTGAATGGTGCATTTTGAACACAAAAAAACTATGGAGTTCGAATAAGTTCAAAAAAATGAAATCCCTTTGTAACAGACGAGTTTCCGTATGAAACCCTGATACTTTGAAACGGATTGTCCGTTTTGTACACGAAGTGCATCCAGTTTTTGCCGTAACCCTCTCAACTTTCTCGCACATGCTATGTGGGTGAAATGATGATACCATGCCAACTTGGAACCTTTTCAGAGTTCATTTCAAATGCTTTTCAATTTCATGGTCTTATAGCTCGAAATAATCAGTAAATGCATGAAAAATAACAAATGAAGTCACAAAGGGTTGATAATTGATGATGTGGCTTTTAATGGTGCATTTTGAACACAGAAAAACAATGGAGTTCAAATAAGTTCAAAAAATGAAATCCCTTTGTAACAGACGAGTTTCCGTATGAAACCCTGATACTTCGAAAGAGATTGTCCGTTTTGTACACGAAGTGCATCCAGTTTTTGCCGTAATCCTCTCAACTTTCTCGCACATGATATGTGGGTGAAATGGTGATACCATGCCAACTTGTAACCTTTTCAGAGTTCATTTCAAATGCTATTCAATTTCATGGTCTTATAGCTCAACACAATCAGTAAATGCATGAAAAATAACAAATGAAGTCATAAAGGGTTGTAAATTGATGATGTGGCTTTGAATGGTGCATTTTGAACACAGAAAAACTATGGAGTTCAAATAAGTTCAAAAAATGAAATCCCTTTGTAATAGACGAGTTTCCGGATGAAACCCTAATACTTCGAAAGAGAATTCCCGTTTTGTACACGAAGTGCATCCAGTTTTTTCCGTAACCCTCTCAACTTTCTCGCAAATGCTATGTGGGTGAAATGATGATACCATGCCAACTTGGAACCTTTTCATAGTTCATTTCAAATGCTTTTCAATTTCATGGTCTTATAGCTCAAAATAATCAATAAATGCATGAAAAATAACAAATGAAGTCCGAAACCGTTGTAAATTGATGATGTGGCTTTGAATGGTGCATTTTGAACACAAAAAAACTATGGAGTTCAAATAAGTTCAAAAAAATGAAATCCCTTTGTAACAGACGAGTTTCCGTATGAAACCCTGATACTTCAAAAGGGATTGTCCGTTTTGTACACGAAGTGCATCCAGTTTTTGCCGTAACCATCTCATCTTTCTCACACATGCTATGTGGGTGAAATGATGATACCATGCCAACTTGGAACCTTTTCAGAGTTCATTTCAAATGCTTTTCAATTTCATGGTCTTATAGCTCAAAATAATCAGTAAATGCATGAAAAATAACAAATGAAGTCAGAAAGGGTTGTAATTGATGATGTTGCTTTGAATGGTGCATTTTGAACACAAAAAAACTATGGAGTTCAAATAAGTTCAAAAAAATGAAATCCCTTTGTAACAGACGAGTTTCCGTATGAAACCGTGATACTTCCAAAGAGATTGTCCGTTTTGTACACGAAGTGCATCCAGTTTTTGCCGTAACCCTCTCAACTTTCTCGCACATGCTATGTGGGTGAAATGGTGATACCATGCCAACTTGGAACCTTTTAAGAGTTCATTTCAAATGCTTTTCAATTTCATGGTCTTATAGCTCAACACAATCAGTAAATGCATGAAAAATAACAAATGAAGTCATAAAGGGTTGTAAATTGATGATGTGGCTTTGAATGGTGTAGTTTGAACACAGAAAAACTATGGAGTTCAAATAAGTTAAAAAAAATGAAAACCCTTTGTAACAGACGAGTTTCCGTACGAAACCCAGATACTTCGAAAGAGATTGTTCGTTTTGTACACGAAGTGCATCCAGTTTTTGCCGTAACCCTCTCAACTTTCTCGCACATGCTATGTGGGTGAAATGATGATACCATGCCAACTTGGAACCTTTTCAGAGTTCATTTCAAATGCTTTTCAATTTCATGGTCTTATAGCTCAAAATAATCAGTAAATGCATGAAAAATAACAAATGAAGTCAGAAAGGGTTGTAAATTGATGAGGTGGCTTTTAATGGTGCATTTTGAACACACAAAAACTATGGAGTTCAAATAAGTTCAAAAAAATGAAATCCCTTTGTAACAGACGAGTTTCCGTATGAAACCCTGATACTTCGAAAGATATTGTCCGTTTTGTACACGAAGTGCATCCAGTTTTTGCCGTAACCCTCTCAACTTTCTCGCACATGCTATGTGGATGAAATGGTGATACCATGCCAACTTGGAACCTTTTCAGAGTTCATTTCAAATGCTTTTCAATTTCATGGTCTTATAGCTCAACATAATCAGTAAATGCATGAAAAATAACAAATGAAGTCAGAAAGGGTTGTAAATTGATGATGTGGCTTTGAATGGTGCATTTTGAACACAGAAGAACTACGGAGTTCAAATAAGTTCAAAAAAATGAAATCCCTTTGTAACAGACGATTTTCCGTATGAAACCCTGATACTTCGAAAGAGATTGCCCGTTTTGTACACGAAGTGCATCCAGTTTTTGCCATAACCCTCTCAACTTTCTCGCAAATGCTATGTGGGTGAAATGATGATACCATGCCAACTTGGAACATTTTCAGAGTTCATTTCAAATGCTTTTCAATTTCATGGTCTTATAGCTCAAAATAATCAGTAAATGCATGAAAAATAACAAATGAAGTCAGAAAGGGTTGTAAATTGATGATGTGGCTTTGAATGGTGCATTTTGAACACAAAAAACTATGGAGTTCAAATAAGTTCAAAATAATGAAATCCCTTTGTAACAGACGAGTTTCCGTATGTAACCCTGATACTTTGAAAGGGATTGCCCGTTTTGTCCACGAAGTGCATCCAGTTTTTGCCGTAACCCTCTCAACTTTGTCGCACATGCTATGTGGGTGAAATGATGATATCATGCCAACTTGGAACCTTTTCAGAGTTCATTTCAGATGCTTTTCAATTTCATGGTCTTATAGCTCAAAATAATCTGTAAATGCATGAAAAATAACAAACGAAGTCAGAAAGGTTTGTAAATTGATGATGTGGCTTTGAATGGTGCATTTTGAACACAAAAAAACTATGGAGTTCAAATAAGTTCGAAAAAATGAAATCCCTTTGTAACAGACGAGTTTCCGTATGAAACCCTGATACTTCCAAAGAGATTGTCCGTTTTGTACATGAAATGCATCCAGTTTTTGCCGTAACCCTCTCAACTTTCTCGCACATGCTATGTGGGTGAAATGGTGATACCATGCCAACTTGGAACCTTTTAAGAGTTCATTTCAAATGCTTTTCAATTTCATGGTCTTATAGCTCAACACAATCAGTAAATGCATGAAAAATAACAAATGAAGTCATAAAGGGTTGTAAATTGATGATGTGGCTTTGAATGGTGCAGTTTGAACACACAAAAACTATGGAGTTCAAATAAGTTAAAAAAAATGAAAACCCTTTGTAACAGACGAGTTTCCGTATGAAACCCTGATACTTCGAAAGAGATTGTTCGTTTTGTACACGAAGTGCATCCAGTTTTTGCCGTAACCCTCTCAACTTTCTCGCACATGCTATGTGGGTGAAATGATGATACCATGCCAACTTGGAACCTTTTCAGAGTTCATTTCAAATGCTTTTCAATTTCATGGTCTTATAGCTCAAAATAATTAGTAAATGCATGAAAAATAACAAATGAAGTCAGAAAGGGTTGTAAATTGATGATGTGGGTTTTAATGGTGCATTTTGAACACAGAAAAACTATGGAGTTCAAATAAGTTCAAAAAATGAAATCCCTTTGTAAGAGACGAGTTTCCGTATGAAACCGTGATACTTCGAAAGATATTGTCCGTTTGGTACACGAAGTGCATCCAGTTTTTGCCGTAACCCTCTCAACTTTCTCGCACATGCTATGTGGATGAAATGGTGATACCATGCCAACTTGGAACCTTTTCAGAGTTCATTTCAAATGCTTTTCAATTTCATGGTCTTAGAGCTCAACATAATCAGTAAATGCATGAAAAATAACAAATGAAGTCAGAAAGGGTTGTAAATTAATGATGTAGCTTTAAATGGTGCATTTTGAACACAGAAAAACTATGAAGTTCAAATAAGTTCAAAAAAAATGAAATCCCTTTGTAACAGACGAGTTTCCGTATGAAACCCTCATACTTCGAAAGAGATTGCCTGTTTTGTACATGAAGTCCATCCAGTTTTTGCCATAACCCTCTCAACTTTCTCGCAAATGCTATGTGGGTGAAATGATGATACCATGCCAACTTGGAACATTTTCGGAGTTCATTTCAAATGCATTTCAATTTCATGGTCTTATAGCTCATAATAATCAGTAAATGCATGAAAAATAACAAATGAAGTCAGAAAGGGTTGCAAATTGATGATGTGGCTTTGAATGGTGCATTTTGAACACAAAAAAACTATGGAGTTCAAATAAGTTCAAAAAAATGAAATCCCTTTGTAACACACGAGTTTCCGTATGAAACCCTGATACTTTGAAACGGATTGTCCGTTTTGTACACGAAGTGCATCCAGTTTTTGCCGTAACCCTCTCAACTTTCTCGCACATGCTATGTGGGTGAAAAGATGATACCATGCCAACTTGGAACCTTTTCAGAGTTCATTTCAAATGCTTTTCAATTTCATGGTCTTATAGCTCAAAATAATCAGTAAATGCATGAAAAATAACAAATGAAGTCAGAAAGGGTTGATAATTGATGATGTGGCTTTTAATGGTGCATTTTGAACACAGAAAAATAATGGAGTTCAAATAAGTTCAAAAAGTGAAATCCCTTTGTAACAGACGAGTTTCCGTATGAAACCCTGATACTTCGAAAGAGATTGTCCGTTTTGTACACGAAGTGCATCCAGTTTTTGCCGTAACCCTCTCAACTTTCTCGCACATGCTATGTGGGTGAAATGGTGATACCATGCCAACTTGGAACCTTTTCAGAGTTCATTTCAAATGCTTTTCAATTTCATGGTCTTATAGCTCAAAATAATTAGTAAATGCATGAAAAATAACAAATGAAGTCAGAAAGGGTTGTAAATTGATGATGTGGGTTTTAATGGTGCATTTTGAACATAGAAAAACTATGGAGTTCAAATAAGTTCAAAAAAATGAAATCCCTTTGTAAGAGATGAGTTTCCGTATGAAACCGTGATACTTCGAAAGATATTGTCCGTTTTGTACACGAAGTGCATCCAGTTTTTGCCGTAACCCTCTCAACTTTCTCGAGATGCTATGTGGATGAAATGGTGATACCATGCCAACTTGGAACCTTTTCCGAGTTCATTTCAAATGCTTTTCAATTTCATGGTCTTAGAGCTCAACATAATCAGTAAATGCATGAAAAATAACAAATGAAGTCAGAAAGGGTTGTAAATTGATGATGTGGCTTTAAATGGTGCATTTTGAACACAGAAAAACTATGAAGTTCAAATAAGTTCAAAAAAATGAAATCCCTTTGTAACAGACGAGTTTCCGTATGAAACCCTCATACTTCGAAAGAGATTGCCCGTTTTGTACATGAAGTCCATCCAGTTTTTGCCATAACCCTCTCAACTTTCTCGCAAATGCTATGTGGGTGAAATGATGATACCATGCCAACTTGGAACATTTTCAGAGTTCATTTCAAATGCATTTCAATTTCATGGTCTTATAGCTCATAATAATCAGTAAATGCATGAAAAATAACAAATGAAGTCAGAAAGGGTTGCAAATTGATGATGTGGCTTTGAATGGTGCATATTGAACACAAAAAAACTATGGAGTTCAAATAAGTTCAAAAAAATGAAATCCCTTTGTAACACACGAGTTTCCGTATGAAACCCTGATACTTTGAAACGGATTGTCCGTTTTGTACACGAAGTGCATCCAGTTTTTGCCTTAACCCTCTCAACTTTCTCGCACATGCTATGTGGGTGAAATGATGATACCATGCCAACTTGGAACCTTTTCAGAGTTCATTTCAAATGCTTTTCAATTTCATGGTCTTATAGCTCAAAATAATCAGTAAATGCATGAAAAATAACCAATGAAGTCAGAAAGGGTTGATAATTGATGATGTGGCTTTTAATGGTGCATTTTGAACGCAGAAAAACAATGGAGTTCAAATAAGTTCAAAAAATGAAATCCCTTTGTAACAGACGAGTTTCCGTATGAAACCCTGATACTTCGAAAGAGATTGTCCGTTTTGTACACGAAGTGCATCCAGTTTTTGCCGTAACCCTCTCAACTTTCTCGCACATGCTATGTGGGTGAAATGGTGATACCATGCCAACTTGGAACCTTTTCAGAGTTCATTTCAAATGCTTTTCAATTTCATGGTCTTATAGCTCAACACAATCAGTAAATGCATGAAAAATAACAAATGAAGTCATAAAGGGTTGTAAATTGATGATGTGGCTTTGAATGGTGCATTTTGAACACAGAAAAACTATGGAGTTCAAATAAGTTAAAAAAATGAAATCCCTTTGTAATAGACGAGTTTCAGTATGAAACCCTGATACTTCGAAAGAGAATTACCATTTTGTACATGAAGTGCATCCAGTTTTTGCCGTAACCCTCTCAACTTTCTCGCAAATGCTATGTGGGTGAAATGATGATACCATGCCAACTTGGAACCTTTTCAGAGTTCATTTCAAATGCTTTTCAATTTCATGGTCTTATAGCTCAAAATAATCAGTAAATGCATGAAAAATAACAAATGAAGTTAGAAAGGGTTGTAAATTGATGATGTGGCTTTAAATGGTGCATTTTGAACATAAAAAACTAAGGAGTTCAAAGAAGTTCAAAAAATGAAATCCCTTTGTAACAAACGAGTTTCCGTATGAAACCCTAATACTTCGAAAGAGATTGTCCGTTTTGTACACGAAGTGCATCCAGTTTTTGCCGTAACCCTCTCAACTTTCTCGCACATGCTATGTGGGTGAAATGATGATACCATGCCAACTTGGAACCTTTTCAGAGTTCATTTCAAATGCTTTTCAATTTCATGGTCTTATAGCTCAAAATAATAAGTAAATGCATGAAAAATAACAAATGAAGTCAGAAAGGGTTGTAAATTGATGATGTGGCTTTTAATGGTGCATTTTGAACACACAAAAACTATGGAGTTCAAATAAGTTCAAAAAAATGAAATCCCTTTGTAACAGACGAGTTTCCGTATGAAACCCTGATACTTCGAAAGATATTGTCCGTTTTGTACACGAAGTGCATCCAGTTTTTGCCGTAACCCTCTCAACTTTCTCGCACATGCTATGTGGGTGAAATGATGATACCATGCCAACTTGGAACCTTTTGAGAGTTCATTTCAAATGCTTTTCAATTTCATGGTCTTATAGCTCAAAACAATCAGTAAATGCATGAAAAATAACAAATGAAGTCAGAAAGGGTTGTAAATTGATGATGTGGCTTTTAATGGTGCATTTTGAACACAAAAAACTCTGGAGTTCAAATAAGTTCAAAAAAATGAAATCCCTTTGTAATAGACGAGTTTCCGTATGAAACCGTGATACTTCAAAAGGGATTGTCCGTTTTGTACATGAAGTGCATCCAGTTTTTGCCGTAACCCTCTCAACTTTCTCACACATGCTATGTGGGTGAAATGATGATACCATGCCAACTTGGAACCTTTTCAGAGTTCATTTCAAATGCTTTTCAATTTCATGGTCTTATAGCTCAAAATAATCAATAAATGCATGAAAAATAACAAATGAAGTCCGAAACCGTTGTAAATTGATGATGTGGCTTTGAATGGTGCATTTTGAACACAAAAGAACTATGGAGTTCAAATAAGTTCAAAAAAATGAAATCCCTTTGTAACAGACGAGTTTCCGTATGAAACCCTGATACTTCCAAAGAGATTGTCCGTTTTGTACACGAAGTGCATCCAGTTTTTGCCGTAACCCTCTCAACTTTCTCGCACATGCTATGTGGGTGAAATGGTGATACCATGCCAACTTGGAACCTTTTAAGAGTTCATTTCAAATGCTTTTCAATTTCATGGTCTTATAGCTCAACACAATCAGTAAATGCATGAAAAATAACAAATGAAGTCATAAAGGGTTGTAAATTGATGATGTGGCTTTGAATGGTGTAGTTTGAACACAGAAAAACTATGGAGTTCAAATAAGTTAAAAAAAATGAAAACCCTTTGTAACAGACGAGTTTCCGTATAAAACCCTGATACTTCGAAAGAGATTGTTCGTTTTGTACACGAAGTGCATCCAGTTTTTGCCGTAACCCTCTCAACTTTCTCGCACATGCTATGTGGGTGAAATGATGATACCATGCCAACTTGGAACCTTTTCAGAGTTCATTTCAAATGCTTTTCAATTTCATGGTCTTATAGCTCATAATAATCAGTAAATGCATGAAAAATAACAAATGAAGTCAGAAAGGGTTGTAAATTGATGATGTGGCTTTGAATGGTGCATTTTGAACACAAAAAAACTATGGAGTTCGAATAAGTTCAAAAAAATGAAATCCCTTTGTAACAGACGAGTTTCCGTATGAAACCGTGATACTTTGAAACGGATTGTCCGTTTTGTACACGAAGTGCATCCAGTTTTTGCCGTAACCCTCTCAACTTTCTCGCACATGCTATGTGGGTGAAATGATGATACCATGCCAACTTGGAACCTTTTCAGAGTTCATTTCAAATGCTTTTCAATTTCATGGTCTTATAGCTCGAAATAATCAGTAAATGCATGAAAAATAACAAATGAAGTCACAAAGGGTTGATAATTGATGATGTGGCTTTTAATGGTGCATTTTGAACACAGAAAAACAATGGAGTTCAAATAAGTTCAAAAAATGAAATCCCTTTGTAACAGACGAGTTTCCGTATGAAACCCTGATACTTCGAAAGAGATTGTCCGTTTTGTACACGAAGTGCATCCAGTTTTTGCCGTAATCCTCTCAACTTTCTCGCACATGATATGTGGGTGAAATGGTGATACCATGCCAACTTGTAACCTTTTCAGAGTTCATTTCAAATGCTATTCAATTTCATGGTCTAATAGCTCAACACAATCAGTAAATGCATGAAAAATAACAAATGAAGTCATAAAGGGTTGTAAATTGATGATGTGGCTTTGAATGGTGCATTTTGAACACAGAAAAACTATGGAGTTCAAATAAGTTCAAAAAATGAAATCCCTTTGTAATAGACGAGTTTCCGGATGAAACCCTAATACTTCGAAAGAGAATTCCCGTTTTGTACACGAAGTGCATCCAGTTTTTTCCGTAACCCTCTCAACTTTCTCGCAAATGCTATGTGGGTGAAATGATGATACCATGCCAACTTGGAACCTTTTCATAGTTCATTTCAAATGCTTTTCAATTTCATGGTCTTATAGCTCAAAATAATCAATAAATGCATGAAAAATAACAAATGAAGTCCGAAACCGTTGTAAATTGATGATGTGGCTTTGAATGGTGCATTTTGAACACAAAAAAACTATGGAGTTCAAATAAGTTCAAAAAAATGAAATCCCTTTGTAACAGACGAGTTTCCGTATGAAACCCTGATACTTCAAAAGGGATTGTCCGTTTTGTACACGAAGTGCATCCAGTTTTTGCCGTAACCATCTCAACTTTCTCACACATGCTATGTGGGTGAAATGATGATACCATGCCAACTTGGAACCTTTTCAGAGTTCATTTCAAATGCTTTTCAATTTCATGGTCTTATAGCTCAAAATAATCAGTAAATGCATGAAAAATAACAAATGAAGTCAGAAAGGGTTGTAATTGATGATGTTGCTTTGAATGGTGCATTTTGAACACAAAAAAACTATGGAGTTCAAATAAGTTCAAAAAAATGAAATCCCTTTGTAACAGACGAGTTTCCGTATGAAACCGTGATACTTCCAAAGAGATTGTCCGTTTTGTACACGAAGTGCATCCAGTTTTTGCCGTAACCCTCTCAACTTTCTCGCACATGCTATGTGGGTGAAATGGTGATACCATGCCAACTTGGAACCTTTTAAGAGTTCATTTCAAATGCTTTTCAATTTCATGGTCTTATAGCTCAACACAATCAGTAAATGCATGAAAAATAACAAATGAAGTCATAAAGGGTTGTAAATTGATGATGTGGCTTTGAATGGTGTAGTTTGAACACAGAAAAACTATGGAGTTCAAATAAGTTAAAAAAAATGAAAACCCTTTGTAACAGACGAGTTTCCGTACGAAACCCAGATACTTCGAAAGAGATTGTTCGTTTTGTACACGAAGTGCATCCAGTTTTTGCCGTAACCCTCTCAACTTTCTCGCACATGCTATGTGGGTGAAATGATGATACCATGCCAACTTGGAACCTTTTCAGAGTTCATTTCAAATGCTTTTCAATTTCATGGTCTTATAGCTCAAAATAATCAGTAAATGCATGAAAAATAACAAATGAAGTCAGAAAGGGTTGTAAATTGATGAGGTGGCTTTTAATGGTGCATTTTGAACACACAAAAACTATGGAGTTCAAATAAGTTCAAAAAAATGAAATCCCTTTGTAACAGACGAGTTTCCGTATGAAACCCTGATACTTCGAAAGATATTGTCCGTTTTGTACACGAAGTGCATCCAGTTTTTGCCGTAACCCTCTCAACTTTCTCGCACATGCTATGTGGATGAAATGGTGATACCATGCCAACTTGGAACCTTTTCAGTGTTCATTTCAAATGCTTTTCAATTTCTTGGTCTTAGAGCTCAACATAATCAGTAAATGCATGAAAAATAACAAATGAAGTCAGAAAGGGTTGTAAATTGATGATGTGGCTTTAAATGGTGCATTTTGAACACAGAAAAACTATGAAGTTCAAATAAGTTCAAAAAAATGAAATCCCTTTGTAACAGACGAGTTTCCGTATGAAACCCTCATACTTCGAAAGAGATTGCCCGTTTTGTACATGAAGTGCATCCAGTTTTTGCCATAACCCTCTCAACTTTCTCGCAAATGCTATGTGGGTGAAATGATGATACCATGCCAACTTGGAACATTTTCAGAGTTCATTTCAAATGCATTTCAATTTCATGGTCTTATAGCTCATAATAATGAGTAAATGCATGAAAAATAACAAATGAAGTCAGAAAGGGTTGTAAATTGATGATGTGGCTTTGAATGGTGCATTTTGAACACAAAAAAACTATGGAGTTCGAATAAGTTCAAAAAAATGAAATCCCTTTGTAACAGACGAGTTTCCGTATGAAACCCTGATACTTTGAAACGGATTGTCCGTTTTGTACACGAAGTGCATCCAGTTTTTGCCGTAACCCTCTCAACTTTCTCGCACATGCTATGTGGGTGAAATGATGATACCATGCCAACTTGGAACCTTTTCAGAGTTCATTTCAAATGCTTTTCAATTTCATGGTCTTATAGCTCGAAATAATCAGTAAATGCATGAAAAATAACAAATGAAGTCAGAAAGGGTTGATAATTGATGATGTGGCTTTTAATGGTGCATTTTGAACACAGAAAAATAATGGAGTTCAAATAAGTTCAAAAAATGAAATCCCTTTGTAACAGACGAGTTTCCGTATGAAACCCTGATACTTCGAAAGAGATTGTCCGTTTTGTACACGAAGTGCATCCAGTTTTTGCCGTAACCCTCTCAACTTTCTCGCACATGCTATGTGGGTGAAATGGTGATACCATGCCAACTTGTAACCTTTTCAGAGTTCATTTCAAATGCTTTTCAATTTCATGGTCTTATAGCTCAACACAATCAGTTAATGCATGAAAAATAACAAATGAAGTCATAAAGGGTTGTAAATTGATGATGTGGCTTTGAATGGTGCATTTTGAACACAGAAAAACTATGGAGTTCAAATAAGTTCAAAAAATGAAATCCCTTTGTAATAGACGAGTTTCCGGATGAAACCCTAGTACTTCGAAAGAGAATTCCCGTTTTGTACACGAAGTGCATCCAGTTTTTTCCGTAACCCTCTCAACTTTCTCGCAAATGCTATGTGGGTGAAATGATGATACCATGCCAACTTGGAACCTTTTCATAGTTCATTTCAAATGCTTTTCAATTTCATGGTCTTATAGCTCAAAATAATCAATAAATGCATGAAAAATAACAAATGAAGTCCGAAACCGTTGTAAATTGATGATGTGGCTTTGAATGGTGCATTTTGAACACAAAAAAACTATGGAGTTCAAATAAGTTCAAAAAAATGAAATCCCTTTGTAACAGACGAGTTTCCGTATGAAACCCTGATACTTCAAAAGGGATTGTCCGTTTTGTACACGAAGTGCATCCAGTTTTTGCCGTAACCATCTCAACTTTCTCACACATGCTATGTGGGTGAAATGATGATACCATGCCAACTTGGAACCTTTTCAGAGTTCATTTCAAATGCTTTTCAATTTCATGGTCTTATAGCTCAAAATAATCAGTAAATGCATGAAAAATAACAAATGAAGTCAGAAAGGGTTGTAATTGATGATGTTGCTTTGAATGGTGCATTTTGAACACAAAAAAACTATGGAGTTCAAATAAGTTCAAAAAAATGAAATCCCTTTGTAACAGACGAGTTTCCGTATGAAACCGTGATACTTCCAAAGAGATTGTCCGTTTTGTACACGAAGTGCATCCAGTTTTTGCCGTAACCCTCTCAACTTTCTCGCACATGCTATGTGGGTGAAATGGTGATACCATGCCAACTTGGAACCTTTTAAGAGTTCATTTCAAATGCTTTTCAATTTCATGGTCTTATAGCTCAACACAATCAGTAAATGCATGAAAAATAACAAATGAAGTCATAAAGGGTTGTAAATTGATGATGTGGCTTTGAATGGTGTAGTTTGAACACAGAAAAACTATGGAGTTCAAATAAGTTAAAAAAAATGAAAACCCTTTGTAACAGACGAGTTTCCGTATGAAACCCTGATACTTCGAAAGAGATTGTTCGTTTTGTACACGAAGTGCATCCAGTTTTTGCCGTAACCCTCTCAACTTTCTCGCACATGCTATGTGGGTGAAATGATGATACCATGCCAACTTGGAACCTTTTCAGAGTTCATTTCAAATGCTTTTCAATTTCATGGTCTTATAGCTCAAAATAATCAGTAAATGCATGAAAAATAACAAATGAAGTCAGAAAGGGTTGTAAATTGATGAGGTGGCTTTTAATGGTGCATGTTGAACACACAAAAACTATGGAGTTCAAATAAGTTCAAAAAAATGAAATCCCTTTGTAACAGACGAGTTTCCGTATGAAACCCTGATACTTCGAAAGATATTGTCCGTTTTGTACACGAAGTGCATCCAGTTTTTGCCGTAACCCTCTCAACTTTCTCGCACATGCTATGTGGATGAAATGGTGATACCATGCCAACTTGGAACCTTTTCAGTGTTCATTTCAAATGCTTTTCAATTTCTTGGTCTTAGAGCTCAACATAATCAGTAAATGCATGAAAAATAACAAATGAAGTCAGAAAGGGTTGTAAATTGATGATGTGGCTTTAAATGGTGCATTTTGAACACAGAAAAACTATGAAGTTCAAATAAGTTCAAAAAAATGAAATCCCTTTGTAACAGACGAGTTTCCGTATGAAACCCTCATACTTCGAAAGAGATTGCCCGTTTTGTACATGAAGTGCATCCAGTTTTTGCCATAACCCTCTCAACTTTCTCGCAAATGCTATGTGGGTGAAATGATGATACCATGCCAACTTGGAACATTTTCAGAGTTCATTTCAAATGCATTTCAATTTCATGGTCTTATAGCTCATAATAATCAGTAAATGCATGAAAAATAACAAATGAAGTCAGAAAGGGTTGTAAATTGATGATGTGGCTTTGAATGGTGCATTTTGAACACAAAAAAACTATGGAGTTCGAATAAGTTCAAAAAAATGAAATCCCTTTGTAACAGACGAGTTTCCGTATGAAACCGTGATACTTTGAAACGGATTGTCCGTTTTGTACACGAAGTGCATCCAGTTTTTGCCGTAACCCTCTCAACTTTCTCGCACATGCTATGTGGGTGAAATGATGATACCATGCCAACTTGGAACCTTTTCAGAGTTCATTTCAAATGCTTTTCAATTTCATGGTCTTATAGCTCAACACAATCAGTTAATGCATGAAAAATAACAAATGAAGTCATAAAGGGTTGTAAATTGATGATGTGGCTTTGAATGGTGCATTTTGAACACAGAAAAACTATGGAGTTCAAATAAGTTAAAAAATGAAATCCCTTTGTAATAGACGAGTTTCCGTATGAAACCCTGATACTTCGAAAGAGAATTCCCGTTTTGTACACGAAGTGCATCCAGTTTTTGCCGTAACCCTCTCAACTTTCTCGCAAATGCTATGTGGGTGAAATGATGATACCATGCCAACTTGGAACCTTTTCAGAGTTCATTTCAAATGCTTTTCAATTTCATGGTCTTATAGCTCAAAATAATCAATAAATGCATGAAAAATAACAAATGAAGTCCGAAACCGTTGTAATATGATGATGTGGCTTTGAATGGTGCATTTTGAACACAAAAAAACTATGGAGTTCAAATAAGTTCAAAAAAATGAAATCCCTTTGTAACAGACGAGTTTCCGTATGAAACCCTGATACTTCCAAAGAGATTGTCCGTTTTGTACACGAAGTGCATCCAGTTTTTGTCGTAACCATCTCAACTTTCTCGCACATGCTATGTGTGTTAAATGATGATACCATGCCAACTTGGAACCTTTTCAGAGTTCATTTCAAATGCTTTTCAATTTCATGGTCTTATAGCTCAAAATAATCAGTAAATGCATGAAAAATAACAAATGAAGTCAGAAAGGGTTGTAAATTGATGATGTGGCTTTTAATGGTGCATTTTGAACACACAAAAACTATGGAGTTCAAATAAGTTCAAAAAAATGAAATCCCTTTGTAACAGACGAGTTTCCGTATGAAACCCTGATACTTCGAAAGATATTGTCCGTTTTGTACACGAAGTGCATCCAGTTTTTGCCGTAACCCTCTCAACTTTCTCGCACATGCTATGTGGATGAAATGGTGATACCATGCCAACTTGGAACCTTTTCAGATTTCATTTCAAATGCTTTTCAATTTCATGGTCTTAGAGCTCAACATAATCAGTAAATGCATGAAAAATAACAAATGAAGTCAGAAAGGGTTGTAAATTGATGATGTGGCTTTAAATGGTGCATTTTGAACACAGAAAAACTATGGAGTTCAAATAAGTTCAAAAAAATGAAATCCCTTTGTAACAGACGAGTTTCCGTATGAAACCCTGATACTTCGAAAGAGATTGTCCGTTTTGTACACGAAGTGCATCCAGTTTTTGCCGTAACCCTCTCAACTTTCTCGCAAATGCTATGTGGGTGAAATGATGATACCATGCCAACTTGGAACCTTTTCAGAGTTCATTTCAAATGCTTTTCAATTTCATGGTCTTATAGCTCAAAATAATCAGTAAATGCATGAAAAATAACAAATGAAGTCAGAAAGGGTTGTAAATTGATGATGTGGCTTTTAATGGTGCATTTTGAACACACAAAAACTATGGAGTTCAAATAAGTTCAAAAAAATGAAATCCCTTTGTAACAGACGAGTTTCCGTATGAAACCCTGATACTTCGAAAGATATTGTCCGTTTTGTACACGAAGTGCATCCAGTTTTTGCCGTAACCCTCTCAACTTTCTCGCACATGCTATGTGGATGAAATGGTGATACCATGCCAACTTGGAACCTTTTCAGTGTTCATTTCAAATGCTTTTCAATTTCATGGTCTTAGAGCTCAACATAATCAGTAAATGCATGAAAAATAACAAATGAAGTCAGAAAGGGTTGTAAATTGATGATGTGGCTTTAAATGGTGCATTTTGAACACAGAAAAACTATGAAGTTCAAATAAGTTCAAAAAAATGAAATCCCTTTGTAACAGACGAGTTTCCGTATGAAACCCTCATACTTCGAAAGAGATTGCCCGTTTTGTACATGAAGTGCATCCAGTTTTTGCCATAACCCTCTCAACTTTCTCGCAAATGCTATGTGGGTGAAATGATGATACCATGCCAACTTGGAACATTTTCATAGTTCATTTCAAATGCATTTCAATTTCATGGTCTTATAGCTCATAATAATCAGTAAATGCATGAAAAATAACAAATGAAGTCAGAAAGGGTTGTAAATTGATGATGTGGCTTTGAATGGTGCATTTTGAACACAAAAAAACTATGGAGTTCGAATAAGTTCAAAAAAATGAAATCCCTTTGTAACAGACGAGTTTCCGTATGAAACCCTGATACTTTGAAACGGATTGTCCGTTTTGTACACGAAGTGCATCCAGTTTTTGCCGTAACCCTCTCAACTTTCTCGCACATGCTATGTGGGTGAAATGATGATACCATGCCAACTTGGAACCTTTTCAGAGTTCATTTCAAATGCTTTTCAATTTCATGGTCTTATAGCTCGAAATAATCAGTAAATGCATGAAAAATAACAAATGAAGTCAGAAAGGGTTGATAATTGATGATGTCGCTTTTAATGGTGCATTTTGAACACAGAAAAACAATGGAGTTCAAATAAGTTCAAAAAATGAAATCCCTTTGTAACAGACGAGTTTCCGTATGAAACCCTGATACTTCGAAAGAGATTGTCCGTTTTGTACACGAAGTGCATCCAGTTTTTGCCGTAACCCTCTCAACTTTCTCGCACATGCTATGTGGGTGAAATGGTGATACCATGCCAACTTGTAACCTTTTCAGAGTTCATTTCAAATGCTTTTCAATTTCATGGTCTTATAGCTCAACACAATCAGTTAATGCATGAAAAATAACAAATGAAGTCATAAAGGGTTGTAAATTGATGATGTGGCTTTGAATGGTGCATTTTGGACACAGAAAAACTATGGAGTTCAAATAAGTTAAAAAATGAAATCCCTTTGTAATAGACGAGTTTCCGTATGAAACCCTGATACTTCGAAAGAGAATTCCCGTTTTGTACACGAAGTGCATCCAGTTTTTGCCGTAACCCTCTCAACTTTCTCGCAAATGCTATGTGGGTGAAATGATGATACCATGCCAACTTGGAACCTTTTCAGAGTTCATTTCAAATGCTTTTCAATTTCATGGTCTTATAGCTCAAAATAATCAATAAATGCATGAAAAATAACAAATGAAGTCCGAAACCGTTGTAATATGATGATGTGGCTTTGAATGGTGCATTTTGAACACAAAAAAACTATGGAGTTCAAATAAGTTCAAAAAAATGAAATCCCTTTGTAACAGACGAGTTTCCGTATGAAACCCTGATACTTCCAAAGAGATTGTCCGTTTTGTACACGAAGTGCATCCAGTTTTTGTCGTAACCATCTCAACTTTCTCGCACATGCTATGTGTGTTAAATGATGATACCATGCCAACTTGGAACCTTTTCAGAGTTCATTTCAAATGCTTTTCAATTTCATGGTCTTATAGCTCAAAATAATCAGTAAATGCATGAAAAATAACAAATGAAGTCAGAAAGGGTTGTAAATTGATGATGTGGCTTTTAATGGTGCATTTTGAACACACAAAAACTATGGAGTTCAAATAAGTTCAAAAAAATGAAATCCCTTTGTAACAGACGAGTTTCCGTATGAAACCCTGATACTTCGAAAGATATTGTCCGTTTTGTACACGAAGTGCATCCAGTTTTTGCCGTAACCCTCTCAACTTTCTCGCACATGCTATGTGGATGAAATGGTGATACCATGCCAACTTGGAACCTTTTCAGATTTCATTTCAAATGCTTTTCAATTTCATGGTCTTAGAGCTCAACATAATCAGTAAATGCATGAAAAATAACAAATGAAGTCAGAAAGGGTTGTAAATTGATGATGTGGCTTTAAATGGTGCATTTTGAACACAGAAAAACTATGGAGTTCAAATAAGTTCAAAAAAATGAAATCCCTTTGTAACAGACGAGTTTCCGTATGAAACCCTGATACTTCGAAAGAGATTGTCCGTTTTGTACACGAAGTGCATCCAGTTTTTGCCGTAACCCTCTCAACTTTCTCGCAAATGCTATGTGGGTGAAATGATGATACCATGCCAACTTGGAACCTTTTCAGAGTTCATTTCAAATGCTTTTCAATTTCATGGTCTTATAGCTCAAAATAATCAGTAAATGCATGAAAAATAACAAATGAAGTCAGAAAGGGTTGTAAATTGATGATGTGGCTTTTAATGGTGCATTTTGAACACACAAAAACTATGGAGTTCAAATAAGTTCAAAAAAATGAAATCCCTTTGTAACAGACGAGTTTCCGTATGAAACCCTGATACTTCGAAAGATATTGTCCGTTTTGTACACGAAGTGCATCCAGTTTTTGCCGTAACCCTCTCAACTTTCTCGCACATGCTATGTGGATGAAATGGTGATACCATGCCAACTTGGAACCTTTTCAGTGTTCATTTCAAATGCTTTTCAATTTCATGGTCTTAGAGCTCAACATAATCAGTAAATGCATGAAAAATAACAAATGAAGTCAGAAAGGGTTGTAAATTGATGATGTGGCTTTAAATGGTGCATTTTGAACACAGAAAAACTATGAAGTTCAAATAAGTTCAAAAAAATGAAATCCCTTTGTAACAGACGAGTTTCCGTATGAAACCCTCATACTTATAAAGAGATTGCCCGTTTTGTACATGAAGTGCATCCAGTTTTTGCCATAACCCTCTCAACTTTCTCGCAAATGCTATGTGGGTGAAATGATGATACCATGCCAACTTGGAACATTTTCAGAGTTCATTTCAAATGCATTTCAATTTCATGGTCTTATAGCTCATAATAATCAGTAAATGCATGAAAAATAACAAATGAAGTCAGAAAGGGTTGTAAATTGATGATGTGGCTTTGAATGGTGCATTTTGAACACAAAAAAACTATGGAGTTCGAATAAGTTCAAAAAAATGAAATCCCTTTGTAACAGACGAGTTTCCGTATGAAACCGTGATACTTTGAAACGGATTGTCCGTTTTGTACACGAAGTGCATCCAGTTTTTGCCGTAACCCTCTCAACTTTCTCGCACATGCTATGTGGGTGAAATGATGATACCATGCCAACTTGGAACCTTTTCAGAGTTCATTTCAAATGCTTTTCAATTTCATGGTCTCATAGCTCGAAATAATCAGTAAATGCATGAAAAATAACAAATGAAGTCAGAAAGGGTTGATAATTGATGATGTGGCTTTTAATGGTGCATTTTGAACACAGAAAAACAATGGAGTTCAAATAAGTTCAAAAAATGAAATCCCTTTGTAACAGACGAGTTTCCGTATGAAACCCTGATACTTCGAAAGAGATTGTCCGTTTTGTACACGAAGTGCATCCAGTTTTTGCCGTAACCCTCTCAACTTTCTCGCACATGCTATGTGGGTGAAATGGTGATACCATGCCAACTTGTAACCTTTTCAGAGTTCATTTCAAATGCTTTTCAATTTCATGGTCTTATAGCTCAACACAATCAGTTAATGCATGAAAAATAACAAATGAAGTCATAAAGGGTTGTAAATTGATGATGTGGCTTTGAATGGTGCATTTTGAACACAGAAAAACTATGGAGTTCAAATAAGTTAAAAAAATGAAATCCCTTTGTAATAGACGAGTTTCCGTATGAAACCCTGATACTTCGAAAGAGAATTCCCGTTTTTACACGAAGTGCATCCAGTTTTTGCCGTAACCCTCTCAACTTTCTCGCAAATGCTATGTGGGTGAAATGATGATACCATGCCAACTTGGAACCTTTTCAGAGTTCATTTCAAATGCTTTTCAATTTCATGGTCTTATAGCTCAAAATAATCAATAAATGCATGAAATATAACAAATGAAGTCCGAAACCGTTGTAATATGATGATGTGGCTTTGAATGGTGCATTTTGAACACAAAAAAACTATGGAGTTCAAATAAGTTCAAAAAAATGAAATCCCTTTGTAACAGACGAGTTTCCGTATGAAACCCTGATACTTCCAAAGAGATTGTCCGTTTTGTACACGAAGTGCATCCAGTTTTTGTCGTAACCATCTCAACTTTCTCGCACATGCTATGTTTGTTAAATGATGATACCATGCCAACTTGGAACCTTTTCAGAGTTCATTTCAAATGCTTTTCAATTTCATGGTCTTATAGCTCAAAATAATCAGTAAATGCATGAAAATAACAAATGAAGTCAGAAAGGGTTGTAAATTGATGATGTGGCTTTTAATGGTGCATTTTGAACACACAAAAACTATGGAGTTCAAATAAGTTCAAAAAAATGAAATCCCTTTGTAACAGACGAGTTTCCGTACGAAACCCTGATACTTCGAAAGATATTGTCCGTTTTGTACACGAAGTGCATCCAGTTTTTGCCGTAACCCTCTCAACTTTCTCGCACATGCTATGTGGATGAAATGGTGATACCATGCCAACTTGGAACCTTTTCAGAGTTCATTTCAAATGCTTTTCAATTTCATGGTCTTAGAGCTCAACATAATCAGTAAATGCATGAAAAATAACAAATGAAGTCAGAAAGGGTTGTAAATTGATGATGTGGCTTTAAATGGTGCATTTTGAACACAGAAAAACTATGGAGTTCAAATAAGTTCAAAAAAATGAAATCCCTTTGTAACAGACGAGTTTCCGTATGAAACCCTGATACTTCGAAAGAGATTGTCCGTTTTGTACACGAAGTACATCCAGTTTTTGCCGTAACCCTCTCAACTTTCTCGCAAATGCTATGTGGGTGAAATGATGATACCATGCCAACTTGGAACATTTTCAGAGTTCATTTCAAATGCATTTCAATTTCATGGTCTTATAGCTCATAATAATCAGTAAATGCATGAAAAATAACAAATGAAGTCAGAAAGGGTTGTAAATTGATGATGTGGCTTTGAATGGTGCATTTTGAACACACAAAAACTATGGAGTTCAAATAAGTTCAAAAAAATGAAATCCCTTTGTAACAGACGAGTTTCCGTATGAAACCCTGATACTTTGAAACGGATTGTCCGTTTTGTACACGAAGTGCATCCAGTTTTTGCCGTAACCCTCTCAACTTTCTCGCACATGCTATGTGGGTGAAATGATGATACCATGCCAACTTGGAACCTTTTCAGAGTTCATTTCAAATGCTTTTCAATTTCATGGTCTTATAGCTCAAAATAATCAGTAAATGCATGAAAAATAACAAATGAAGTCAGAAAGGGTTGATAATTGATGATGTGGCTTTTAATGGTGCATTTTGAACACAGAAAAACAATGGAGTTCAAATAAGTTCAAAAAATGAAATCCCTTTGTAATAGACGAGTTTCAGTATGAAACCGTGATACTTCGAAAGAGATTGTCCGTTTTGTACACGAAGTGCATCCAGTTTTTGCCGTAACCCTCTCAACTTTCTCGCACATGCTATGTGGATGAAATGGTGATACCATGCCAACTTGGAACCTTTTCAGAGTTCATACCAAATGCTTTTCAATTTCATGGTCTTATAGCTCAACACAATCAGTAAATGCATGAAAAACAACAAATGAAGTCATAAAGGGTTGTAAATTGATGATGTGGCTTTGAATGGTGCATTTTGAACACAGAAAAACTATGGAGTTCAAATAAGTTAAAATATGAAATCCCTTTGTAATAGACGAGTTTCCGTATGAAACCCTGATACTTCGAAAGAGAATTCCCGTTTTGTACACGAAGTGCATCCAGTTTTTGCCGTAACCCTCTCAACTTTCGTGCAAATGCTATGTGGGTGAAATGATGATACCATGCCAACTTGGAACCTTTTCAGAGTTCATTTCAAATGCTTTTCAATTTCATGGTCTTATAGCTCAAAATAATCAGTAAATGCATGAAAAATAACAAATGAAGTTAGAAAGGGTTGTAAATTGATGATGTGGCTTTAAATGGTGCATTTTGAACATAAAAAACTATGGAGTTCAAATAAGTTCAAAAAATGAAATCCCTTTGTAACAAACGAGTTTCCGTATGAAACCCTCATACTTCGAAAGAGAATTCCCGTATTGTACACGAAGTGCATCCAGTTTTTGCTCTAACCCTCTCAACTTTCGCGCAAATGCTATGTGGGTGAAATGATGATACCATGCCAACTTGGAACCTTTTCAGAGTTCATTTCAAATGCTTTTCAATTTCATGGTCTTATAGCTCAAAATAATCAGTAAATGCATGAAAAATAACAAATGAAGTTAGAAAGGGTTGTAAAGTGATGATGTGGCTTTAAATGGTGCATTTTGAACATAAAAAACTATGGAGTTCAAATAAGTTCAAAAAATGAAATCCCTTTGTAACAAACAATTTTCCGTATGAAACCCTGATACTTCGAAAGAGATTGTCCGTTTTGTACACGAAGTGCATCCAGTTTTTGCCGTAACCCCCTCAACTTTCTCGCACATGCTATGTGGGTGAAATGATGATACCATGCCAACTTGGAACCTTTTCAGAGTTCATTTCAAATGCTTTTCAATTTCATGGTCTTATAGCTCAACACAATCAGTAAATGCATGAAAAATAACAAATGAAGTCATAAAGGGTTGTAAATTGATGATGTGGCTTTGAATGGTGCATTTTGAACACAGAAAAACTATGGAGTTCAAATAAGTTAAAAAAATGAAATCCCTTTGTAATAGACGAGTTTCCGTATGAAACCCTGATACTTCGAAAGAGAATTCCCGTTTTGTACACGAAGTGCATCCAGTTTTTGCCGTAACCCTCTCAACTTTCGCGCAAATGCTATGTGGGTGAAATGATGATACCATGCCAACTTGGAACCTTTTCAGAGTTAATTTCAAATGCTTTTCAATTTCATGGTCTTATAGCTCAAAATAATCAGTAAATGCATGAAAAATAACAAATGAAGTTAGAAAGGGTTGTAAAGTGATGATGTGGTTTTAAATGGTGCATTTTGAACATAAAAAACTATGGAGTTCAAATAAGTTCAAAAAATGAAATCCCTTTGTAACAAACGAGTTTCCGTATGAAACCCTGATACTTCGAAAGAGATTGTCCGTTTTGTAGACGAAGTGTATCCAGTTTTTGCCGTAACCCCCTCAACTTTCTCGCACATGCTATGTGGGTGAAATGATGATACCATGCCAACTTGGAACCTTTTCAGAGTTCATTTCAAATGCTTTTCAATTTCATGGTCTTATAGCTCAAAATAATCAGTAAATGCATGAAAAATAACAAATGAAGTCAGAAAGGGTTGTAAATTGATGATGTGGCTTTTAATGGTGCATTTTGAACACAGAAAAACTATGGAGTTCAAATAAGTTCAAAAAAATGAAATTCCTTTGTAAGAGACGAGTTTCCGTATGAAACCCTGATACTTCGAAAGATATTGTCCGTTTTGTACACGAAGTGCATCCAGTTTTTGCCGTAACCCTCTCAACTTTCTCGCACATGCTATGTGGGTGAAATGATGATACCATGCCAACTTGGAACCTTTTGAGAGTTCATTTCAAATGCTTTTCAATTTCATGGTCTTAGAGCTCAACATAATCAGTAAATGCATGAAAAATAACAAATGAACTCAGAAAGGGTTGTAAATTGATGATGTGGCTTTAAATGGTGCATTTTGAACACAGAAAAACTATGAAGTTCAAATAAGTTCAAAAAAATGAAATCCCTTTGTAAAAGACGAGTTTCCGTATGAAACCCTCATACTTCGAAAGAGATTGCCCGTTTTGTACATGAAGTGCATCCAGTTTTTGCCATAACCCTCTCAACTTTCTCGCAAATGCTATGTGGGTGAAATGATGATACCATGCCAACTTGGAACATTTTCAGAGTTCATTTCAAATGCATTTCAATTTCATGGTCTTATAGCTCATAATAATCAGTAAATGCATGAAAAATAACAAATGAAGTCAGAAAGGGTTGTAAATTGATGATGTGGCTTTGAATGGTGCATTTTGAACACAAAAAAACTATGGAGTTCAAATAAGTTCAAAAAAATGAAATCCCTTTGTAACAGACGAGTTTCCGTATGAAACCCTGATACTTTGAAACGGATTGTCCGTTTTGTACACGAAGTGCATCCAGTTTTTGCCGTAACCCTCTCAACTTTCTCGCACATGCTATGTGGGTGAAATGATGATACCATGCCAACTTGGAACCTTTTCAGAGTTCATTTCAAATGCTTTTCAATTTCATGGTCTTATAGCTCAAAATAATCAGTAAATGCATGAAAAATAACAAATGAAGTCAGAAAGGGTTGATAATTGATGATGTGGCTTTTAATGGTGCATTTTGAACACAAAAAAACAATGGAGTTCAAATAAGTTCAAAAAATGAAATCCCTTTGTAATAGACGAGTTTCCGTATGAAACCCTGATACTTCGAAAGAGATTGTCCGTTTTGTACACGAAGTGCATCCAGTTTTTGCCGTAACCCTCTCAACTTTCTCGCACATGCTATGTGGATGAAATGGTGATACCATGCCAACTTGGAACCTTTTCAGAGTTCATACCAAATGCTTTTCAATTTCATGGTCTTATAGCTCAACACAATCAGTAAATGCATGAAAAATAACAAATGAAGTCATAAAGGGTTGTAAATTGATGATGTGGCTTTGAATGGTGCATTTTGAACACAGAAAAACTATGGAGTTCAAATAAGTTAAAAAAATGAAATCCCTTTGTAATAGACGAGTTTCCGTATGAAACCCTGATACTTCGAAAGAGAATTCCCGTTTTGTACACGAAGTGCATCCAGTTTTTGCCGTAACCCTCTCAACTTTCGCGCAAATGCTATGTGGGTGAAATGATGATACCATGCCAACTTGGAACCTTTTCAGAGTTCATTTCAAATGCTTTTCAATTTCATGGTCTTATAGCTCAAAATAATCAGTAAATGCATGAAAAATAACAAATGAAGTTAGAAAGGGTTGTAAATTGATGATGTGGCTTTAAATGGTGCATTTTGAACATAAAAAACTATGGAGTTCAAATAAGTTCAAAAAATGAAATCCCTTTGTAACAAACGAGTTTCCGTATGAAACCCTCATACTTCGAAAGAGAATTCCCGTATTGTACACGAAGTGCATCCCAGTTTTTGCCGTAACCCTCTCAACTTTCGCGCAAATGCTATGTGGGTGAAATGATGATACCATGCCAACTTGGAACCTTTTCAGAGTTCATTTCAAATGCTTTTCAATTTCATGGTCTTATAGCTCAAAATAATCAGTAAATGCATGAAAAATAACAAATGAAGTTAGAAAGGGTTGTAAAGAGATGATGTGGCTTTAAATGGTGCATTTTGAACATAAAAAACTATGGAGTTCAAATAAGTTCAAAAAATGAAATCCCTTTGTAACAAACAAGTTTCCGTATGAAACCCTGATACTTCGAAAGAGATTGTCCGTTTTGTACACGAAGTGCATCCAGTTTTTGCCGTAACCCCCTCAACTTTCTCGCACATGCTATGTGGGTGAAATGATGATACCATGCCAACTTGGAACCTTTTCAGAGTTCATTTCAAATGCTTTTCAATTTCATGGTCTTATAGCTCAAAATAATCAGTAAATGCATGAAAAATAACAAATGAAGTCAGAAAGGGTTGTAAATTGATGATGTGGCTTTTAATGGTGCATTTTGAACACAGAAAAACCATGGAGTTCAAATAAGTTCAAAAAAATGAAATCCCTTTGTAAGAGACGAGTTTCCGTATGAAACCCTGATACTTCGAAAGATATTGTCCGTTTTGTACACGAAGTGCATCCAGTTTTTGCCGTAACCCTCTCAACTTTCTCGCACATGCTATGTGGGTGAAATGATGATACCATGCCAACTTGGAACCTTTTGAGAGTTCATTTCAAATGCTTTTCAATTTCATGGTCTTATAGCTCAAAACAATCTGTAAATGCATAAAAATAACAAATGAAGTCAGAAAGGGTTGTAAATTGATGATGTGGCTTTTAATGGTGCATTTTGAACACAAAAAACTCTGGAGTTCAAATAAGTTCAAAAAAATGAAATCCCTTTGTAACAGACGAGTTTCCGTATGAAACCGTGATACTTCAAAAGGGATTGTCCGTTTTGTACACGAAGTGCATCCAGTTTTTGCCGTAACCCTCTCAACTTTCTCGCACATGCTATGTGGGTGAAATGATGATACCATGCCAACTTGGAACCTTTTCAGAGTTCATTTCAAATGCTTTTCAATTTCATGGTCTTATAGCTCAAAATAATCAATAAATGCATGAAAAATAACAAACGAAGTCAGAAAGGATTGTAAGTTGATGATGTGGCTTTGAATGGTGAATTTTGAACACAGAAAAACTATGGAGTTCAAATAAGTTCAAAAAAATGAAATCCCTTTGTAACAGACGAGTTTCCGTATGAACCCCTGATACTTCGAAAGAGATTGTCCGTTTTGTACACGAAGTGCATCCAGCTTTTGCCGTAACCATCTCAACTTTCTCGCACATGCTATTTGGGTTAAATGATGATACCATGCCAACTTGGAACCTTTTCAGAGTTCATTTCAAATGCTTTTCAATTTCATGGTCTTGTAGCTCAAAATAATCAGTAAATGCATGAAAAATAACAAACGAAGTCAGAAAGGATTGTAAGTTGATGATGTGGCTTTGAATGGTGAATTTTGAACACAGAAAAACTATGGAGTTCAAATAAGTTCAAAAAATGAAATCCCTTTGTAACAGACGAGTTTCCGTATGAAACCATGATACATCGAAAGCGATTGTCCGTTCTGTACACGAAGTGCATCCAGTTTTTGCCGTAACCCTCTCAACTTTCTCACACATGCTATGTGGGTGAAATGATGATACCATGCCAACTTGGAACCTTTTCGGAGTTTATTTCAAATGCTTTTCAATTTCATGGTCTTATAGCTCAAAATAATCAATAAATGCATGAAAAATAACAAATGAAGTCAGAAAGGGTTGTAAATTGATGATGTGGCTTTGAATGGTGCATGTTAAACACAAAAAAACTATGGAGTTCAAATATGTTCAAACAAATGAAATCCCTTTGTAACAGATGAGTTTCCGTATGAAACCTTGATACTTCAAAAGAGATTGTCCGTTTTGTACACGAAGTGCATCCAGTTTTTGCCGTAACCCTCTCAACTTTCTCGCACATGCTATGTTGGTTAAATGATGATACCATCCAACTTGGGACCTTTTCAGAGTTCATTTCGAATGATTTTCAATTTCATGGTCTTATAGCTCAAAATAATCAGTAAATGCATGAAAAATAACAAATGAAGTCAGAAAGGGTTGTAAATTGATGATGTAGCTTTTAATGGTGCATTTTGAACACAGAAAAACTTTGGAGTTCAAATAAGTTCAAAAAAATGAAATCCCTTCATAACAGACGAGTTTCCGTATGAAACCCTGATATTTCGAAAGAGATTGTCCGTTTTGTACACGAAGTGCATCCAGTTTTTGCCGTAACCCTCTCAACTTTCTCGCACATGCTATGTGGGTGAAATGATGATACCATGCCAACTTGGAACCTTTTTAGAGTTCATTTCAAATGCTTTTCAATTTCATGGTCTTATAGCTCAAAATAATCAGTAAATGCATGAAAAATAAGAAATGAAGTCACAAAGGGTTGTAAATTGATGATGTGGCTTTTAATGGTGCATTTTCAACAGAGAAAAACAATGGAGTTCAAATAAGTTCAAAAAATGTAATCCCTTTGTAACAGACGAGTTTCCGTATGAAACCTTGATACTTCGAAAGAGATTGTCCGTTTTGTACACGAAGTGCATCCAGTTTTTGCCGTAACCATCTCAACTTTCTCGCACATGCTATGTGGGTGAAATGGTGATAACATTTCAACTTGGAACCTTTTCAGAGTTCATTTCAAATGCTTTTCAACTTCATGGTCTTATAGCTCAACATAATGAGTAAATGCATGAAAAATAACAAATGAAGTCAGAAAGGGTTGTAAATTGATGATGTGGCTTTGAATGGTGCATTTTAAACACAGAAAAACTATGGAGTTCAAATAAGTTCAAAAAAATGAAATCCCTTTGTAACAGACGAGTTTCCGTATGAAACCCTGATACTTGGAAAGAGATTGCCCGTTTTGTACACGGAGTGCATCCAGTTTTTGCCGTAACCCTCTTAACTTTCTCGCAAATGCTATGTGGGTGAAATGATGATACCATGCCAACTTGGAACCTTTTCAGAGTTCATTTCAAGTGCTTTTCAATTTCATGGTCTTATAGCTCAAAATAATCAGTAAATGCATGAAAAAAGACAAATGATGTCAGAAAGGGTTGTAAATTGATGATGTGGCTTTGAATGGTGCATTTTGAACACAAAAAAACTATGGAGTTCAAATAAGTTCAAAAAAATGAAATCCCTTTGTAACAGATGAGTTTTCGTATGAAACCCTGATACTTCGAAAGGGATTGTCCATTTTGTACACGAAGTGCATCCAGTTTTTGCCGTAACCCTCTCAACTTTCTCGCACATGCTATGTGGGTGAAATGATGATACCATGCCAACTTGGAACCTTGTCAGAGTTCATTTCAAATGCTTTTCAATTTCATTGTCTTATAGCTCAAAATAATCAGTAAATGCATGAAAAATAACAAATGAAGTCAGAAAGGGTTGTAAATTGATGATGTGGCTTTTAATGGTGCGTTTTGAACACAGAAAAACTATGGAGTTCAAATAAATTCAAAAAAATGAAATCCCTTTGTAACAGACGAGTTTCCGTATGAAACCCTGATACTTCGAAAGAGATTGTCCGTTTTGTACACGAAGTGCATCCACTTTTTGTCGTAATCCTCTCAACTTTCTTGAACATGCTATGTGGGTGAAATGGTGATACCAAGCCAACTTGGAACCTTTTCAGAGTTCATTTCAAATGCTTTTCAATTTCACGGTCTTATAGCTCAACATAATCAGTAAATGCATGAAAAATAACAAATGAAGTCAGAAAGGGTTGTAAATTGATGATGTGGCTTTTAATGGTGCGTTTTCAACACAGAAAAACAATGGAGTTCGAATAAATTCAAAAAAATGAAATCCCTTTGTAACAGACGACTTTCCGTATGAAACCCTGATACTTCGAAAGAGATTGTCCGTTTTGTACACGAAGTGCATCCAGTTTTTGCCGTAACCCTCTGAACTTTCTCGAACATGCTATGTGAGTGAAATGGTGATACCAAGCCAACTTGGAACCTTTTCAGAGTTCATTTCAAATGCTTTTCAATTTCACGGTCTTATAGCTCAACATAATCAGTAAATGCATGAAAAATAACAAATGAAGTCAGAAAGGGTTGTAAATTGATGATGTGGCTTTGAATGGTGCATTTTGAACACAGAAAAACTATGGAGTTCAAATAAGTTAAAAAAAATAAAATCCCTTTTTAACAGACGAGATTCATTATGAAACCCTGATACTTCGAAAGGGATTGTCCATTTTGTACACGAAGTGCATCCAGTTTTTGCCGTAACCCTCTCAACTTTCTCGCACATGCTATGTGGGTGAAATGATGATACCATGCCAACTTGGATACTTTTGAGAGTTCATTTCAAATGATTTTTAATTTCATGGTCTTATAGCTCATAATAATCAGTAAATGCATGAAAAACAACAAATGAAGTCAGAAAGGGTTGCAAATTGATGATGTGGCTTTGAATGGTGTATTTTGAACACAGAAAAACTATGGAGTTCAAATAAGTTCAAAAAAATGAAATCCCTTTGTAACAGACGAGTTTTCGTATGAAACACTGGTACTACGAAAGAGATTGTCCGTTTTGTACACGAAATGCATCGAGTTTTTGCCGTAACCCTCTCAACTTTCTCGCACATGCTATGTGGGTGAAACGATTATACCATGCCAACTTGGAACCTTTTCAGAGTTCATTTCAAATGACTTTCAATTTCATGGTCTTATAGCTCAAAATAATCAGTAAATGCATTAAAAATAACAAATGAAGTTAGAAAGGGTTGTAAATTGATGATGTGGCTTTGAATGGTGCATTCTGAACCCACAAAAACTATGGAGTTCAAATAAGTTCAAAAAAACAAAATCCCTTTGGAACAGACGAGTTTCCGTATAAACCCTGATACTAGGAAAGAGATTGTCCGCTTTGTACACGAAGTGCATCTTAGTTTTTGCCGTAACCCTCTCAACTTTCTCGCACATGCTATGTGGCTGAAATGATTATACCATGCCAACTTGGAACCTTTTCAGAGTTCATTTCAAATGCTTTTCAATTTCATGGTCTTGTAGCTCAAAATAATCAGTAAATGCATGAAAATAAACAAATGAGGTCAGAAAGGGTTGTAAATTGATGATGTGGCTTTGAATGGTGTATTTTGAACACAGAAAAATTATGGAGTTCAAATAAGTTCAAAAAAATGAAATCCCTTTGTAACAGACGAGTTTCCGTATGAAACCCTCATACTTCAAAAGGGATTGTCCGTTTTGTACATGAAGTGCATCCAGTTTTTTCCGTAACCCTCTCAACTTTCTCACACATGCTATGTGGGTGAAATCATGATACCATGCCAACTTGGAACCTTTTCAGAGTTCATTTCAAACGCTTTTCAATTTCATGGTCTTATAGCTCAAAATAATCAATAAATGCATGAAAAATAACAAATGAAGTCACAAACGGTTGTAAATTGATGATGTGGCTTTTAATGGTGCATTTTGAACACAGAAAAACTATGGAGTTCAAATAAGTATAAAAAAATGAAATCCCTTTGTAACAGAAGAGTTTCCGTATGAAACCCTGATACTTCGAAAGAGATTGTCCGTTTTGTACACGAAGTGCATCCAGTTTTTCCCGTAACCATCTCAACTTTCTCGCACATGCTATCTGGGTTAAATGATGATACCATGCCAACTTGGAACCTTTTCAGAGTTCATTTCAAATGCTTTTCAATTTCATGGTCTTATAGCTCAAAACAATCAGTAAATCCATGAAAAATAACAAATGAAGTCAGAAAGGGTTGTAAATTGATGATGTGGCTTTTAATGGTGCATTTTGAACACAAAAAACTCTGGAGTTCAAATAAGTTCAAAAAAATGAAATCCCTTTGTAACAGACGAGTTTCCGTATGAAACCGTGATACTTCAAAAGGGATTGTCCGTTTTGTACACGAAGTGCATCCAGTTTTTGCCGTAACCCTCTCAACTTTCTCACACATGCTATGTGGGTGAAATGATGATACCATGCCAACTTGGAACCTTCTCAGAGTTCATTTCAAATGCTTTTCAATTTCATGGTCTTATAGCTCAAAATAATCAATAAATGCATGAAAAATAACAAATGAAGTCACAAACGGTTGTAAATTGATGATGTGGCTTTTAATGGTGCATTTTGAACACAGAAAAACTATGGAGGTCAAATATGTTCAAAAAAATGAAATCCCTTTGTAACAGACGAGTTTCCGAATGAAACCCTGATACTACGAAAGAGATTGTCCATTTTGTACACGAAGTGCATCCAGTTTTTGCCGTAACCCTCTCAACTTTCTCGCACATGCTATGTGGGTGAAATGATGATACCATGCCAACTTGGAATCTTTTCAGAGTTCATTTCAAATGCTTTTCAATTTCATGGTCTTATAGCTCAAAACAATCAGTAACTGCATGAAAAATAACAAATGAAGTCAGAAAGGCTTGTAAGTTGATGATGTGGCTTTTAATGGTGCATTTTGAACACAAAAAACTCTGGAGTTCAAATAAGTTCAAAAAAATGAAATCCCTTTGTAACAGACGAGTTTCCGTATGAAACCCTGATACTTCAAAAGGGATTGTCCGTTTTGTACACGAAGTGCATCCAGTTTTTGCCGTAACCCTCTCAACTTTCTCACACATGCTATGTGGGTCAAATGATGATACCATGCCAACTTGGAACCTTTTCAGAGTTCATTTCAAATGCTTTTCAATTTCATGGTCTTATAGCTCAAAATAATCAATAAATGCATGAAAAATAACAAATGAAGTCACAAACGGTTGTAAATTGATGATGTGGCTTTTAATGGTGCATTTTGAACACAGAAAAACTATGGAGGTCAAATAAGTTCAAAAAAATGAAATCCCTTTGTAACAGACGAGTTTCCGAATGAAACCCTCATACTTCGAAAGAGATTGTCCGTTTTGTACACGAAGTGCATCCAGTTTTTGCCGTAACCCTCTCAACTTTCTCGCACATGCTATGTGGGTGAAATGATGATACCATGCCAACTTGGAATCTTTTCAGAGTTCATTTCAAATGCTTTTCAATTTCATGGTCTTATAGCTCAAAACAATCAGTAACTGCATGAAAAATAACAAATGAAGTCAGAAAGGGTTGTAAGTTGATGATGTGGCTTTTAATGGTGCATTTTGAACACAAAAAACTCTGGAGTTCAAATAAGTTCAAAAAAATGAAATCCCTTTGTAACAGACGAGTTTCCGTATGAAACCCTGATACTTCAAAAGGGATTGTCCGTTTTGTACACGAAGTGCATCCAATTTTTGCCGTAACCCTCTCAACTTTCTCACACATGCTATGTGGGTGAAATGATGATACCATGCCAACTTGGAACCGTTTCAGAGTTCATTTCAAATGCTTTTCAATTTCATGGTCTTATAGCTCAAAATAATCAATAAATGCATGAAAAATAGCAAATGAAGTCACAAACGGTTGTAAATTGATGATGTGGCTTTTAATGGTGCATTTTCAACACAGAAAAACTATGGAGTTCAAATAAGTTCAATAAAATGAAATCCCTTTGTAACAGACGAGTTTCCATGTGAAACCTTGATACTTCGAAAGAGATTGTCCGTTTTGTACACGAAGTGCATCTAGTTTTTGCCGTAACCCTCTCAACTTTCTCACACATGCTATGTGGGTGAAATGATGATACCATGCCAACTTGGAACCTTTTCAGAGTTCATTTCAAATGCTTTTCAATTTCATGGTCTTATAGCTCAAAATAATCAGATAATGCATGAAAAATAACAAACGAAGTCAGAAAGGATTGTAAGTTGATGATGTGGCTTTGAATGGTGAATTTTGAACACAGAAAAACTATGGAGTTCAAATAAGTTAAAAAAATGAAATCCCTTTGTAACAGACGAGTTTCCGTATGAAACCATGATACATCGAAAGAGATTGTCCGTTTTGTACACGAAGTGCATCCAGTTTTTGAAGTAACCCTCTCAACTTTCTCACACATGCTATGTGGGTGAAATGATGATACCATGCCAACTTGGAACCTTTTCAGAGTTCATTTCAAATGCTTTTCAATTTCACGGTCTTATAGCTCAAAATAATCAATGAATGCATGAAAAATAACAAATGAAGTCAAAAAGGGTTGTAAATTGATGATGTGGCTTTGAATGGTGCATGTTGAACACAGAGAAACTATGGAGTTCAAATAAGTTCAAAAAAATGAAATCACTTTGTAACAGATGAGTTTCCGTATGAAACCCTGATACTTCAAAAGAGATTGTCCGTTTTGTACACGAAGTGCATCCAGTTTTTGCCGTAACCCTCTCAACTTTCTCGCACATGCTATGTGGGTTAAATGATGATATCATCCAACTTGGGACCTTTTCAGAGTTCATTTCAAATGCTTTTCAATTTCATGGTCTTATAGCTCAAAATAATCAGTAAATGCATGAAAAATAACAAATGAAGTCAGAAAGGGTTGTAAATTGATGATGTAGCTTTTAATGGTGCATTCTGAACACAGAAAAACTATGGAGTTCAAATAAGTTAAAAAAATGAAATCCCTTTGTAACAGACGAGTTTCCGTATGAAACCATGATACATCGAAAGAGATTGTCCGTTTTGTACACGAAGTGCATCCAGTTTTTGAAGTAACCCTCTCAACTTTCTCACACATGCTATGTGGGTGAAATGATGATACCATGCCAACTTGGAACCTTTTCAGAGTTCATTTCAAATGCTTTTCAATTTCACGGTCTTATAGCTCAAAATAATCAATGAATGCATGAAAAATAACAAATGAAGTCAAAAAGGGTTGTAAATTGATGATGTGGCTTTGAATGGTGCATGTTGAACACAGAAAAACTATGGAGTTCAAATAAGTTCAAGAAAATGAAATCCCTTTGTAACAGACGAGTTTCCATATGAAACCTTGATATTCGAAAGAGATTGTCCGTTTTGTACACGAAGTGCATCTAGTTTTTGCCGTAACCCTCTCAACTTTCTCACACATGCTATGTGGGTGAAATGATGATACGATGCCAACATGGAACCTTTTCAGAGTTCATTTCAAATGCTTTTCAATTTCATGGTCTTATAGCTCAAAATAATCAATTAATGCATGAAAAATAACAAATGAAGTCACAAACGGTTGTAAATTGATGATGTGGCTTTTAATGGTGCATTTTGAACACAGAAAAACTATGGAGGTCAAATAAGTTCAATAAAATGAAATCCCTTTGTAACAGACGACTTTCCGTATGAAACACTGATACTTCGAAAGAGATTTCCCGTTTTGTACACGGAGTGCATCCAGTTTTTGCCGTAACCCTCTTAACTTTCTCGCAAATGCTATGTGGGTGAAATGATGATACCATGCCAACTTGGAACCTTTTCAGAGTTCATTTGAAATGCTTTTCAATTTCATGGTCTTATAGCTCAAAATAATCAGTAAATGCATGAAAAAAGACAAATGATGTCAGAAAGGGTTGTAAATTGATGATGTGGCTTTTAATGGTGCATTTTGAACACAAAAAAACTATGGAGTTCAAATAAGTTCAAAAAAATGAAATCCCTTTGTAATAGATGAGTTTCCGTATGAAACCCTGATACTTCGAAAGGGATTGTCCGTTTTGTACACGAAGTGCATCCAGTTTTTGCCGTAATCCTCTCAACTTTCTCGCACATGCTATGTGGGTGAAATGATGATACCATGCCAACTTGGAACCGTTTTAGAGTTCATTTCAAATGGTTTTCAATTTCATTGTCTTATAGCTTAAAATAATCAGTAAATGCATGAAAAATAACAAATGAAGTCAGAAAGGGTTGTAAATTGATGATGTGGCTTTTAATGGTGCGTTTTGAACACAGAAAAACAATGGAGTTCAAATAAATTCAAAAAAATGAAATCCCTTTGTAATAGACGAGTTTCCGTATGAAACCCTGATACTTCGAAAGAGATTGTCCGTTTTGTACACGAAGTGCATCCAGTTTTTTCCGTAATCCTCTCAACTTTCTCGAACATGCTATGTGGGTGAAATGGTGATACCAAGCCAACTTGGAACCTTTTCAGAGTTCATTTCAAATACTTTTCAATTTCACGGTCTTATAGCTCAACATAATCAGTAAATGCATGAAAAATAACAAATGAAGTCAGAAAGGGTTGTAAATTGATGATGTGGCTTTTAATGGTGCGTTTTGAACACAGAAAAACTATGGAGTTCAAATAAATTCAAAAAAATGAAATCCCTTTGTAACAGACGACTTTCCGTATGAAACCCTCATACTTTGAAAGAGATTGTCCGTTTTGTACACGAAGTGCATTCAGTTTTTGCCGTAACCCTCTCAACTTTCTCGAACATGCTATGTGGGTGAAATGGTGATACCAAGCCAACTTGGAACCTTTTCAGAGTTCATTTCAAAAGCTTTTCAATTTCACGGTCTTATAGCTCAACATAATCAGTAAATGCATGAAAAATAACAAATGAAGTCAGAAAGGGTTGTAATTGATGATGTGGCTTTGAATGGTGCATTTTGAACATAGAAAAACTATGGAGTTCAAATAAGTTAAAAAAAATAAAATCCCTTTGTAACAGACGAGTTTCTGTATGAAACCCTGATACTTCGAAAGGGATTGTCCATTTTGTACACGAAGTGCATCCAGTTTTTGCCGTAACCCTCTCAACTTTCTCGCACATGCTATGTGGGTGCAATGATGATACCATGCCAACTTGGATACTTTTCAGAGTTCATTTCACATGACTTTCAATTTCATGGTCTTATAGCTCAAAATAATCAGTAAATGCATTAAAAATAACAAATGAAGTTAGAAAGGGTTGTAAATTGATGATGTGGCTTTGAATGGTGCATTCTGAACACAGAAAAACTACGGAGTTCAAATAAGTTCAAAAAAATGAAATCCCTTTGGAACAGACAAGTTTCCGTATAAACCCTGATACTAGGAAAGAGATTGTCCGCTTTGTACACGAAGTGCATCTTAGTTTTTGCCGTAACCCTCTCAAGTTTCTCGCACATGCTATGTGGGTGAAATGATGATACCATGCCAACTTGGAACCTTTTCAGAGTTCATTTGAAATGCTTTTCAATTTCATGGTCTTGTAGCTCAAAATAATCAGTAAATGCATAAAAATAAGAAATGAGGTCATAAAGGGTTGTAAATTGTTGACGTGGCTTTGAATGGTGCATTTTGAACACAGAAAAACTATGGAGTTCAAATAAGTTAAAAAAATGAAATCCCTTTTGTAACAGACGACTTTCCGTATGAAACCGTGATACTTCGAAAGAGATTGTCCGTTTTGGACACAAAGTGCATCCAGTTTTTGCCGTAACCCTCTCAACTTTCTCGCACATGCTATGTGGGCGAAATGATGATACCATGCCAACTTGGAACCTTTAAAGAGTTCATTTCAAATGCTTTTCAGTTGCATGGTCTTATAGCTCAAAATAATCAGTAAATGCAAGAAAAATAACAAATGAAGTCACAAAGGGTTGTAAATTGATGATGTGGCTCTGAATGGTGCATTTTAACACATAAAAACTATGGAGTTCAAATAAGTTCAAAAAAATGAAATCCCTTTGGAGAAGACGAGTTTCCGTATGAACCCCTGATACTTCGAAAGGGATTGTCCGTTTTGTACACGAAGTGCATTCAGTTTTCGCCGTAACCCTCTGAACTTTCTCGCACATGCTATGTGGATGAAATGATGATACCATGCCAACTTGGAACCTTTTCAGAGTTCATTTCGAATCCTTTTTAATTTCATGGTCTTATAGCTCATAATAATCAGTAAATGCATGAAAAATAACAAATGAAGTCAGAAAGGGTTGTAAATTGATGATGTGGCTTTGAATGGTGCATTTTGAACACAGAAAAACTATGGAGTTCAAATAAGTTCAAAAAAATGAAATCCCTTTGTAACAGACGAGTTTCCGTATGAAACCCTGATACTTCGAAAGAGATTGTCCGTTTTGTACACGAAGTGCATCGAGTTATTGCCGTAACCCACTCAACTTTCTCGCACATGCTATGTGGGTGAAATGATGATACCATGCCAACTTGGTAACTTTTCAGAGTTCATTTCAAATGCTTTTCAGTTTCATTGTCTTATAGCTCAAAATAACCAGTAAATGCATGAAAAATAACAAATGAAGTCAGAAAGGGTTGTCAATTGATGATGTGGCTTTGAAGGGTGCATTTTGAATACAGAAAAACTATGGAGTTCAAATAAGTTCAAAAAAATGAAATCCCTTTGTAAGAGATGAGTTTCCGTATGAAACCCTCATACTTCAAAAGAGATTGTCCGTTTTGTACACGAAGTGCATCCAGTTTTTGCCGTAACCCTCCAAACTTTCTCGCACATGCTATGTGGGTTAAATGACGATACCATCCAACTTGGGACCTTTTCAGAGTTCATTTCAAATGCTTTTCAATTTCATGGTCTTATAGCTCAAAATAATCAGTAAATGCATGAAAAATAACAAATGAAGTCAGAAAGGGTTGTAAATTGATGATGTAGCTTTTAATGGTGCATTTTGAACACAGAAAAACTATGGAGTTCAAATAAGTTCAAAAAAATGAAATCCCATTGTAACAGACGAGTTTCCGTATGAAACCCTGATACTTCGAAAGAGATTGCCCGTTTTGTACACGAAGTGCATCCAGTTTTTGCCGTAACCCTCTCAACTTTCTCGCACATGCTATGTGGGGGAAATGGTGATACCAAGCCAACTTGGAACCTTTTCAGAGTTCATTGCGAATGCTTTTCAACTTCACGGTCTTATAGCTCAACATAATCAGTAAATGCATGAAAAATAACAAATGAAGTCAGAAAGGGTTGTAAATTGATGATGTGGCTTTGAATGGTGCACTTTGAACACAGAAAAACTATGGAGTTCAAATAAGTTAAAAAGAATAAAATCCCTTTGTAACAGACGAGTTTCTGTATGAAACCCTGATACTTCGAAAGGGATTGTCCATTTTGTACACGAAGTGCATCCAGTTTTTGCCGTAACCCTCTCAACTTTCTCGCACATGCTATGTCGGTGAAATGATGATACCATGCCAACTTGGATACTTTTCAGAGTTCATTTTAAATGCTTTTTAATTTCATGGTCTTATAGCTCATAATAATCAGTAAATGCATGAAAAACAACAAATGAAGTCAGAAAGGGTTGTAAATTGATGATGTGGCTTTGAATGGTGTATTTTGAACACAGAGAAACTATGGAGTTCAAATAAGTTCAAAAAAATGAAATCCCTTTGTAACAGACGAGTTTCCGTATGAAACACTGGTACTTCGAAAGAGATTGTCCGTTTTGTACACGAAATGCATCGAGTTTTTGCCGTAACCCTCTCAACTTTCTCGCACATGCTATGTGGCTGAAACGATGATACCATGCCAACTTGGAACCTTTTCAGAGTTCATTTCAAATGACTTTCAATTTCATGGTTTTATAGCTCAAAATAATATGTAAATGCATTAAAAATAACAAATGAAGTTAGAAAGGGTTGTAAATTGATGATGTGGCTTTGAATGGTGCGTTCTGAAAACAGAAAAACTATGGAGTTCAAATAAGTTCAAAAAAATGAAATCCCTTTGGAACAGACGAGTTTCCGTAGTAACCCTGATACTAGGAAAGAGATTGTCCGCTTTGTACACGAAGTGCATCTTAGTTTTTGCCGTAACCCTCTCAACTTTCTCGCACATGCTATGTGGGTGAAATGATGATACCATGCCAACTTGGAACCTTTTCAGAGTTCATTTCAAATGCTTTTCAATTTCATGGTCTTGTAGCTCAAAACAATCAGTAAATGCATGAAAAATAACAAATGAGGTCATAAAGGGTTGTAAATTGATGATGTGGCTTTGAATGGTGCATTTTGAACACAGAAAAACTATGGAGTTCAAATAAGTTCAAAAAAGTGAAATCCCTTTTGTAACAGACGACTTTCCGTATGAAACCGTGATACTTCAAAAGAGATTGTCCGTTTTGTACACGAAGTGCATCCAGTTTTTGCCGTAACCCTCTCAACTTTCTCAAACATGCTATGTGGGCGAAATGATGATACCGTGCCAACTTGGAACCTTTTAAGAGTTCATTTCAAATGCTTTTCAGTTGCATGGTCTTATAGCTCAAAATAATCAGTAAATACATGAAAAATAACAAATGAAGTCACAAAGGGTTGTAAATTGATGATGTGGCTTTGAATGGTGCATTTTGAACACATAAAAACTATGGAGTTCAAATAAGTTCAAAAAAATGAAATCCCTTTGGAACAGACGAGTTTCCGTATGAAACCCTGATACTTCGAAAGAGATTGTTCGTTTTGTACACGAAGTGCATCCAGTTTTTGCCGTAACCGTCTCAACTTTCTCGCACATGCTATGTGGATGAAATGATGATACCATGCCAACTTGGAACCTTTTCAGAGTTCATTTCAAAACCTTTTTAATTTCATGGTCTTATAGCTCATAATAATCAGTAAATGCATGAAAAATAACAAATGAAGTCAGAAAGGGTTGTCAATTGATGATGTGGGTTTGAATGGTGCATTTTGAACACAAAAAACTATGGAGTTCAAATAAGTTCAAAAAAATGAAATCCCTTTGTAACAGATGAGTATCCGTATGAAACCCTGATACTTCGAAAGAGATTGTTCGTTTTGTACACGAAGTGCATCCAGTTTTTGCCGTAACCCTCTAAACTTTCTCGCACATGCTATGTGGGTTAAATGATGATACCATCCAACTTGGGACCTTTTCAGAGTTCATTTCAAATGCTTTTCAATTTCATGGTCTTATAGCTCAAAATAATCAGTAAATGCATGAAAAATAACAAATGAAGTCAGAAAGGGTTGTAAATTGATGATGTAGCTTTTAATGGTGCATTTTGAACACAGAAAAACTATGGAGTTCAAATAAGTTCAAAAAAATGAAATCCCTTTGTAACAGACGAGTTTCCGTATGAAACCCTGATATTTCGAAAGAGATTGTCCGTTTTGTACACGAAGTGCATCCAGTTTTTGCCGTAACCCTCTCAACTTTCTCGCACATGCTATGCGGGTGAAATTATGATACCATGACAACCTGGAACCTTTTCAGAGTTCATTTCAAATGCTTTTCCATTTCATGGTCTTATAGCTCAAAATAATCAGTAAATGCGTGAAAAAAAAGAAATGAAGTCAGAAAGGGTTGTAAATTGATGATGTGGCTTTTAATGGTGCGTTTTCAACAGAGACAAACTATGCAGTTCAAATAAGTTCAAAAAAATGAAATCCCTTTGTAACAGACGAGTTTCCGTATGAAACCCTGATACTTCGAAAGAGATTGTCCGTTTTGTACACGAAGTGCATCCAGTTTTTGCCGTAACCATCTCAACTTTCTCGCACATGCTATGTGGGTGAAATGGTGATACCATTTCAACTTGGAACCTTTTCACAGTTCATTTCTAATGCTTTTCAATTTCATGGTCTTATAGCTCAACATAATCAGTAAATGCATGAAAAATAACAAATGAAGTTAGAAAGGGTTGTAAATTGATGATGTGGCTTTGAATGGTGCATTTTAAACACAGAAAAACTATGGAGTTCAAATAAGTTCAAAAAAATGAAATCCCTTTGTAACAGACGAGTTTCCGTATGAAACCGTGATACTTCGAAAGAGATTGCCCGTTTTGTCCACGGAGTGCATCCAGTTTTTGCCGTAACCCTCTTAACTTTCTCGCAAATGTTATGTGGGTGAAATGATCATACCATGCCAACTTGGAACCTTTTCAGAGTTCATTTCAAATGCTTTTCAATTTCATGGTCTTATATCTCAAAATAATCAGTATATGCATGAAAAATAACAAATGAAGTCAGAAAGGGTTGTAAATTGATGATGTGGCTTTTAATGGTGCGTTTTGAACACAGAAAAACTATGGAGTTCAAATAAATTCAAAAAAATGAAATGCCTTTGTAACAGACGAGTTTCCGTATGAAACCCTGATACTTCGAAAGAGTTTGTCCGTTTTGTACACGAAGTGCATCCAGTTTTTGCCGTAATCCTCTCAACTTTCTCGCACATGCTATGTGGGTGAAATGGTGATACCAAGCCAACTTGGAACCTTTTCAGAGTTCATTTCAAATGCTTTTCAATTTCACGGTCTTATAACTCAACATAATCAGTAAATGCATGAAAACTAACAAACGAAGTCAGAAAGGGTTGAAAATTGATGATGTGGCTTTGAATGGTGCATTTTGAACACAGAAAAACTATGGAGTTCAAATAAGTTAAAAAAAATAAAATCCCTTTGTAACAGACGAGTTTCTGTATGAAACCCTGATACTTCGAAATCGATTGTCCATTTTGTACATGAAGTGCATACAGTTTTTGCCGTAACCCTCTCAACTTTCTCGGACATGCTATGTGGGTGAAATGATGATACCATGCCAACTTGGACACTTTTCAGAGTTCATTTCAAATGCTTTTTAATTTCATGGTCTTATAGCTCATAATAATCAGTAAATGCATGAAAAACAACAAATGAAGTCAGAAAGTGTTGTAAATTGATGATGTGGCTTTGAATGGTGTATTTTGAACACAGAAAAACTATGGAGTTCAAATAAGTTCAAAAAAATGAAATCCCTTTGGAACAGACGAGTGTCCGTATGAAACCCTGATACTTCGAAAGGGATTGTCCGTTTTGTACACGAAGTGCATCCAGTTTTTGCCGTAACCCACTCAACTGTCTCGCACATGCTATGTGGGTGAAATGATGATACCATGCTAACTTGGTAACTTTTCAGAGTTCATTTCAAATGCTTTTCAATTTCATTGTATTATAGCTCAAAATAACCAGTAAATGCATGGAAAATAACAAATGAAGTCAGAAAGGGTTGTCAATTGATGATGTGGCTTTGAAGGGTGCATTTTGAACACAGAAAAACTATGGAGTTCAAATAAGTTCAAAAAAATGAAACCCCTTTGTAACAGATGAGTTTCCGTATGAAACCCTGATACTTCAAAAGAGATTGTCCGTTTTGTACACGAAGTGCATCCAGTTTTTGCCACAACCCTCTAAACTTTCTCGCACATGCTATCTGGGTTAAATGATGATACCATCCAACTTGGGACCTTTTCAGAGTTCATTTCAAATGCTTTTCAATTTCATGGTCTTATAGCTCAAAATAATCAGCAAATGCATGAAAAATAACAAATGAAGTCAGAAAGGGTTGTAAATTGATGATGTAGCTTTTAATGGTGCATTTTGAACACAGAAAAACTGTGGAGTTCAAATAAGTTCAAAAAAAGGAAATCCCTTTGTAACAGACGAGTTTCCGTATGAAACCCTGATATTTCGAAAGAGATTGTCCGTTTTATACACGAAGTGCATCCAGTTTTTGCCGTAACCCTCTCAACTTTCTCGCACATGCTATGCGGGTGAAATTATGATACCATGCCAGCTTGGAACCTTTTCAGAGTTCATTTCAAATGCTTTTCCATTTCATGGTCTTATAGCTCAAAATAATCAGTAAATGCATGAAAAATAACAAATGTAGTCATAAAGGGTTGTAAATTGATGATGTGGCTTTGAATGGTGCATTTTAAACACATAAAAACTATGGAGTTCAAATAAGTTCAAAAAAATGAAATCCCTTTGTAACAGACGAGTTTACGTATGAAACCCTGATACTTCGAAAGAGATTGCCCGTTTTGTACACGGAGTGCATCCAGTTTTTGCCGTAACCCTCTTAACGTTCTCGCAAATGTTAAGTGGGTGAAATGATGATACCATGCCAAATTGGAACCTTTTCAGAGTTCATTTCAAATGCTTGTCAATTTCATGGTCTTATAGCTCAAAATAATCAGTAAATGCATGAAAAAAAAAATGATGTCAGAAAGGGTTTTAAATTGATGATGTTGCTTTGAATGGTGCATTTTGAACACAAAAAACCTATGGAGTTCAAATAAGGTCAAAAAATGAAATCCCTTTGTAACAGATGAGTTTCCGTATGAAACCCTGATACTTCGAAAGGGATTGTCCGTTTTGTACACGAAGTGCATCCAGTTTTTTCCGTAACCCTCACAACTTTCCCGCACATGCTATGTGGGTGAAATGATGATACCATGCCAACTTGGAACCTTTGCAGAGTTCATTTCAAATGCTTTTCAATTTCATTGTCTTATAGCTCAAAATAATCAGTATATGCATGAAAAATAACAAATGAAGTCAGAAAGTGTTGTAAATTGATGATGTGGCTTTTAATGGTGCTTTTTGAACACAGAAAAACTATGGAGTTCAAATAAACTAAAATAAATGAAATCCCTTTGTAACAGACGAGTTTCCGTATGAAACCCTCATACTTTGAAAGAGATTGTCTGTTTTGTACACGAAGTGCATCCAGTTTTTGCCGTAACCCTCTCAACTTTCTCGCACATGCTATGTGGGTGAAATGGTGATACCAAGCCAACTTGGAACCTTTTGAGAGTTCATTTCAAATGCTTTTCAATTTCACGGTCTTATAACTCAACATAATCAGTAAATGCATGAAAAATAACAAATGAAGTCAGAAAGGGTTGTAAATTGATGATGTGGCTTTGAATGGTGCATTTTGAACACATAAAAACTATGGAGTTCAAATAAGTTAAAAAAAATAAAATCCCTTTGTAACAAACGAGTTTCTGTATGAAACCCTGATACTTCGAAAGGGATTGTCCATTTTGTACATGAAGTGCATCCAGTTTTTGCCGTAACCCTCTCAACTTTCTCGCACATGCTATGTGGGTGAAATGATGATACCATGCCAACTTGGATACTTTTGAGAGTTCATTTCAAATGCTTTTTAATTTCATGGTCTTATAGCTCATAATAATCAGTAAATGCGTGAAAAGTAACAAATGAAGTCAGAAAGGGTTGTAAATTGATGACGTGGCTTTGAATGGTGTATTTTGAACACACAAAAACTATGGAGTTCAAATAAGTTCAAAAAAATGAAATCCCTTTGGAACAGACGAGTGTCCCTATGAAACCCTGATACTTCGAAAGGGATTGTCCGTTTTGTACACGAAGTGCATCCAGTTTTTGCCGTAACCCTCTCAACTTTCTCGCACATGCTATGTGGGCGAAATGATGATACCATGCCAACTTGGAACCTTTTAAGAGTTCATTTCAAATGCTTTTCAGTTGCATGGTCTTATAGCTCAAAATAATCAGTAAATGCAAAAAAAATAACAAATGAAGTCACAACGGGTTGTAAATTGATGATGTGGCTTTGAATGGTGCATTTTGAACACATAAAAACTATGGAGTTCAAATAAGTTCAAAAAAATGAAATCCCTTTGGAACAGACGAGTTTCCGTATGAAACCCTGATACTTCGAAAGGGATTGTCCGTTTTGTACACGAAGTGCATCCAGTTTTTGCCGTAACCCTCTCAACTTTCTCGCACATGCTATGTGGGTGAAATGATGATACCATGCCAACTTGGAACCTTTTCAGAGTTCATTTCAAATGCTTTTCAATTTCATTGTCTTATAGCTTAAAATAATCAGTAAATGCATGAAAAATAACAAATGAAGTCAGAAAGGGTTGTAAATTGATGATGTGGCTTTGAATGGTGCATTTTTAACACAGAAAAACTATGGAGTTCAAATAAGTTCAAAAAAATGAAATCCCTTTGTAACAAACGAGTTTCCGTATGAAACCCTGATACTTCGAAAGAGATTGTCCGTTTTGTACACGAAGTGCATCGAGTTTTCGCCGTAACCCTCTCAACTTTCTCGCACATGCTATGTGGGTGAAATGATGATACCATGCCAACTTGGTAACTTTTTAGAGTTCATTTCAAATGCTTTTCAATTTCATTGTCTTATAGCTCAAAATAACCAGTAAATGCATGAAAAATAACAAATGAAGTCAGAAAGGGTTGTCAATTGATGAAGTGGCTTTGAAGGGTGCATTTTGAACACAGAAAAACTATGGAGTTCAAATAAGTTCAAAAAAATGAAATCCCTTTGTAACAGACGAGTTCCGTATGAAACCCTGATACTTCGAAAGAGATTGTCCGTTTTGTACACGAAGTGCATCCAGTTTTTGCCGTAACCATCTCAACTTTCTCGCACATGCTATGTGGGTGAAATGGTGATACCATTTCAACTTGGAACCTTTTCACAATTCATTTCAAATGCTTTTCAATTTCATGGTCTTATAGGTCAACATAATCAATAAATGAATGAAAAATAACGAATGAAGTCAGAAAGGGTTGTAAATTGATGATGTGGCTTTGAATGGTGCATTTTAAACACAGAAAAACTATGGAGTTCCAATAAGTTCAAAAAAATGAAATCCCTTTGTAACAGACGAGTTTCCGTATGAAACCCTGATACTTCGAAAGAGATTCCCCGTTTTGTACACGGAGTGCATCCAGTTTTTGCCGTAACCCTCTTAACTTTCTCGCAAATGCTATGTGGGTGAAATGGTGATACCATGCCAACTTGGAACCTTTTCAGAGTTCATTTCAAATGCTTTTCAATTTCATGGTCTTATAGCTCAAAATAATCAGTAAATGCATGAAAAAAAACAAATGATGTCAAAAAGGGTTGTAAATTGATGATGTGGATTTGAATGGTGCATTTTGAACACAAAAAAACTCTGGAGTTCAAATAAGTTCAAAAAATGAAATCCCTTTGTAACAGACGAGTTTCCGTATGAAACCCTGATACTTCGAAAGGGATTGTCCGTTTTGTACACGAAGTGCATCCAGTTTTTGCCGTAACCCTCTCAACTTTCTCGCACATGCTATGTGGGTGAAATGATGATACCATGCCAACTTGGAACCTTTTCAGAGTTCATTTCAAATGCTTTTCAATTTCATTGTCTTATAGCTCAAAATAATCAGTAAATGCATGAAAAATAAAGAATGAAGTCAGAAAGGGTTGTAAATTGATGATGTGGCTTTTAATGGTGCGTTTTGAACACAGAAAAACTATGGAGTTCAAATAAATTCAAAAAAATGAAATCCCTTTGTAACAGACGAGTTTCCGTATGAAACCCTGATACACTACTGGAATCTGTTAGTTTGCCGACAGCAATTTTACGGGGCTGAGGGCAAAGAGACTTTGCCCTTAGCCAAAATAAATGCTGACGGCATAGGAAGGGCTGACGGCAAATAAAATCTATGCCGTCCGCTTTATCTAAGCCGGTAGCCAGCTGACGGCAAAGGACAAAAAAGCTGTCGGCATAGCAAGGCTGACGGCATAGGGGCTAACCCAGTCGCCGCCTCGGCCAGGAAAAAAAAAACGGGGGCCTTCTTTGCCTACAGCCAGATGAGGGCAAAGACTAACGGCTGTCTTTGCTGACAGCTGGCTGAGGGCAAAGAGGCCCCCGTTTTTTTGCCTTATCCCCCCGTGACCTGTCTATGCCGTGCACGCACTGCAGCTCTCTGCTTCATCTCCCGTGCACGCGCTGAGCTCAGCTCTCGCACGCCGCCCGTCGCGCCGCCCCGCCCTCGCGCCGCCCCTCGCGCCGCCCCGCCCCTCGCGCCGCCCCTCGCGCCGCCCAGCGCTGCGCCGCCCCGCCCCTCGCGCCGCCCCGCGCTGCGCCGCCCCCTCCGCCCGACGCCGGCCCCGGCCCCCGCCGCCCCCCCGCCAGGCGCCGCCGGCACCGGCCTCCGCCGCCCCCCCGCCCGACGCCGCCGGCCCCGGCCCCCCCTCCTCCCCTCCTCCGCGGCCCCCGCCTCTCCCTCCCGCCGGTCGTCCGCGCCAGAGGTTCGGCCTCCCAACTTCTTCCTCCAGCTCTCCACATGACCCTCCGTTGCAGATTTTTCTATGTGTTGTAAAGCTGCCAGAGTATACTACCAACAAGATTTCATTGCTGTGGTTCATTGCTGTGGAAGCAATATTTCATTGCTGTGGAAGCATATCCCATAAAGGAAACAATGAGAACTGCATAATAATGACAATTTATTTCGAAGGGGTATCTACTTACAACACAATCAGATGCAAATCATTCAACACAAATGATGAAAATAATTTATGTTATTGTCGAAGGAAATTGAGTCGATGAAAACTTGTAATGTAGTTAAAAAAACTAATTGTATTAGAAGCAAATTTCACTTTTGTGCTCCAACATTTCAAGCATCAGGGCTATATTGTAGGAGCAACTAAAAAGAAAATGGCATCTCATATCATTCTTATTAGAAAATTATACATATTTTGAGGAAAAAATGGCTACGAAGCTTACAACTATAACATTGGAAGAACCCTACTGAATCCAACTTTTAAGTGTTTAGTCGAGAGGAACCTAGAAATCATGAAGCATGCAATTTCAGTAAATCAATAATCTGGGAAGCATGAACCTATGAAGCAAATCTCAGTAGCAATTGAGATAATTTTTCGTTTCCACGAAACATTGTTTTGCTGCGTTGAAAATAAACCATTGCACTAAAATAATTTTCAGATTGAAGCAAATTTAAATCGCAATGGAAGCAAATTTCATATCCTTGGAAAAACAGTTCGTTGTCTTGGAAACAAACTGTTATATTTCAAAAAACAAATCCTATCCAGTTTCGAAGCACAAAGTCTATAGCAGATTGTATATGTTTAAAAAAATATTGTACGCGCTTCATGGAAGTTTTTACAACAAACAAAATCTCAATTAGTGGAGCCCCTTGCACGTAGCTAACAATCCTAGGACTCAACCACGCTGTGTGCATACGTGATTTTAGGGACATAAGATATATGGAAGGAATTGACAATAAAGGATTCGTTTCAACAATTACCAAGGCAGGTGCCGGCGCTGTTACAGGAATGCATCCAACGCTCCAGATGTTTTCATCCAATGCCCTGGTTTGATGGGAAGCTATGCATTGGTAGTCTGATGCCTAGCGGTTCCCCTTATATAATGAGAGGATAGACACGCGATGTAAATTATGCCAATATAAATGCATTGGTAGTCTGATGCCTAGAGAGAGAGAGATACGTTAGAGATATTATTTTTTGAGATAGAGATACGTGAGGGATGCGTAACTGACAAAAACGGATATGTGAGAGATTGAATTGGAAATATCTGGTATTTCCATAGTATAAAAATAACATAATATATATTGCAAACTTCATATTATATAGAGTAATCTACACCGTAATAACTTGGTCCCACCAGATTAACGGCTCCTAATTTCTAATTAATGTAGGAATTTCTTGTGTTGATTGAGTGCATTTAAATGTGCAGTAGCTTCTCCACGAGGGATTGGTTTTCGACGACCTCCCCTGCATTCGAAAGTGAGCACATTTGTTAACTCCTCCTCCACCCCCTTTATTTTGCTCTGTTCCGGCCTTCGTGCTGATGACACTATCTAGCTAGGTATTTTTAGTATTAAAATGCAAAGGTGTTGCGTAACCAATATGCGTCTCCCGTTCGAAAGGGTTTCTGTCATAAATATGCATGCATTTGCATATTTATAACGGTGATTCTTTCGAATTGTCCAACGTTATCCATGGACAGCCCGAGTATGTGTAGATTGGGTCGTTTCCCACGCTTTGCTCCGGATCCCATGCAGAGTTTCAACAGCTCCTCCTTGTTGTTCTCCGGGTACACATCCTCTCGGTTAGTTGCCGAGACGTGTATCCGGAGAACAGCGGGGAGGTGCTGCCGAAATTTTGCGTTGGGTCGGGAGCAGAGCAGTGGGAAATGACCCAATCTACACATACTCGGGTGGGATTAGGACCCATCTTTACCTAGTAGCTGGTAGGTGTGCATGCCGTGCATCCCAATGTATTAACCATGATTAAAAAATGGCCATAATTAATTTAACATACTTGATGAATTGATATTTTATATTGTTTTATATGTGGATACTATGTAGCTAGCTTGCCAGAATGACTGATCGTGAATGGATGTACACCGGTCACCATAGTCAGAGAGATATGACCGATGAATGGTTGAGCAAAACCTATGAATTCGTGGAAACGGCGTTTTCTAAAGGGCAGCCAAAAACATGGTGCCCCTGCATTAAGTGCAAGAATTATTCGCGACAGACAAATGATGTAATGGGTAAACACCTGCAGATGCGTGGTTTTACTCCCGGCTATACCTTGTGGACATTTCATGGTGAGTCGGCCCAACGTAACAGAGACGAGGTGTTGCGTCGGCGCACCGTTGATCATGGTACAGGGATTGAAGACATGGTGAATGACTTTGATGATGCTCGGAACAAGGACGAAGAGATGGAGGAATCCGCGAAAGCCTTCTATGCCATGTTGGAGTCTTCAAAACGTCCTCTTCACGAGCACACTAAGATTTCTCAGCTAGATGCCATCGCACAAATAATGGCTCTGAAATCCCAGTTCAACATTGGAAGAGATTTGTTTGACTCAGTGCTGACCCTATTTGGGCGCTTTTTACCAGAAGGTCATATTATGCCTTCAAACCTATATGAGTCAGACAAAATCCTTAGTGCACTCAAGATGCCGTATGAGCAGATACATGCTTGTGAGAAGGGATGTGCCTTATTTAGGAAAGAGTATGCGGAGGAAACATATTGTCCATTTTGCAAGTCCTCCAGATATGTTGAGGTAGAAAACGGTGAAGCTGAGAAGAAGCAGAGCAAAATCCCCGTGAGTGTCCTACGGTATCTGCCGATCCTACCAAGACTTCAACGACTTTACATGCTCGAAGAAACAGCAAAACAGATGACATGGCACAAACATGGAATTAGGAAAGAATTAGATGAACACGGAGTTCCGATGTTGGTACACCCTTCAGATGGTGACGCATGGAAGGCATTCGATAGTATACATAAGGAAAAATCTAAAGAACCAAGGAATTGTCGAATCGCCATCAGCCTCGATGGGTTCAATCCTTTTGGTATGACGGCTACCCAATATAGTTGCTGGCCTGTATTTGTCATTCCCCTCAATCTTCCACCATCATCCATTATGCAAAGAAAGCTCAAAAATCAAAAATGCCTACAGCAACTCGCATCCCCTCGATAGCTTCCATGACGGCATTTATGAGATGGGGAAAGTTGAGCAAATGGACAAGAGCATCCTCACAACCCAAGCCTACAACTCCTAGAGCCATATGTTTGACAGCGGACGCAGCAGTCTGCCTGTGAACTAGATCCCAGTCCATCAGAGCATCTTCAAGCAAGGGAGCGACTGCATATATGTAATCTTTGCCCATCTCACCAATATACTCAAAGAGGAAAGAGAGAGATTTCAAAACACCATTCTGGATATTGAGCTCCGGAACCCGGTACTCATTCATGAGGGCAGGCAAAACTGTGAACGGCGAGCATGTTTCAGCAACAATAGAAATTGCTACAGTCGTGCAAACACGGTTCTCTCGCTCCTGCACCTTCAGGTTATTCAACAGAGTCATGGAGTATTGGGGGGGGGGTGCTGCCATTTTTTTTTCTTGTTTCCTTCCATTCATGGAGTATTATGTATTATTATTGAGATCTACTAGTACCTTAAACTGCCTGAAAATGAGTTAGCTATTCCTATTTACACATCTTGCCTGGTGCTGCAGCAAAAAACTGATGGTACAGGCAACGCTGTATCATTTCTACTGGATGCAGACTACACCGGTCTTGTTTTCGTGCTTAAACTTAATGAGCATACTTGGTTGAGAAATCTGGAGAATGGATTTGATTTCTATGTTCCTCTTACGAGGGTGGAGCAAGTTGGCAGCACTCGAGAGCCTCATAAGGCTGATGATAAGTCTGTGCAAACCGATGGCCTAATCAGTGATATAAGAAATCTGGTGGTTGGCCTGTCATCTAGAAGAGGTCAACGAGCAAAGAATAAAGTTCTGCAAGAAGATATTCTGCAAGAAATCGAGAGGTTAGCAGCTGAAGCATATAGCATTTTTAGGAGCCCCACTATTGATGCCGTAGAAGACTCTGTTTACATTGATGGCCCAGAAACTGTGAAGCCAGCTTGTTCTGGCACTGGATCTGGTTTTGAAATATTGTGCCAAGGATTTAACTGGGAGTCACATAAGTCAGGAAAGTGGTATGTTGAACTTGGTACAAAGGCCAAGGAGTTGTCATCCCTGGGTTTTACCATTGTTTGGTCACCACCACCTACTGATTCTGTATCACTACTCAGGAAAGGACGGTGTGACTACGGATACAATCAGGATCTAAACACTGTGTGGTGATGACACACTGACTCCGGATATAATCAGCCTGTACACCCTCTGTGCTGGCACACTGCTTCACAACCTTCAGGACAATCTTCTTCATCTCCTCATCTGGGGACTTGAATTCTCTGATTAAGACTGCCATCACACCCTTCGTGTAGAAACTGGTATACTCAGCATCCATAAGAGGGAGGATGCAACCAATAGCCTTCGTGTAGAAATTCTAGTTGATATTAGAGCTCAAAAATCAAAAATGCCTCATTATAAATGCCGTCATGGTTTAGTTAGCTTAGTAAATTCTATCTTCTTCTTCTTCTTCAGCTTCCACTCCTTCCACTTCTTCTTCTTGTTCTTCTTCTTCTTCTTCCACTTCTTCTTCTAATTGCTTAGCTTAATTTAGATAACTTCTTTCTTATTGTATTCTTCTTCTAAATTCTTTCTCATTATGCAGATTTTGATGAAGCAGCATGGCATATGGATGGATGCTCGAGACTTTGTAATGCACTTGTGTTGTCCTAGATGAACTTTGTAATGCAATTGTATTTGTGGATGCACTTGTGATGCTTTGTAATACTTTGTGATCTTGTTTGCACTTTAATGACATATATTCGTGCTGTTTGCACTTGTGTTGTGCTGTTTGCAATTCGTGATGCACTTGTGGTGCTGTTTAGGGGCAGATTCAATATATATATGTTGCTGTTTGTATCTATGTTTTGCAAATGCAGGGAATTAACAGAAAACAAATATGGAAAAAAATCAGAGAGGGTCTTTGCCTACAGCTCACTGACGGCAAAGCCTTTGCCGTCAGTGAGCTGTAGGCAAAGAAGACACGTGGCGGCAGCCTGTGCATCCTGGCAATAACAAATTCTCGGCTTTGCCATCAGCTGGGCTCCAGCTGTCGGCAAAGAGGCGGCCAAGGCGGCTTTGTCGTCAGCTCTACTATGGTTGTGGGCAAAGAGGGGACCTAGGGGGCCTAGGGGTTTCGGCTTTGCCGTCAGCTTTGCTACGGCTGTGGGCAAAGAGGAGAGGCTTTGCCGTCAGCTTTTCTACGGCTGTGGGCAAAGAGGAGAGGCTTTGCCGTCAGCTTTTCTACGGCTGTGGGCAAAGCCCGCCGTTAACCTTCTAACGGAGCTCGGCCTGCGCCGTTGCCGCCACTGCTCTTTGCCGTCAGCCCGTGCTACAAAGCTGATGGCAAAGTCTTTGCCGTCGGTGGAGCTCCAGCTGTCGGCAAAGAAGGTGATTGCCGATAAAATCTTGGCCGGTACCTTTGCCGACAGCTCACTGACGGCAAAGCCTTTGCCATCAGTTAAACTGTCCTTTGCCGTCAGCTTTGGCTGTGGGAAAACCAGCAGATTCCAGTAGTGATACTTCGAAAGAGATTGTCCGTTTTGTACACGAAGGGCATCCAGTTTTTGCCGTAACCCTCTCAACTTTCTCGCACATGCTATGTGGGTGAAATGGTGATACCAAGCCAACTTGGGACCTTTTCAGAGTTCATTTCAAATGCTTTTCAATTTCACAGTCTTATAGCTCAACATAATCAGTAAATGCATGAAAAATAACAAATGAAGTCAGAAAGGGTTGTAAATTGATGATGTGGCTTTGAATGGTGCATTTTGATCACAGAAAAACTATGGAGTTCAAATAAGTTAAAAAAAATAAAATCCCTTTGTAACAGACGAGTTTCTGTATGAAACCCTGATACTTCGAAAGGGATTGTCCATTTTGTACACGAAGTGCATCCAGTTTTTGCCGTAACCCTCCCAACTTTCTCGCACATGCTATGTGGGTGAAATGATGATACCATGCCAACTTGGATACTTTTCAGAGTTCATTTCAAATGCTTTTTAATTTGATGGTCTTATAGCTCATAATAATCAGTAAATAAATGAAAAACAACAAATGAAGTCAGAAAGGGTTGTAAATTGATGATGTGGCTTTGAATGGTGTATTTTGAAAACAGAAAAACTATGGAGTTCAAATAAGTTCAAAAAAATGAAATCCCTTTGTAACAGACGAGTTTCCGTATGAAACACTAGTACTTCGAAAGAGATTGTCCGTTTTGTACACGAAATGCATCGAGTTTTTGCCGTAACCCTCTCAACTTTCTCGCACATGCTATGTGGGTGAAACGATGATACCTTGCCAACTTGGAACCTTTTCAGAGTTCATTTCAAATGATTTTCAATTTCATGGTCTTATAGCTCAAAATAATCAGTAAATGCATTAAAAATAACAAATGAAGTTAGAAAGGGTTGTAAATTGATATTGTGGCTTTGAATGGTGCATTCTGAACACAGAAAAACTATGGAGTTCAAATAAGTTCAAAAAAATGAAATCCCTTTGGAACAGACGAGTTTCCGTATAAACCCTGATACTAGGAAAGAGATTGTCCGCTTTGTACACGAAGTGCATCTTAGTTTTTGCCGTAACCCTCTCAACTTTCTCGCATATGCTATGTGGGTGAAATGATGATACCATGCCAACTTGGAACCTTTTCAGAGTTCATTTCAAATGCTTTTCAATTTCATGGTCTTGTAGCTCAAAATAATCAGTAAATGCATGAAAAATAACAAATGAGGTCATAAAGGGTTGTAAATTGATGATGTGGCTTTGAATGGTGCATTTTGAACACATAAAAACTATGGAGTTCAAATAAGTTCAAAAAAATGAAATCCCTTTTGTAACAGACGACTTTCCGTATGAAACCGTGATACTTCGAAAGAGATTGTCCGTTTTGTACACGAAGTGCATCCAGTTTTTGCCGTAACCCTCTCAACTTTCTCGCACATGCTATGTGGGTGAAATGATGATACCATGCCAACTTGGAACCTTTTAAGAGTTCATTTCAAATGCTTTTCAGTTGCATGGTCTTATAGCTCAAAATAATTAGTAAATGCAAGAAAATAACAAATGAAGTCACAAAGGGTTGTAAATTGACGATGTGGCTTTGAATGGTGCATTTTGAACACATAAAAACTATGGAATTCAAATAAGTTCAAAAAAATGAAATCCCTTTGGAACAGACGAGTTTCCGTATGAAACCCTCATACTTCGAAAGGGATTGTCCGTTTTGTACACGAAGTGCATCCAGTTTTTGCCGTAACCCTCTCAACTTTCTCACACATGCTATGTGGATGAAATGATGATACCATGCCAACTTGGAACCTTTTCAGAGTTCATTTCAAATCCTTTTTAATTTCATGGTCTTATAGCTCATAATAATCAGTAAATGCATGAAAAGTAACAAATGAAGTCAGAAAGGATTGTAAATTGATGATGTGGCTTTGAATGGTGCAATTTGAACACAGAAAAACTATGGAGTTCAAATAAGTTCAAAAAAATGAAATCTCTTTGTAACAGATGAGTTTCCGTATGAAACCCTGATACTTCGAAAGAGATTGTCCGTTTTGTACACGAAGTGCATCGAGTTTTTGCCGTAACCCTCTCAACTTTCTCGCACATGCTATGTGGGTGAAATGATGATACCATGCCAACTTGGTAACTTTTCAGAGTTCATTTCAAATGCTTTTCAATTTCATTGTCTTATAGCTCAAAATAACCAGTAAATGCATGAAAAATAACAAATGAAGTCAGAAAGGGTTGTCAATTGATGATGTGGCTTTGAAGGGTGCATTTTGAACACAGAAAAACTATGAAGTTCAAATAAGTTCAAAAAAATGAAATCCCTTTGGAACAGACGAGTTTTCGTATGAAACCCTGATACTTCGAAAGATATTGTCCGTTTTGTACACGAAGTGCATGGAGTTTTTTCCGTAACCCTCTCAACTTTCTCGCACATGCCATGTGGATGAAATGATGATACCATGCCAACTTGGAACCTTTTCAGAGTTCATTTAAAATGCTTTTCAATTTCATGGTCTTATAGCTCAAAATAATCAGTAAATCCATGAAAAATAACAAATGAAGTCAGAAAGGGTTGTGAATTGATGATGTGGCTTTGAATGGTGCATTTTGAACACGGAAAAACTATGGAGTTCAAATAAGTTCCAAAAAATGAAATCCCTTTGTAACAAACGAGTTTCCGTATGAAACCCTGATACTTCGAAAGAGATTGTCCGTTTTGTACACGAAGTGCATCCAGTTTTTGTTGTAACCCTCTCAACTTTCTGGCACATGCTATGTGGGTGAAATGATGATACCATGCCAACTTGGAACCTTTTCAAGTTCATTTCAAATGCTTTTGAATTTCATGGTCTTATAGCTCAAAATAATCAGTAAATGCAGGAAAAATAACAAATGAAGTCAGAAAGGGTTGTAAATTGATGATGTGGCTTTGAATGGTGTATTTTGAAACAGAAAAACTATGGAGTTCAAATAGGTTCAAAAAAAATAAAATCCCTTTGTAACAGACGAGTTTCCGTATGAAACCCTGATACTTCGAAAAAGATTGTCCGTTTTGTACACGAAGTGCATCCAGTTCTTGCCCTAACAGTCTCAAGTTTCTCGCACCTGCTATGTGGGTGAAATGATTATACCATGCCAACTTGGAACCTTTTCAGAGTTCATTTCAAATGCTTTTCAATTTCATGGTCTTAAAGCTCATAATAATCAGTAAATGCATGCAAAATAACAAATGAAGTCAGAAAGGGTTGTAAATTGATGATGTGGCTTTCAATGGTGCATTTTGAACACAGAAAAACTATGGAGTTCAAGTAAATTCAAAAAACGAAATACCTTTGTAACAGACGAGTTTCCGTATGAAACCTTGATACTTCGAAAGAGTTTGTTCGTTTTGTACACGAAGTGCATCCAGTTTTTTCCGTAACCCTCTCAACTTTCTCGCACATGCTATGTGGGTGAAATGATGATACCATGCCAACTTGGAACCTTTTCAGAGTTCACTTCAAATGCTTTTCAATTTCATGGTCTTAATGGCAGAAAGAATTATCATAAAATAAAATAAATAAGTAATAGGAAACAAAAAAAATAAAAAAAGTATTTTGTTGTATGGAGAAACAAAAAAAAAGCTAATTAAAAAAATAAACAAAACAAAAATAAAGCAAAAAAAAAAACAAAAATAATGGAAAAAAATTAAAAAATAGATGTTCCTCTCCACGTTGGAGCCGCGGCGGAGCTTATAAACAGGCTCGGAAGCCCTTTGCTTTGCGAGGTGGGACTAAACATTCCACCGCACCACTGGAGTGACATCCCCGGATTAGGCTACAGTAATCCCGGTAATTGAACTAGAGTAAACCTATGCAAAGGATGCCACGTCACCGTGTTTCCTATCATTGATCTCGCGATTGTTTGAGTTAGTACGAATTTAAGACTTATGTTTAAAATCAAACGAGAAAAGTTATAAGGTTGAAATAAAAATGTTGGGGGAGTTATATAAAAATTCCCTAATGAATTATATAACTGAACGGGGCTTCTTAAGATTTATTTCAATGACCATATAATTAAAATAGAAAGCTATATATATATATAAATAGAATAAAGAAAAGTATTAAAAATATATATAATAAATGGTAAGAGAATAAAAATAATAAAAGAAAAAGAAACAACAAAAAAAGAGGACCAAACCCCGTGGCCCAACTCGGCGTGGTGGCCCAGCTGGCCACCACCCACCGGCCCAACAGGGGGACCGAAACCCTAGCGACCAAAGCTTCCCTCGCTACCCCCTAGCCGCCGCCGGTGCCCCCTCTCCTGCACGCCACCCCACACCCCCACCTGCCCGTTCCCCCACCAACCCCGCAACGACCCGTGCGTCCCCTGCTCACCGAACCCAAGCGAGGCACCGAGCCTCCCTACCCTACGACACCCCACGAGCTCCCAACCCCTGCGCATTCCCTCCCAGATCGCCCCACGAGCCCCAGCCCCTCGTTCCCCATCCACCTTGCCCCTCCCCTACTACTCCTCCCACCGGCGACCGATCCTAGCGCCGGCTCGCCCCCACCTATCCCACGAGCCCGCTTCCCTCTCATCCCGTCGGCCCTCCATCCCCCATCGAGAGCGCCCTCGCGAGCACTACCCCCCCATCTCACCGGCTGCATCCCCATCTTCGGGAGCCCCATCCCCGCCGGCCGACCTCCCCATCCTCGAGAGCCCCATCTCCGGCGGACCTAACCTCCCAGGTGGCTGCCCCTCCCACCGGCCCTTCCACCCGAGCTCTCACCCCGCCGGCCACCCTTCCCCACCATCGGCCTCCACCCCAACCTAACAACCCCGCCGGCCCACTCATCTCCGCCGGCCTCTCCCTCTACCCCGCCGGCCACCAACTCCGGCGACCACCATGACCGGCTGGCCTCCCTCCCTTGAGGTCGGGCCAAACCTCGCCGGATCCGGCCGCCCCTTCTTCACCGGAGGGCTCTCCTCTCCGGCCACGACTCCGGGAGGCCCTCTCCGACGACCGTCACCGCCGTCACCACCGTCCTCACCGTCACCGTCACTACCGGAACGGCTCCATCACCGCCGTCACCTCTGCCTTCCCGCGAACTCTGGCTTCACCGGGCCGTCTCATCAACGTTGGAGAGCCCCTCCTAGGGCTCCTCCCAACATCTTGTTCTCCTCGTCGTCCCAGTTCCGTTCCGGCAAACAGGGCTCCGATCCGTCGATGTTTGACTCCGGTAGGAGGAGATGAAGTTGGCTCTCTTCTATGTTGAGAAAGTTAACAGACTCTGTGTTATCTCCTTGTCAACAGAGAGAGGGAGATGAGAGTTAGAAAAATAAAATAAAATAAAAGGTGTATTAGTTGCATATGTATGTATGTATGTATGAGATGCGATGTATGTATTTTCGTATATAGGTATTTGGAGGAATACGATATTTGCATGATTATGTATCTGTGAAAAAAACCGAGTATTTGGCCTAAAGCCACTTACCGGTGGGGCCAACGCACCCCTCTGTCTATGACAGGGGGCCCCACGCGATAATTGAGAAAAGTAAAAATAAAAATATAAAAATAAAAATAATTTTTTATTAAATAAACAGATATATCAGTTAATTAATTAATTGGATGATTATTAGAATAATTAGAGTATGTCACGTGGGTCCCCCATTAAATTAATCTGATTAATCAATATTTAATCTAAATTAAAACTTGTGCCTATGACATTCGGGACCCGCTTGTCAGTTGACCAGTCAAATGTGGATGTCAGCATGACATCATGCTGATGTCATAATAGTTTTTTATTAAATTATTTAAATATGTTTTTAATTCCTAATTATTGAATAAAACTTCAAAAATTAATATTAAACAATCCGTAAGTCAGATCAAAATATTTTCAACATGAAAGTTGATCAGTAGAACGAGACGAACCCGGATACACGGTCCATTCGTTTGTCACACGTCCCTAGCATAGCAAACATGGAACATTTCCATCGTTTCCAGTATGACCGGTAGTAGCCCGAGACCCGGAAAATATCGTCAGATATTCTTCCGACCCGTCTATGACGGATGTTGCCGTGTTAGCTCATGTCTAGCCTGCATCTTGCCATGTCATGCTTTGTGTTGCACCGTTGCTATTATTTATTGTTTCATCCCCCTATTCTTGCCGGTAGACCCCGAGACTGACGCTGCTGCCGGGTACATCTACGACCCTGCCGATCAGTCCTTTGCCGCAGAGCAGCAAGGCAAGCAAACCCCCCTTGATCGTTCCTCTATCGCCTATTCTTTCTCCCTCATGCTTGCATTAGAATTTTGCTACTGTTGTAGTTAGATCCTATATCTGATGCATAGCCTATTTTTGATGAACTGTTACTTTCAGGCCTGTACTTTAAATTTGCTTAGTATAGGTGGAGCAGTCACCCCCTGACCCCGTAGTCCAGTTGCCCCGCTTGTTTTCAAATCTCGATCTCTGATGGACGAGCCAGACCCGACACAGCACTTACACCCCCTTCGTTGTACGACGCTACAAAGATACTATCGGGTATCGAGGGTGACACCTCGCTAAGTACTCATGATGATATCTGTGTAGTATAGCTAGTCGGTCGTGGTTATCGAGGGTAATTCCTCTTTCACCAATCCCGATGACGCATCTGTCGTGCAACCCCTCAAGTGTGGGACCCTCGAGGGTGATTCCTCTAAGCCCACCTTGACGGGTACATCATTCGAAATCCAACGAGAGTGATACCTCGGATTCCCCCCGATGTTACAACCACACAGTTACTCGCCCATGTTACTGGGATCTTTGGTGATTAGTTGTAAGACGGGTGGATTCCCGTGAGACTGTGTTGTTGGCCTAATTAAAATGCTAATGGATTTGGGTATTTGATCTGGGTTGGTCGGAGACCTTTTCGCACTAACCGGCTACGCGGGAAAAATTATGGGTACTCGACGTCGCGGTATCAGCCGAAGCTTTTCAGATGTCAACAATCATAGTGGCGCGCGCCCGAGTTGTCCCCAGAAGCATTTCGCTTGTGATTAAGGGATGCTAGGACAGACGTCGGCCGCCCTCGCATCGTGCAGGAGCGCGGAGGGGAACTGGGCCCATGAACCCTTTGCGCTTAGGATTTAGACCGGCGGGCTGAACTCTCTGATTTGTCTTAGGTGGGGCTGCGTTGTGTCGATATTCCGAGGCCGGACAGGACCCAGCAAAGTATGTCCGGCCAGAGTGTTATCGAGCGTGATGGGACATGTGGTGCACCCCTAGAGGGATGAAAATTAACTATTCGGATAGCCGTGTCCACGGTTACATGACGACTTGGAGTTGTGCCCCGATCACTTTAATATTGCTCCAACAATATGACTATTAATGTTTTACCCCTGTTCTACTCTTGTCTATTGCTGCAAGACCCTGAAGATGCTAGTCTTCGATAGGACTAGGCCTTCTCTCTCTATTCTCGCATTGCTGCAGTCACTCCACATATAACCCCCCTTCTTTGATAATGATGCATACTTAGAATAGTTCTGATGTAAGTATTGCGAGTACTTTGGATGAGTACTCACCGCTGCTTTGCTCCCCCTTTGTCCCCTTGATCCGTTTGCTGCGACCAGATGATGGAGCCCAAGAGTGGAGTTTCTTGCCGACGCCTGCCGCCCCGATGGTGTCTTCTTCATGGAGGCGACTGAAGATAGGAGTAGTTAGGAGGTTCCCAGGCAGGAGGCCTCGCCTCATTCGATCGTGTTTCTTTTGTGCTAGCCTTCTCTAAGGCACCCCATGTTTTATGTCTGTACTCAGATATTGTTGCTTCCGCTCACTCGTGTGCTTATCGAGCTTCTTCATTCTAGCCCTCGAGGCCCCTGGCTTGTAATATGAAGCTGATGTTATTTTATTTGTGTCTAGAGTTGTGTTGTGATATCTTCCCGTGAGTCCTTGGGTTTGATCGTACGCATTTGCGTGTATGATTAAACCGAGGGCGTCACAACGGGTGTGGCAGGCAACCGGTACCAATGCAAAAAAAAAGCAAAAAAGAAAACAAAAAAACTGGGAAAACATAAAATAATTTCCACCAACAGGGCCACCACGGCATGAATACGACTAGAAACCCATCCATGGGCCAGGATTAAGGCCCGTAGTAGGCCCAGAAGGCCCACCAGGCAAAGCATTAGCAAGTAGGCCCGTAACCCTGCAGTGGAGAGGAGCTCGAGAGGGGTGCGGCAATGGGGCTTATAAACCACTGCGCGCCCCTCTCAACTAGCGAGGTGGGACTAAACTTTGGCCGCGACGCGAGCAGCATAGGGGCCTTTGGTACCGGTTCGTGGCACCAACCGGTACCAATGCCCCCCTTTAGTCCCGGTTGGTTCCACCAACCGGGACCAAAGGTCACTTTTAAATAGCCCAAAGGGCGGGAAGCGGGCGGCCTTTGGTCCCGGTTGGTGGCACCAACCGGGACTAAAGTGTGGGCACTGGTACCTGTTGGTGCCACGAACCGGTACCAATGGCTTGGCTATATAAGCCAGCAGTTGTGAAAATTTTGTAAGTTTCTTTGATTCCTCCGACGACGCCGCCAGGCTGCCCGAGGTCGCCATCGTCGCCCTGCCCCGACCACGCCGCCATTGCCCGGCCTGACCACGCCGTCGTCGCCCCTGCCCCCCGAACATGCCGCGCGCCCTCGCCGTGCCTCTACCGCGCCCCTACCTGCCCCGTCGACGCCGTCGCCGCCCTTTGCCCCGTCGATCGCCGTCGCTCCTGCCCCGACCACGCCGCCGTCGCCCTGCCCCGACCACGCCGCCGTCGCCGGCCTCTACACCGACGCCGGCGCCGTGCCTCTCCTTGGTCAGGCTGGCGCCGCCCACCCTGTCCTCTCCTTTGTTCATATAAATGATGATTTGTTTTTTGCATTTTTATAAAAATGTATATATGTATGTATGTTCTCTGTGCATATAAAAGGTGATTTTTAGTACATTTGGGTAAATTTTAGGTTAGTTTTATCTATATGTTCTCTGATTTAGTACATTTTAGGTTTGCTTCATTTTTAGAAAAGTTTTATATATTTAGGAAAAGAAGGAAGAGAAGGAAGAAGGAAGAAGGAAGAAGAAGAAAAAGTTTTATATATGCAAAAGTTACATTTTTAGAAAAGTATTATATATAGCTAGGAAGATAATGAAGAAGAAGAAAAAGAATGAGAGGAGAAAAACGAAAATAAGAAGAGGAAGAAAGGAGAAGAAGAGGAGAGGAGGAAGAGGAGAAATAAATAAGAAGAGGAAAAAAGAAGAAAAAGAAGAGGATAAGAAGAAAGGAATAGAGGAGACAGAAGAAAAAAAATAGAAATTTTCTATTTTTTTTTCTTCTTTCTCCTCTATTCCTTTCTTCTTCTCCTTTTTTTCTTCTTTTTTTTCTTCGATTGCTTCTCTTCTATTCCTTTCTGCTTCTCCTCTTTTTATTTCTTCTTTTGTCTTCTTATTTTTTATCGGGTATGTCGTTGTCGATATACCCCCTCCCGATCGAACTTCAACATGAGGGGGGGGGGGGTACCGATATACCCCCTCCCCAATAACATTATTTTCCCATGTATATGTATGTCGCGTCGTTGTCGATATAACCCCCTCCCGGATAACTTCCACATGAGGGGCGGTCGATATATATACCCACTCTCGACCGTGATAACTTATACCATGGGAGCACCCCCCTCGGCCCTCTCGCTCGACCAAAACTCTCGAGGACACCAAACCCTAGAGAAAAAATGATGTTGGTCTCCGACCCCCTCCCGCCGCGCCCCTACCCGACAAACTCTCTCGAGGCCACCCAAATTTACCAAGTTAAAAGAGCGTTGTCGTCGAGGCCACCCCAAACCCTTGAAGTGTTGTGTCGAGGCCACCCCAAACTCTTGAAGCATTGTCTAGGCCACCCCAAACCCTAGAGAAGCAGCGTCAAGGCCACTAACATGATTCCTTCTTGTGATTAGCTAGCTAGTTCTACGTTTGCCACTAATATATATCCATTTGTACCATGTTTGAATAATAATTGACATGTTGTAAATATTTACAGAAACTATGGATCACTCCCGAGACAAAGCAACAGAAGCGATGTTTAGGGAGATAATCGCACAAGGAAGTGATGTCGTTGCATCGTTTCTCAGAGACACCGATGGTCTGGAAGGACCGGGTGAAGAAGATGGCTATGTTCATGATGATCTAGAAGGACCGGGTGAAGAAGAGGGCGTTCATGATGATGTGGAAGGATCGGGTGAAGAAGAGGGCGTTCATGACGGCCCCGTTAACCGAACCGATTCCGGCGAGGTATATATATATTAGTTAAGCCCGTGCTGACTAGTTAATTGATGCATTCATTGTTTTCATATGTACACATATTAATTAACTTTCGTCTTTCTTCTTTTTTCTATAGCCCTTCGGATCGACCTCAACTTCGGTAAAGTAACAAGGCCCGAAGAAAAAGTTGCGCTCGGATGAAATGATTGAGATCACACCAATCGCGCGCGATGGCAAGCCGATTGAACCCATCCGGACAAGGGATGCATTTCGTGCTCAGTGCGGGGTTCTTGTTAGGGACAAGATCCCGATCAGTATCTAGCAATGGTTAAATCCAAAGAAGGAAGACCCTGAGGTGTCGACGTCTTATGTCTCCGATATGTAGGAAGAAGATGTTTGGACAACGCCTAAGGAAAATTTCGCCCTACCGCCAGAGGATGATCCGGAGAAGCCAGTTATAGAGGAATTGATCAAGTCTCATGCTCTTAAGAAGATGGCAGAACTATTCAGGAGGTTGAAGAATGAGCTGAAAATGTTTGTCGACAAAGAAGAGACACCCGAATTCACCGGACGGTTTGAGAAGATCGGAGATCAATGGCCCGCATTTGTGGCCCACAAGACATCGGAAAAGAGTAAGAAGATCGCAGCGACAAACAAGAAAAATGCTGCGAAGAAGAAGCATCACCATCGCACGGGGTCAGGTGGTTACCTGAAAGCCCGACCTTTGTGGGACAAGGCTGCGAATGACCTGATTGCTAAAGGGGTCGAACCAGAGACATTGAGATGGCCAGATCGTAGCCGGAATTGGTTCTTCGGGGTTGGCGGAACCTTGGACCCTGTATCAGGGGAGCGCGTTTGGACGGAAGAGCAACTGCGAATACCTGTCAGGAAGCTTCAGCACTATATCACCGCAGCACAGCAAGTGGCGTTCATTCCAGACAGAGAGAATTACGAGCTCACAATGGCCGTCGGGAATCCTGAGCACCCTAGACAGACACGAGGCACGCCAGACTCCCTTCCATGGAAGGCTGGGTTCCGGACGCAGGGGGTTACAAAAACCAGGAGAGGAGGAAGAAAGCGGAGCATAGCCAACTGTAGGCACTGCACGAAAGGGTACAAGGGCTAGAGGAACGAGAAGTAGATCGCAGCAAACGACCTGCCGAAGCTTCCCCTGAAGCAACCCCTCCATCTCAGCGGAGAAGCAGCATGGCTTCCACCGAGTAGACTCAGCAGCTGGAGCCTGTCTTCACGTGTTACCCCGTGGATGCTATCACAGAGTCTCAACATTGCCACCTTATGACGCGATGGATGGCATTTAAAGTCAAGGCGGCTGTTGGCTCTGTTTTACCTAATGAACCTGGCTCAACCTACCACCGCCAGCCGATTCCAGAAGGATATGCTAGGGTGATGGTGGATCAAATAACGGAAGGATTTGAGGAGCTTGAGCTTGACCACCCTACGGGTGAAGGGGAGATTCGGATGGATTCTTCTCTGAAGACTCCATGCCTATGGCGGAAGGAGCTCATCCACCTTCCGAGCTGGACGCCTCCGCCTCCTCCTCCGGCGAGACAGGGCCCACCTCCTCCTCCGCCTCCTTCTCCACCTCTTCCAGCGAGTGATCAGGGCACTCAGCCTCCTTCTCCGGCGCGTGACGGCACTCCACCTCCTTCTCCGCCTGCGCCGGCGCGCCCGAGAAGCCAGCTGCCTCCTCCTTCTCCGCCTCGTCAACAAGGGCTGAAGAGAGCCGCTGTCGATCTGGCTCCTCCGGCACGTAGTCCTTCTCCTCCGCCTGGTAAGAAAGGAAAGACAGCCGAAGCCGCTCCGTCTGCTCCGATGTGTAGCAGTACAGCCAGAGGCAGGCAATACAAATACGGTCCTTCTCTGAAGCCTCTAGAGAAGTTACCATACGAGAGGAGCCCGGAGGAAAATGAGAAGATCATGGAAGCCGCAGTGAAGAACTTCTTTGAAGGGGTGAAAGCAAAAAAACATCCACCTCCGGAGGAGAAGATAGATCCGGTAAAAGCAAAGCGTACTCTGGCTGCCCTGAAGAAACCACCAAAGTCTCCGATGAAAGGCAACTATGAGCGCATTATTACAAAGTCATTTATCAAAGCGCAGCGGTCGGGAAGTACTGTCAGTGATCAAAGGTGAGCAGAACGACGAGCTGGGAAAAAAGTTGCCTAGCTCGGCGAACAAGCGAACCAATCGTTCCCCCCGCTCAAGGTGTCTAGCGATATCGTCGCTAATCATTCGGGGATCTTGTTGCCCGGTACCAATCCTGCAGATTACCTGCCCGATGATGCACATTTTGATTTACTCGAGGTGGACGAACACAAATACGCGTACGAGAAGCCTCTCATCAAAGATGAAAGATATGTAACAACGATGATGCGAAGATTCCATGATTGGTACATGAAAACTTGCAAAGAGTCTGGGGAGTAATATTTTGACGCTGGGAGTTAGAAAGGAGCATGACCTCGTTGGACTTGAACTGTTGATGGTTCCATTTGAGGAGTTCTTCCCGTTTTTCAATCTAAAGGCCCTCGATAAATTAATGATCACTTGCTACTCCCTGTAAGTAGTACTACTTCTATCATTAAGTCCCTATATATAGGTCAACTGTTTCATTGCATGTATTTTTAATTATACTCACTATATTATATGCAGATTGAAGATCTTCGAATTGAAGAAAAGACAAATCGGTAATATTGGGTTCATTAACACAAATCTCGTAGATGCATTTATGATTAAATCTCAGGCCAAAGATACCGAGGCCAACCTGCTACAATCGTTTGTATTGAATCAAAACAAAGCTATAATACTCTTCCCTTACGAATTCCAGTGAGTGTTACTGTCTTGTGCATATTCGGTTTCCCTTATTAGTCCAGGTTATAGTAATGTAATTGATGACTCATGCATGCGTGTGCAGCTTCCACTATATTCTCCTAGAGATTAAGCTTGAGCAGGTTCTAGAAACCGTCTTAGACTCGAGACAAAAAGATCCCAACGAGTACACGAACATGACTGAAATTCTAGAGAAGTAAGTTAAATCGATCATTATCGCACCATATCGGCAACTTTGTTCATTTCCTGATATCAAGTAATTGTTTTGTTTGTCTGACAGGGTTTGGAAAAAATCCACCACAAACACTCCAGGACAGCCGAAGAAGCTGCAATTTAAACACCCGAAAGTAAGTACTATAGTAGCATGTTCCACGCATCTCCTAGTGATTCAAGCGCTAGTTTCATCAATACCATTTAGCATGCTTGCTAACTATCAGTTTGATTGACCTCTATTTCTTGTAAAGTGGTTGTGGCAGGAACCAGGGAATGATTACTGTGGATACTACATTTGCGAGTCCATCCGCCACGGGACATGTGAGCGGGGCTACTCTGCCAAACAATATGACGTGCGTAAATAATAATATTCACAATTTTATTTTATTACCATCATTTGTGGTCAGTTTCATTTATTCATATATATGTATTGACCCCCTTCTTCAAATTAGATATATCGGATGCGGAATGAACTCCTACCAGCAGATTGTATGCGAGGAATTCAAGAGGAATTGGCGGCATTCTTTCTTGACCACGTGATCCCTGAAGACGGAGAATACCATGTGAACCGTAATCAGTTGAATTTTAATTAGGAGATTATATTGTAAGATATAATTATATTCTATATATCTAGCCAGTAGCGTCGGGTAGATATATGGGAACTTGTTGTTCGACCAATCTCTCAGAGAAGGAGAGGTGGTCGATATCAGTTCTCTTTGTCTGCATATGTTCATGACGATCTTCTGTTTCCTTCATTTGCTTACTAGCTAGCGTGTCTAGTCCTCTCTATACGTATAGTACGTAGCATCGACCAAGCACAGAGATAAGAGAACACACTTCTCTCTATTCATTAGCTAGCTAACACAATATATGAAACACCTAAATTAACCCCCCAAAACCCCCTCCCCCCTTTAAAAAAACCCAGCACCTGAAATGCTGAAGCGTGGATGCCTTTTGGTCCCGGTTGGTGTCACCAACCGGGACTAAAGGCCCCCTGCCCGGGCTCGCCGCACCGGCCACGTGGAGGCCCATCTGTCTCGGTTCGTTTAAGAACCGGGACTAAAGGCCAAGGGCATTAATAACGACCTTTTAGTCCCGGTTCCGAAACCGGGACAGAAGGCCCTTACGAACCGGGACAAAAGGCCATTTTTCTACTAGTGGGAGAAATCAATTTCACCTGCCCTTTCGGTACCTTTGCTTACAGACGTATGCCTTTTGGCTTATGTAATGCACCTGCCACCTTTCAAAGATGTATGATGGCTATATTGTCTGACTTTTGCGAAAAGATTGTTGAGGTTTTCATGGATCACTTCTCCATTTACGAGTCTTCTTTTGATGATTCCCTCAGCAACCTTGATCGAGTCTTTCAGAGATGTAAAGACACCAACCTTGTCTTGAATTGGGAGAAGTGCCACTTTATGGTTAATGAAGGCATCGTCTTAGGACATAAAATTTCTGAAAGATGTATTGAAGTCGATAAGGCTAAGGTTGATGCAATCGAGTAAATGCCATACATCACATATATCAAAGGTATAAGAAGTTTCCTTGGTCATGTTGGTTTTTATAGAAGGTTCATTAAAGACTTCTCTAAGATTTCTAGGCCTCTTACCAATCTCTTGCAAAAGGATATTCCTTTTGTTTTTGACGATGATTGTGTGGAAGCCTTCGAAATACTTAAGAAGGCCTTGATAACCACACCTATTGTTCAACCACCTGATTGGAACTTACCTTTTCAAATCATGTGTGATGCTAGTGATTATGCTGTTGGTGCTGTCCTAGGGCAAAGAGTTCATAAGAAGTTGAATGTTATTCATTGTGCTAGTAAAATCTAGAAAGTGCCCAAAGAAACTATGCTACTACGGAAAATGAATTTTTAGCAGTCGTGTTTGCATGTGAAAAGTTCAGATCTTACATAGTTGATTCCAAAGTCACTATTCACACTGATCACGCTGCTATTAAGTACCTCATGGAAAAGAAAGACGCTAAACCTAGACTCATCAGATGGGTTCTTTTGCTACAAGAATTTGATTTGCATGTTGTCGACAGGAAGGTTGTTGATAACCCCGTAGCAGATAACTTGTCTAGGTTGGACAATCTTCTTAATGACCCACAACCTCTTGATGATAGCTTTCCTGATGAGCAACTGAATGTCATCAATACTTCCCGTAGTACACCGTGGTATGCTGATTATGCAAACTATATCGTTGCCAAATATATACCACCTAGTTTCACATACCAGCAAAAGAAGAAATTCTTATTTGACTTGAGACATTACTTTTGGGATGATCCTGGCCTTTATAAGGAAGGAGTAGATGGTGTTATTAGACGTTGTGTACCTGAACATGAACAGGGATAGATCCTACAGAAGTGTCACTCCGAGGCCTATGGAGGATGCCATGCGGGAGATAGAACTGCACACAAGGTATTGCAATCAGGTTTCTATAGGCCCATTCTCTTCAAGGATGCCCGTAAGTTTTTCTTGTCTTGTGACGAATGTCAAAGAATAGGTAATATCGGTAAACGTCAGGAAATGCCTATAAATTATTCACTTGTCATTGAACCATCTGATGTTTGGGGCTTTGATTATATGGTACCTTTTACAAAATCCAACGGGTATACTCATATCCTAGTTGTTGTTGATTACGTCACTAAGTGGGTAGAAGGTATCCCAACTAGTAGTGCTGATCACAACACCTCTATCAAGATGCTTAAGGAAGTTATTTTCCCTAGATTTGGAGTCTCTAGATATCTAATGACCAATGGTGGTTCACATTTCATTCATGGTGCTTTCCGTAAAACGCTTGCTAAGTACGATGTCAATCATAGAATTGCATCTCCCTATCACCCTCAGTCCAGTGGTCAAGTAGAGCTAAGCAATAGAGATATTAAACTAATTCTGCAAATGACTGTCATTAGGTATAGAAAGAATTGGTCTAAGAAAGTCGATAATGCACTGTGGGCTTATAGAACTGCATATAAGAATCCCATGGGCATGTCTCCGTACAAAATGGTTTACGGCAAAGCATGTCATTTACCTCTTGAGCTAGAGCATAAGGCTTATTGGCAATCAAAGAGCTCAACTTTGATTTCAAACTAGCTGGTGAGAAGAGGTTATTTGATATTAGCTCACTTGATGAATGGAGAACTCAGGCATATGAGAATGCCAAGTTGTTGAAAGAAAAGGTTAAGAGGTGGCATAATAAAAGGATGCAAAAATGTGAGTTCAATGCAGGTGATTATGTCTTGCTATATAATTCTCGTTTAAGATTTTTTGCAGGCAAGCTTCTCTCTAAATGGGAAGCTTCTCTCTAAAGCAATATTATCAATACCATAACTCTGGATGAGTACCTAAGGGATATTTATCAGCCTGTTTCAGACTCCGAAAACAAAGAGGTATGTGATTCGGTAAGTAAACAGACTCCAAAACTTTTCCAGTAGGAATTTTTATCCGTTTTGGAATTTTAGAAAAAATAGAAAAATTTAAAGCAGTCCGGAAAGCACACGAGTAGGCGACAAGCCTGCCAGGCGCGGGCCACCACCCTGGCCGCGCCTGGGGGGCTTGTGGCCACCTCGTATTCCTCCCGGACTCTGTTTTCTTGCGGAGTATTCCTTCTGGTCTGAAAAAAATCATTATATATTCTCCCATAAGGTCTGACCCTCGTATCACGCAAATTTCCTCTGTTTTCGTTTCGAGCCTGTTTCTGCTGCAGATCTAGATCGCTATGGCGTCACCAATAACTCCGAAGGACAAGATCTTCGAGAAGGTCATCAATCCCTACCTCGCGGGAGTGCTGCAACACCCTCAATCTATTGAGATGCGCGAGGGGATGGTGCATATCCGTGATGTTGAGGGGCCCAAGAAGACTGGAAGCGTGGAGGTGAGGCTCAAAGCAATGGAGCAACAAGTCTTCAAGTGCCAAGGGATGCTGGAGCGTGGACTCAACGCCAACCACATTATGATCATGGAGTTCACCAACAAGCACAAGATCGATGGCAATGACATCGGGAAGCACCTCTCCAGGCTCTATGACAGAATTGATTACCTCCAAGCCCAGATCTATGACTTGCACAACCAAAACTGTGAGTATGAGTATAGATTTAAATCAATACGTTTGGTTGCAGATTTGAGCATTCCGGAGACACGTTCATATTTCCATGATGGAGCACCTATGCCTTGGAAGATGGAGGATCAAACCCATGTTGCAAAAACTCCACCACCATCACCTCCGAAGGAAGACAACTAAGCACGGGTATGGGCAGTCCCCTTGGCTTGTGCCAAGCTTGGGGGAGTTGCCCCGGTATCGTATCACCATCCTATCTTTTACCTTTACCTTTTCTTAGTTCGTTCCTTTTTGGTTTTATCTTTCTCTGGTAGAATAAAGTTCCTAGTGTTTTAGGCTTGAGTTTTGCTTTGTGTCACCCCCGATGTATTCGAGTTCATGAGTCATATAATAAAGAGTGTCTTAGTTAAGGGCCTTGCCTCATGCCATGATCAAGAGAATGAGAAAACAACAAAAGCATGAACGATCATGTAATGATCTTATGGGAAGTGATGGCTTCACATATAAAAAGAATGTTGATTGAAACTTGTTGAGGGTGGACAAACGTACACCTTGTTCATTGTTGCAATTAATAGGAAGTGATAAAGAAGGAGAGGTTCACATATAAATATATCATCTTCAACACCGTCTATGATTGTGAACACTCACTTAAACTATTACATGCTTAGAAGTAGATGTTGGACAAGGAACACAACATAATGTATTGTGTTTGCTTGGTTCCGAACAATGTTATATGACTAGAGATCCCTTAGCATGTGACGATTGCTTCCACCTCATAGCAGCCAAAATTTCCGCACTAAGTAGAGATACTACTTGTGCATCCATAAACCTTCAACCCCAGTTTTTCCATCAGAGTCCACCATACCTACCTATGGATTGAATAAGATCCTTCAAGTAAGTTGTCATCGGTGCAAGCAATAAAAATTGCTCCCTAGGTTTGTATGATCTATTAGTGTGTGGAAAATAAGCTTTGTACGAACCTGTGATGAGGAAGACATAAAAGCGACGGACTACGTAATAAAGTTCTTTATCGCATGAGGAAATATAAAGTGACGTTCCTTCACACTAAGAGGTCGCACATCCAAACCTCAAAAGCGCATGACAACCTCTGCTTCCCTCTGTGAAGGGCCTATCTTGTACGTTTACTTTTCTGCCCTTGAAAGAGTCATGGTAATCTACACCTATTCTTTATTTTGCCTTTATCTTGGCTAACGTCATATGCTAGGGAAAGAGCTATATTCATATATCAACTTGGAGGTAAGTATTCATGAATTATTGTTGTTGACATTACCCTTGAGGTAAATAGTTGGGAGGCGAAACTATAAGCCCCTATCTTTCTCTGCGTCCGACTGAAACATTGATCTCATGAGTACCACATAAGTTGTAGCAATTGTAGAAGACAAAAGGAGTATGTGGATTTGCTTTACAAGCTCTTATTTGACTCTTTCCGATGTTATGATGAATTGCAATTGCTTCAATGACTAAAGTCTATCGGTTGTTAATTTTCAGCAAGGCTCTTGATCCATACTTTACCTCGTGAAGGAATTGCCACTTTAGCATAAGAGTTCATATGATGGTATTGCTCTTCTAACTAGGATCATGATGCCTCCATGTTCGTATCTTGTTTTGTCGACACCTCTCTCTAAACATGTGGGCATATTTATTGATCTCGGCTTTCGCTTGAGGACAAGCGAGGTCTAAGCTTGGGGGAGTTGATATGTCCATTTTGCATCATGCTTTCATGTTTATATTTATCGCTTTTTGGGCTGTTATTACATTTCACGGTACAATACTTATGCATTTTCTCTCTTATTTTGCAAGGTTTACATGAAGAGGGAGAATGCCGGCAGCTAGAATTCTGGCCTGAAAAAGGAGCAAGTTTGAGATACCTATTCTGCGCAACTCCAAAAGACGTGAAAATCAACCAGGATTTATTTTGGAATTTACAAAAAATACTGGGCCGAAGAAGTACCAGAGGGGCGCCAGCAGGAAGCCACAAGCTTGCTCGGCGCGCCCCCCTGGCCGCGCCTAGGGGGCTTGTGGGCTCCTAGCTGGCCCTCTGCCCCCCTCTTTTGCTACAAGAAAGGTTTTTTCCCGAAAAAGTCAAGAGGAGGCTTTCGAGAGGAATAGCAGCCGCCATGAGGCAGAACTTGAGAAGAACCAATCTAGAGCTCCGGCAGGACGATCCTGCCGGGGAAACTTCCCTCTCGGAGGGGGAAATCGTCGCCATCGTCATCACCAACACTCCTCTCATCTTAGGGGACTCATCACCATCAACATCTTCATCAGCACCATCTCCTCTCCAAACCCTAGTTCATGTCTTGTAACCAATCTCCGTCTCATGACTCCGATTGGTACCTATAAAGTTGCTAGTAGTGTTAATTACTTTTTGTAGTTGATGCTAGTTGGATTACTTGGTGGAAGATTATATGTTCAGATCTTTGATGCTATTCATTACCTCTATGGTCATGAATATGATTATGCTTTGTGATTAGTTACTTTGGTTCGTGAGGACATGGGATAAGTCATGCTATAAGTAGTCATGTGAATTTGGTATTTGTTCGATATTTTGATGTGTTGTATGTTGTTTTCCTCTAGTGGTGTTATGTGAACATCGACTACATAAAACTTCACCATTATTTGGGCCTAGATTTAGGCATTGGGAAGTAGTAAGTGGATGATGGGTTGCTAGAGTGACACAAGCTTAAAACCTAGTTTATGCCTTGCTTCGTAAGGGGCTGATTTGGATCCACTAGTTTAATGCTATGGTTAGACTTTGTCTTAATTATTCTTCCGTAGTTGCGGATGCTTGCGAGAGAGGTTAACCATAAGTGGGATGCTTGTCCAAGTAAGGGAAGTACCCAAGCGCCGGTCCACCCACATATCAAACTATCAAAGTAGCGAACGCGAATCATATGAATATGACGAAAACTAGTTTGACAGAAATTCCCATGTGTCTTCGGGAGCGTTTTACCTCCTATAAGAGTTTGTCCAGGCTTGTACCTTGCTACAAAAGGGATTGGGACACTTTGCTGCACCGTTGTTACTTTTGTTACTTGCTACTTGCTACGAATCATCTCACCACACAACTACTTGTTACCGATAATTTTAGTGCTTGCAGAGATTACCTTGCTGAAAACCACTTGTCAGATCCTTCTGCCCCTCGTTGGGTCCGACACACTTACTTATCGAAAGGACTACAATAGATCCCTATACTTGTGGGTCATCAGCGCTGCGTGGCCTCCATCCGGTGCGTTGCCGAGGCGACGGCGATGCCCTCCTCCAAGATCTTCCTGCGAGCCTCCTCCAGCGAGGCTCGCGCGTTGTTAGGGTTTGTGGAGGCGGAGATGGGTGTCTTCAGGCCGGTAAGCGCAACCTCATGAGTGTCAGTGGTGACATGGTAGGATCAGCAGCGTCTGCTGACACTTTGCCCTGAGCCGTGCTGGTGCCGGCGCCGATGACCATCACCTCCATGACGTTGGAGACGGTGGTGACATGGTATGGGGTGAAGAACCCCACAAACGGCGGAGGGTCATCAAAGACGAGTACATTGCTGGGGTACACGTTGTGCGTAGGCGTCTGAGCGATAGAGAGCATACTGAAGCTGGCGCACAGCGCCTCGACATGAAAGTCCTTGCCGAAGTAGCGAGGACTATCGTTGAGGCGCATGTCGCTAAAGAGAACGCTGAGGTTCTCCATAGCAACGACGACGATGCAAGAAGGCGCCTCGTCATCGGACTCCTCGTCCGAATCGGCATGGCGGATCGGGACGTCGATCATTATTGGTGTTTCCTCATCGAAGGCGGGCTCCACAAGCATGCAGATCGATCCGGACGCGATGCATCCAGTGGTGTAGGTGCGGGGCCCCGCCCAGCGCGTAAAGCCAGCCGATGCCGCGATCGGCCTAATGGTGGGCGCCAAATGTCGGTGAATACTCACAACATATGCCATGGGTACACTACTGGAAACAGATAATTTTCCATGTGCCTAGTCTTTGCCGTACGGTGGCGGTCGGCAAAGAACTTCTTTGCCGTCAGCTTACACATGGCACACGGCAAAGAGGAGGCTCATGGCATAGAGATGGTTTGCCATCTACCTTTTATTTACCGTCAGCTGGCAGATGGCAAAGGACACAAAGGCAGACGGCAAAGAGGTGCCAGCCCTTTGCCATCTGCTGACGGAAGGCAAACAAAAACAAGGCTGACGGCAAAGGGCTGGATTCCCCTCTTGATTAACGGCCGTCTCCACCCCCACATCCCCCACCTCTTTGCCGTCTGCTCCCAGGCATCTGTGCCGTCAGCTTGATACATGGCGGATGGCAAAGAGGACGGCTATTAACGCCCCCAATCTGCCCTCTCCCCCGATTCCCACTCTTTCTCTCCCTAATCCGCCTCTCCTCCCCGTGCCGCCACACCACCACCACCGCGTCGTCCCCTCATGGTGGCTCCCCCTCCACTGGAGTCAAAATCGGCCCCGGCGACAAGGTCCCCCGCGTACGGGGCGGCTACCCCCGCGCCACGCCTCCGCCCCTGCTCGGCCCACCGACTCCGGCTCGATCCGCCAAGCCCTCCCCCTCCCCCGCGCGCCGGCAGTCGAAGCACAGATCGCGCAGGTGCGTCTCTTTCCTCCGCGGGTGAATCTGACAAGCCCCCCTTGCGTTCGAGCAGCGCTCGGAAGTAGCCGTGAGACGAGCTGTTTCGCTCGCCGCGGCCCGTGGCCATGGATCTCCCACCGCGCGAACCTCAACAAGTTCCGCATCCCGGAGCCCACCAACCGCATCCACAAGGACGAGTGTTGCGTCTCCTTCGACACCCCGGTAAGCCACCCGCCCCCCTCCCCTCCATCTCCACGCTCCGTCTCGATTGTGGCTACTAGAGTTTGACGTGCGGCGCCTCTCCGTGTGCGTGCGTCGCAGAGGTCAGAGGGTGCGCTGTACGTGGACATGAACTCGTTCCTAGGGTTCGGGAGGGAGCACGTCGCGTGGAACTTCGAGAAGTCGGAGAACCCTGTGTACCTCCACATCGTGCAGCGCCGGAAGCCGGAGCCCGATGAGACAGGACGCCCGCTGAAGAAGCCAACCCTGCTCGCCATCGGTATGACAGACTTGCAGCTCATAGAACCGCGTGTTTGTATTGTCTCCTACTTCTATTCGTTCATGGCCTGTGGCCTATGTGATTGCCATGCTTTGATTGACAATGTAATTGCCTCTGTCAATAACGATGATGGAAAAAACATTATCTCTGGATCCACACCAGTGTGTTCTTCTGGAGCAGTTTCGACATGTAGAATAGTATGTGAAGTACACACGGTATGATATTTCGTTGCAGCTTATGATTACAAGTGATTTACTATTTCTTCGAAGAACGTCCATCACATCCAGATTTTTGTATTCGTGCTTGACCAGTCACCATGGAAATTGTTCCGCGAGGCGCCGCGCTAGTGCTGTCGGGGCGGAAGAACCCGTGGAATTACATTAGATATTCGCTGATTTGAGGGTGCCGGTACCTTTTTTTGTTGGAGACCAAAAATTACCAAAGAGAAAATCCCATGCAGTAAATAATTAGTTCAGTTATCGCACTTGCGTCCGTGTTGTTTATCCTAGTATTACTAGCCTTTGGTGTTTTGTGCACCTTAGGCTAGGATTTTCTCTTAGTAACTTTTTTGTGAAATCACATGTAAGATTATCCTGCGAGGGTATATAAGCTGAAAAGGGGACGAAAACCTGCATGATCAATAGAATCTTAAGGATTTTTCTACAATAGGTGGAATACATGACACCACGACCGATTAAAGGAGCCATTGTCTTAGCTCTGACATGCTCGGTGATCTGTATTGCTCTTGCTGTAGGATTTGTTGGTTCTTTTCTAGCAGATTGTACTTTCCGTGAATATCTTCGCTTTTCGCATGTCCAAAGAAAAACTCTGTGATCCGCAGAGTTGTGAATATGAATGTTGACACGCAAATCTTACGCTTAACAAGATAATGATCTGAAAACGCGTCGAGTAGTGAAGATTGCTTTAGATAGGTAAGCATGGTATATACCTGTTTGGCTGATGATTCTGGGCATATCTCTCTGATGCAGGGTTGCAAGCATGTATATTCGAGTCAAGCGGAACAAGACTACCTACTTCGTATAGTGTGATCCAACAGAGACAATTTTGAATATCAAACAGAAGTTGTAGTCGATAACAGACCACCCTCCTAATAACCAGAGGTTGATCTTGTTGGCTACCAACAATATATTGGATGACTCCAAGACGCTGGCTGATCAAAAGGTACGAATATATATTACTTGTTGGAGAACACATTTGCCTAGTATTCGGTATTCACAAAGGGAATAATATTCTATAGGCATGGTACAATTTGGTTCGTGTAACCTTAGTTTATTAATTATATTTGGAGATCAAAGACACCAACTGCTTCTTTTGTACGAAGTGTCTTTACGAAGAATAATTCTTGTTACTATTTTCTGTGGTACATGATAGACAATCATTCTCCAACGCCAATCGAAATATGTTTTACAAAACTGCCGGTTCAACAAATTGAATTTTTCTATGCTTTCTTGCTCTCTGTATCCATTGAGTCACACAGACCACTGAATCAATTGTTGACCCAATTTCTGGTTTTTTGTTGTTTTCTTTGTTTCTGAACCATATTATTATATGGTTTAGTTTGGTGTAAGTGTGAGATTTTAACTGTTCCTTTTGCCGTTCCCAATGACCGACTGATGTGCTATACATAAATGTCATGAGAGACAATCATTTATTTGTCTGCTATTTTCGATTCATGTTGCTTGGCTAACATATAACGTGCAATGTGGTGAAGCTATTGAATCAGAACCAGATCGAAAGGCTTTGTTTCCGTTACTCTTTAACGGGTTGCTAATGTATATTCAGTTCAAATTGCTTGCACTATGAATGCCGGAGGAACGTGCGGGGTAATATCTAGTTTAATATGTTTTGATGCATCATATATGTTAGTATTTTTGACTCTTGCATTACACTTGCAATATCTTCCTAAAATCTACTCTTTAGATGCATCATATATGTTAGTATTTTTTACTGCAAGTTTTAAATCAAATAGTGATAATAATTAGTGTTTTCTTCTTCTTCTTCTAACTTTCTTAATTACTCTCAGTTAATATACATTCAGGTTCTAATTGTATTTCAGTAGTAACCTGGGCCTATTTCAGCATCTTTTGTACTATATCAGATTGTTTATGACCTTTATTTAGAATAACCTATGTCTGACCTGCAAGATAAGTGCAAAGTAAAAAGTATTCTATATTGTACTACTTTGCCAAGGTGCATGTTCTTTAACTATTTTGTTAAATAAGATAGTTAAATGTTTGAAGACATTAGGTTGATAAACACGCTATGGTCTATGCTTCTCATGCTTGGAAGAGTATATTTTTTATGAGATGAAGTTAAATATTGTGGCTATTTTCAACACTCAAGTAGAGTTCCTTCTAACTGCTTCCATATTCAACTCAATATTGCTGCAACCATTGCTCCCAAATTCCGTTAGCATTTGTTAGCTTATCGACCGTTGTTGTGCTTGAATATTTGCGAGCTTGACGGGCCATTTTTTGTTAGATTCTGCTTTAATCTTTAATTTCATACCTTCCTTTGATAATTGAATCAAGCATGGTTTTATTTTTAGGTGCAAAAATTGATCAAAATTTTAGCAGCCTTAGTGACACTAAAGATTCAGAAATTTGCCCACCTATAATGATAATACAGATGATCTTATAATTTGTTCAAAGGGAGCTAAACTCTATATTTTTGTTAACTCTTCTCAAAGTTTAATCTGGTTAACTCTTCTCAAAGTTTAATATGGTTAATATGTCCAACTGGTGGCGTTGACCTGCGACAAATGTTTTGTCTGGTCTGTAATTTTGTCTGGTCTGAAATATGTCCAGCTGGTGGCATTTATTCTAGCAAATGAATCTGTAATTTTGTTTGGTCTGAGATTTATTTTGCTCAATGAATTTTTATATGAATGAATCACACTATCAATTGGTTTGTTACTAACGCCTATCGTAGTGACTAACTGACTATTGCTTTGATGCAAGAGAGTTTGCAATGGAATGGGCGCTTCCTGAGGTATCCTCCTACGCCTTCTGACAATGGTGGATGACGACATCAGCTACAAAACCCCAATGTTGAGCTCCTCTCCCTGCTCCATTACGGTTTATTATGTGGTGCTTGCTTGTAGAGTAAATGATCTGGGGGTAGCTATATATAGACCTGTTTGTTGCTGTTAAATGATCTTGTGGTTAATTAGAATTGTACTCCTCAATTGATGATATGTTATTGCTATGATTCCTAATTCAGTTAGTGATCTAAGTGGTTAACTAAACTTCTAAGTTTCAGCTATTAAAATCATATTGAACTAAATAATCCTTCTGCACTACTTGCCGCAACACTTCTGTTTATTTTTTGGTATTAAGACATGATTGGTTTTGTCTATTTCATAAGATTTCTGGGCCAAAAAACAGCCCAAACGTACTTGAAGCTACACTTCTGTTTATAATGTCCTTGTACCATGTTTTGTTTCCTTCCTGGAGATGGTATGGTGTAAGTGATGCTCGTATGGTAAATTGTGTGGTTCCTTGTAATCATTTTGTGCACATGGAAGATTTTGTAGTATCGATTGTTAAATTTGCTTCCTAAAAAATCAGAATGCGAATGTTAGTATTTTTTACTGAAAGTTCTAAATCAAATAGTGATAATAGTTAGTCTTTTTTTTTCTTCTTCTTCTAACTTCCTTAATTACTCCTATTTTTGCAGATTTGATTCATTTCATGGAAGCTGGGATCGATGGACTGTTAGTGTTTAGTTTTTTTCATTTGTGTTGACGAACAATGTGAAACTTATGTATGTATATGTAGATGAACTATGTGAAACTATGTATTGTGCTAGCCTATGTGTTCTCTAGATTGTAAAATATTTCGTGATGATGTTGGGAATATATATGCTCTAAAATATATGTGTTGAAGATGTTTGAAACTATATGCTGTTGAAAATGTGATATCAAAATGCAGGGAAATAATAGAAAACAGACAAAAAACATGAGCAATACAGGCTCTTTGCCATCAGCCAGTTGATGGCAAAGGGCTCTCGGCAGACGGCAAAGGCTCTACAGGGCCTCGGCTCCACACATGGGCTGAGTGCCCCCTTTGCCGTCAGCCCCCTCATGGCAAAGGGGGGAGGGCAGACGGCAAAAGGGGGAATCTGCCCCCTCTCTCTCCCCTCTTTGCCGTCTGCCCCCACATGGCAAAGGGGGGAAGGCAGACGGCAAAGAGAGGAGGCCAGCCGTTAACACTTAACTGGGACGTTGCAATATGTACCGTCCCATTTATTTTTCCGTCTACCGCCTCATGGCAAAGATTATTTGCCGTCCGCTTTGAGAAAGCAGACGACAAAGAACCTCTTCACCAGGTTTTTTTTTGCCGTCTACTTTGCGGTCAGCTGACCGACAGCAAAGCCTTTGCTATCCGTGGTTGCACCGTTTGCCGTCCGCCTTGGCAGACGGCAAATTTCTGAATTTCAGTAGTGGTAGGCTAAAGTTGGTGAGAACCGAAGGGCAACGGAGGGCGCTGGGGGCGAGGTTGTTACAAGCATGGAACACACGATGTACCCAGGTTCAGGGCTCTCCGTAGAGATAATACCCCTAGTCCTGCCGGAGTGTATGATGTATATGGATGGGTTTACAAGGTTGCTCCTGGAGCTGTATTGCGGAGGAGGAAGAAGGGAGTAGCCGGCTCGTCTCTGCCTCTCCTATGTGGTTAGTGTGTGTGTGTGTGTAATCTGTTGACCGACCCTCTGCTTGAAGGGGGACCGGGGGGGTTTTATAGATGAACACACCGGCCTACAATACGGATAAAGAGTACAAGAGTGGGGCCCGGCTGTCAGCCTCGCCGGCCGGCCAGGGGGCCCACGAGGGTCTTGTCTTGTCGCTTGAGGCGCCCACCGAGTGCGAGGTCCCGTATGGCTGTGGGACCTGCCGGCTAGCCAATGAAGCTCTCGCCTAAGCTTGACGGAGGGAACACGCGGTACTTCCGACGTCGTCTAGCGAGAGTCGTCATGGGCAGACGGTACAGCCGTCTCCACTGTTCCCACGCCGAGTGCAGTAATGGAGTGGGAGTTTGATGGCTGACACTGCGCTGGGTGATGGATCAGAGCCGGGGTAGGTCAGCGGCGTGGTCACCGACGTAGGTACCTGCCGTGCACTCCGATCCAGTACATCTGCTAACGCGTAGCCACCTTTAATTGTAGGGTCTCATTATGACCTACAATCTGATGTGACTGGAGATACCCAGCCGGCTAGCATGCTTGGCTAGCCGGCTTGGGCACGGCCGCCTCGTCCCTAGCCGGCTGGCTGGGCCTAGGCGGCCAGGAAGAGGTAGCGGTCTTGCTTCTAGCCGGCAGGTTCTGCCTGGCCGACGAGAGAGTTGGCCGTCTCGCCCCCTAGCTGGTAGGTGTAGCCTAGACGGCCAGAGGACTTGGGTCTTGGGGAATTGTTCTTGGTCATTCGTTTTGAGCCGGAGATAAAGGGAGCAGGCTCGATGAGCCTACCCCGGGGTTATCCCCCCGACAACAGGCTAGCCGCTCTTCTTGGAGTTACCGTTCTTGCCTTTGCCGTTTCTCTTGAAACAACTGGTCTTATTGACCATCAACACTTGATGCTCTTTCCGGAGTTCTGACTCTACGACTTTCAGCATCGCGAGTAACTCGCCGGGTGACTTGTTCATCCCTTGCATGTTATAGTTCAACACAAAGCTCTTGTAGCTTTCTCGGAGTGATTGAAGAATTTTGTCAGTGATAGCCTCTTGCGGGAGTTCAATCCCCAGCTCAGCTAGACGGTTTGAGTACCCAGACATTTTGAGCACATGTTCACTGACACACGAATTCTCCTCCATCTTGCAAGCATAGAATTTATCAGAGGTCTCGTACCTCTTGATTCGGACGTTCTTCTGGAAGATAAACTTCAACTCCTGGAACATCTCAAATGCTCCATCACGCTCAAAGCGACGTTGAAGTCCCGGCTCTAAGCCATACAAGACTGCACATCTAACTACTGAGTAGTCCTCCTTCCGTGTCAACGAAGCGTTCTTAACATCTTGGTCAGCCGTAGCGGGTGGTTCATCTCCTAGCACATCATTAAGGACATAATCCTTCTTCCCATCTTGCAGGAGCAACATAAGATTATCTGCCTAGTCTACAAAGTTGCTTCCATCATCTTTCAACTTAGCTTTCTCTAGGAACATATTAAAATTGAGGGTGACTGTCGCGTGACCCATTGATCTACAACACAAATATTTCGAAGTGGACTTAGACTATGTTCAAGAAAATTGGAGTTTAACTAATCAAATTACTTGCTAAACTCCCACTCAAAAAGTACATCTCTCTAGTCATTTGAGTGGTTCATGATCCACTTACACTATCCCAAGTCCGATCATCACGTGAGTCGAGAATAGTTTCAGTGGTAAGCATCTCTATGCTAATCATATCAACTATACGATTCATGCTCGACCTTTCGGTCTAATGTGTTCCGAGGCCATGTATGCATATGTTAGGCTCGTCAAGCTTAACCCGAGTGTTCCGCGCGTGCAACTGTTTTGCACATGTTGTATGTGAACGTTGAGTCTATCACACCCGATCATCACGTGGTGTCTCGAAACGACCAACTGTAGCAACAGTGCATAGTCGGGGAGAACACAATTTCGTCTTGAAATTTTAGTGAGAGATCACCTTATAATGCTACCATAATTCTAATTAAAATAAGGTGCATAAAAGGATTACATCACATGCAATTCATAAGTGACATGATCTGGCCGTTATATTGTGCTTCTTGATCTCCATCAGCAAAGCACCGGCATGATCTTCTTGTCACCGGTGCCACACCATGATCTCCATCATCATGATCTCCATCAACGTGTCGCCATCGAGGTTGTCGTGTTATCTATGCTATTACTACTAAAGCTACGACCTAGCAATATAGTAAACGCATCTGCAAGCACAAACGTTAGTTTAAAGTCAACCTTATGGCTCCTGTCGGTTGTCGTAGCATCGACGGGCAAGTCGATATTAACTATTACAACATTATCATCTCATACATCCAATATATCACATCACGTCATTGGCCATATCATATCACAAGCATACCCTGCAAAAAAAAGTTAGACGTCCTATAATTTGTTGTTGCATGTTTTACGTGGCTGCTATGGGTATTTAGTATGATCGCATCTTACTTACGCAAAAACCACAATGGAGATGTACAAATTGCTATTTAACCTCTCCAAGGACCGCCTCAGTCAAAACCAATTCAACTAAATTTGAAGAAACCGACACCCGCCAGTCATCTTTGTGCAACGAGGTTGGATGTCAATCGACGAAACCAGTCTCTCGTAAGCGTACGAGTTATGTCGGTCCAGGCCGCTTCAATCCAACAATACCACCAAATTGATAAGAGACTAAGGAGGGCAGCAAATCGAACATCACCGTCCACAAAAAAATTTGTGTTCTACTCGAGATAACATCTACGCATGAACCTAGCTCACGATGCCACTTTCAAGGAACGGTGCATGGGAACAAAAAATTTCCTACGCACACGAAGACCTATCATGGTGATGTCCATCTATGAGTGGAGATTCAGATCTACGTACCCTTGTAGATCTAACAGCAGGAAGCGTTAAGAAACGCGCTTGATGTAGTGGAATGTCTTCACGACCCTCGAACCGTCCCACGAACCCGTCCCGAGATCCGTCCTCCGATCTGTTCCGATCTAGTGCCGAACGGATGGCTCCTCCGCGTTCAGCACATGTACAACTCGACGATGATCTCGGCTTTCTTGATCTAGCAAGCAAGACGGAGAAGCAGATGAGTTCTCTGGCAGCGTGACGGCTCTCCAGTGGTGGTGATGATCTACTCCTACAGGGCTCCGCCCAAGCTCCGCATAAATCTGATCTAGAGGTGAAACTGTGTGGTTTAGGCTAGAGTTGCACGTGGCAAACTTGTGTCTCAAAAAGCCCTAAACCTCCACTATATATAGGAGGGAGTGGGAGGGGCTAGCCTTGAGGCCCAAGGCCTCAACGGTGCTCCAGCGCTAGGGAGGAGGAGGACTCCTCTTCCAATTCAGTTTGGGAAGGAGGAGTCCTCCTCTTCCTTCCCACCTCCCTCTTTCCCTTTTTTTCTTTTCTTTTTGGTATTTTCTTATGTGGCACCATGGTCTCCTTGGGCTGACTCCACCAGACAACTAAGGACTTATGGCGCCACCCTAGGGCCTTGGGCTCACTCCCGGGTGGGTGGACCCCTCCCGGGGAACTCCCGGAACCCATTCGTCACTCCCGGTAAACTGCCAGAATTGCCTGAAACTTTCCGGTGACCAAATGAAACAATCCTATATATCAATCTTCGTTTCCGGACCATTCCGGAAACCCTCGTGACGTCCGTGATCTTATCCGGGACTCCGAACAACATTCAGTAACCACACATATAACTCAACTATACTAAAACATCATCAAACCTTAAGTGTGCAGACCCTGCGGGTTCGAGAACTATGTAGACATGCCCCGATGCACTCCTCGGTGAATATCCAATAGCGGGACCTGGATGCCCATATTGGATCCTACATATTCTCCAAATATCTTATCGGTTGAACCTCAGTGTCAAGGATTCATATAATCCTGTATGTCATTCCCATTGTCCTTGGGTATGTTACTTGCCCGAGATTTGATCGTCGGTATCCGCATACCTATTTCAATCTTGTTATCGGCAAGTCTCTTTACTCGTTCCGTAATACAAGATCCCGTGAATTACCTTTAGTCACATTGCTTGCAAGGCTTGTGTGTGATGCTGTATTACCGAGTGGGCCCCGAGATACCTTTCCGTCACACGGAGTGACAAATCCCACTCTTGATCCATACTAATTCAACGGACACCTTCGGAGATAACTGTAGAACACCTTTATAGTCACCAAGTTATGTTGCGACGTTTGATGCACACAAGGTATTCCTCCGGTGCCAGTAAGTTATATGATCTCATGATCATAGGAACAAATACTTGATACGCAGAAAACAATAGCAATAAAACGACATGATCAATATATTACGTTCATAGTTTGGGTCTAGTCCATCACATGATTCTCCTAATGATGTGATCGAGGTATCAAGTGACAACACTTGCATATAGTTAGAAAACCTTGACTATGATTGATCAACTGGCTAGCCAACTAGATGTTTGCTAGGGACATTGTTTTGTCTATGTATCCACACATGTATCTATGTTTTCATTCAATACAATTATAGCATGGATAATAAACAATTATCTTTAAACAGGAAATATAATAATTACTATTTATCAATGCCTCTAGGGCATATTTCCAACAGATCCGGCGTGTGAATCTTTTGCTGGGGCGTTGAAGCCACCAGCAAGCAAGGAATCACCGCTCCTGGTGGTCTCTTGTCCGGCAAGGGCTTCTTGCTACCGGTCCGTGACTGTCGCTTGGAGGAAGAGCCAGGCAGGGTGTAACCCTTTTGCTTTTCTCTTGCTAGCCCGTTGATACGTCTCCATCGTATCTACTTTTTCCAAACTCTTTCGCCCTTGTTTTGGACTCTAATTTGCATGATTTGAATGGAACCAACCTGGACTGACGCTGTTTTCAGCAGAATTGCCTTGGTGTTATTTTTGTGCAGAAATCAATGTTCTCAGAACTTCCTAAAAATTTACGGGGAATACTTTTGGAAAATATGAAAAATACCTGCGCAAAGATCCTCCTGAGGGGGTGGGCCAGTGGGCCACAGGCCCTGCCACCGCCACCCCGAGGTGGCGGATGGCAAGCATGTGGGGCCCACGTGGCTCTGCCGCCCCCAATCTCAGCTCTATAAGTTCACTTTCGTCCCAGAAAAAATCAAGAGAGAAGATTTCGTCGCGTTTGCGATACGGAAGCGCCACCACAACCTGTTCTTCATCTCGAGGGTAGATCTGGAGTCCTTTTTGTGCTCTGGAGAGGGGAAATTGTCGCCATCGTCATCGTCAACCATCTTACCTCTCCAATTCCATGAAGCTCTTCGTCGTTCGTGAGTAATCTATTTGTAGGCTCGCTGGGCGGTGATGAGTAGGATGAGATTTATCATGTAATCGAGTTAGTTTTGACGGGGATTCATGCCTAGTATCCACTATGTTCTGAGATTGATGTTGCTACTACTTTGCCATGCTTAATGCTTGTCACTAGGGCCCGAGTGCCATGATTTCATATCTGAAATTATTATGTTGTCACCAATATATGTGTGTTTTAGATCCGATCTTGGAAGTTGTAGTTACCTACTATGTGTTACGATCCGTCAACCCCGGAGTGACAATAACCGAAACCACTCCCGGTGATGACCATAGTTTGAGGAGTTCATGTGTTCACCAAGTGCTAATGCGTTGGTCCGGTTCTTTATTAAAAGGAGAACCTTAATATCTCGTAGTTTCCTTTTGGACCCCGCTGCCACGGGAGGGATGGACAATAGATGTCATGCAAGTTCTTTTCCCTAAGCACGTATGACGACACACGGAATGCATGCCTACATCACACTGACGAACGGGAGCTAGCCACATATCTCTCCGTGTTATAACTGTTGCATGATGAATATCATCCAAACAAATCACCGACCCATTGCCTACGAGTTTGTCCTACTGCTGTTGCTACTTGTCTTGCTCTGCTGCTGTTACTTGACTTGCTCTGTTGCTGTTACTTCTCTTGCTCTGCTGCTGTTACTTGTCTTGCTCAGCTGCTACTGTTGCTACTACTATCGCTTGCTTTTGTTACCACTTGCAATTGCTGTCACTACTACTGTTCCTTGCCGCTGCTATTACACGTTACACTCTTGCTACCTGCTACAATCTTGATTCGCTCGACATTGACGGGAAAAGACAATTTCCGTCACCGGGCAACTTGGCGCCATTGAAACAATGGTTAGGAATAGTGTGCCGTCAACTGATCATTTCTGACACCGTTATTATCATACTACTTTGCTGTTACTACTTTGCTTGCAGATACTAATCTTTCAGGTGTGGTTGAATCTGACACATTCAGCTGCTAATACTTGAGAGTATCCTCTCACCTCCTATAGGCGTACCAACAAATTTGGGTCGAATACTCTACCCTCGAAAACTGCTGCGATCCCACACGCTGGTGGGCCGTCAACAATATTCTTCTAGTTTCGATTGCCGGAGAGTCCTAGCAGCATTCTTCTGGTGCCATTGCAGGGGAAGGTCTGCTGTCACAGAATCATCATTTTTCTAGCACCGTTTCCGGGGAGGTATTGCTATATTCTCTGAGTTACTTGGGATTTATATCTGGTGATCACTATGAAGAATCTGATGGATCCGAAAACCAAAGTCTTGCCCTCAACTATGAGGGGAAGTAAGGAACTGCCATCTAGCTCTACACTTGATTCACCTTCAGTTATGAGTAAGTTTGCAACACCACCTCCTCCTAGAAATCTTGATATGTCGCCTGTGCTTGATGATGCTTATGATGGTACTGCTAGAGATGCTATGCTTGATACTATGCCTGATACTGCTAGAGATGCTATGCCTGATGATACTATGCTTGATACCGCTAGAGATGCTATGCTTGATACTTCTTTGCCTGATGATGCTAGAGATGCTATTTTGCCTGATGATGCTATGCTTGATACTGCTAGAGATGCTACTTTGCCTGATATGCCACTAGGGGTATTCCTTGATGCCCATATTGCTAGAGTTACGGCCAATGCTCGTGATGCTTCTAAAACTGCCAATACTATTGAGATAGAACCTGCTTTTGCTCCTGCTAGATCTAGCTCTCCTAGATATGAATTTCCTGATATACCTGAGGGTTACAGTATGGAGGGAGAGATAGCTGAGGATTTTCTTGCATGTAAGGATGCCTATGACGCTGAGAAATTACTTCTCAAGTGGAAGGAAAAATCTCTGAAAGCTAGGATGAAATACGACCCGAAGTTTGCCACTTCACCTATCTTTATCACCGATAAGGATTATGAATCCTGTGTCGATCCTGAGATAATCTCTCTAGTCGAATCTGATCCTTTTCACGGTTATGATTTTGAGACGGTCGTAGCCCATCTTGCCAAACTACACGATATAGCCACCCTTTTCACTAATGAGGAGAAGATCCGCCACTACTATATCCTTAAGATGTTTCCTTTCTCTCTAAAGGATGACGCTAAAGTCTGGTTCACCTCTCTTGCCCCTGGATGTGTGAGTAGTCCCCAGGATATGGTCTATTACTTCTGTGAGAAATATTTCCCTGCCCATAAGAAGCAAGCTGCCTTGCAGGAAATATACAACTTTGCTCAACTCCAAGCAGAGAGTCTCCCACAAGCTTGGGGGAGGCTCGTCCAGCTACAAAATGCTTTGCCTGATCAACCTCTTAAGAAGAACGAGATCCTTGATATCTTCTATAACAGACTTACCGATGCTTCTAGAGACCACCTAGATGGTTGTGCCGGTTGTGTTTTTAGGGAACGAACTGTAGAACAAGCTGAGACCCTACTGAATAACATCTTGATCAATGATAATGCTTGGACTATTCCCGAACCACCTCCTAAGCCAACTCCTAAGAAAAGAGGTATTCTATTCCTCAGTCCCGAAGATATGCAAGAAGCCAAGAAATCTATGCAATAGAAAGGCATTAGATCTGAAGATGTCAAAAACCTACCACCTATCAAAGAGATCCATGTTCTCGATAACCCGATACAAGTAGTAGAAGTGAATTCTCTGCGTAGGTTTGATGAGAGTGACATTCCCTTTGACAAACCTGCTAGCCTATGCTTTGATGAATTTGACAACTTTGTTGCCAAACAACAGAGTTTCAATGATTATGTTAGCAGACATTTGGAACAAAGCACTCGTATGCATAGCCATTTAAGTGCTTGTGTAGACAGAAATGTCAATGATCTTAAGCTTCTGAGTAAACATGCCTCTATGATTACTACTCAGGTAGAACAAGTACTTAAAGCTCAGAATGACCTTCTCGATGAATTAAATGACAACTCTGTCAGAGTCATTACTAGAGGAGGCAAAATGACTCAGGAACCTTTGTATCCTGAAGATAATCCTAAGAGAATTGATCAAGATTCTCAAGGAATCAATGCTGATACACCAAGTCATCCTAAGGAGACGAAGAAGTATGATATAAACCTACATGCCAGTTCACCAAATACTAGCACACCTGAAGAACCTAATGATATTTCTGCCTCTGATGCAAAAATACAATCTGGTGATGAACATGACCTGGTGATAATATCGACAGTGATGTTCATAAAAATGCTCAACCTAGCAATGATGAGGATGTGGAGATTGAACCTACGGTTAATCCTGATAACCCACAACCTAAGAGACACGATAAGAATGACTTCACTGCTAGGAAGCATGGTAAAGAAAGGGAGCCATGGGTTCAGAGATCTATGCCCTTTCCTCCTAAGCCATCCAAGAAAAAGGATGATGAGGATTTTGAGCGCTTCGTTGAGATGATAAGACCCATCTTTGTGTAGATGCGGTCAACTGATATGCTCAAGATGTCTCCGTATTCCAAGTACATGAAAGATATCGTGACTAATAAACGGAAGATACCAGATCTTGAGATCTCCACCATGCTTGCCAATTACACTTTCAAAGGTGGAACTCCTAAGAAACTAGGTGATCTCGGAGTGCCCACTATACCTTGCTCTATTAAAGGAAACTACGTAAGAACTGCCTTATGTGACCTTGGAGCCGGTGTTAGTGTTATACCGCTCTCTCTTTATCGTAGACTTGAATTGGATAAGTTGAGACCCACTGAAATTTCTCTCCAAATGGCCGACAAATCAACTGCTTTCCCTATAGGCATTTGCGAGGATGTGCCTGTTGTGGTTGCTAACACCACTATCTTTACGGACTTTGTTATCTTGGATATTCCCAAGGACGATGCCATGGCTGTCATCCTCGGAAGACCCTTTTTAAACACTGCAGGGGCTGTTATAGATTGCAACAAAGGCAATGTCACTTTCCATGTCATAGGTATGGAGCACACAGTGCACTTTCCGAAGAAACGATATCAAGTACATTGCATCAATGCTATCGAAAAGACTTCATCGATTCTTATTGGGAGCTTTGAATGCCCTATTCCTCGTGTCAAGATGAAGTATGATTTGCTTGTTGGGGAGATACATATCCCCATTGAGGTGACTTTGTGGCTACTCGAAAATTCGTTGTTCTCTTTTGCGATTCGAGAAGGTTTTGTCATGAGGACTTGGTCAACCCCATTGACAAAATTCTTTTGATGACCATGAAATGGATGAATCAAAGAGTCACATACCTCTGTTTTGAGCTTTCATTTTATGTTGCTTAGAAGAAAAATGATAGATTTACTTTAGTTTTTCATGTTTTCTCTTTTAGCGTCCCGGAGAAAAATACCTCGAAAATAGAAGTTCTCTGATCGTCCTAAAAATTTAGTACAATTTTTTGTGGAATATTTGAAAATTACTGGGCCTGAGAGCTGGCCTGGGGGCAAGACCAGTGGGCCACAAGCCCTGCCACCGCCACCCCCCTGGTGGCGGCTAGCAAGCTTGTGGGGCCCACAAGGACCCCCTCCACTCATTCCATCTCTCATCCTCTTCTTCCACCTCTAGAAAAAATTGTTTCGCAGCTCAAACCCATGTTCTTGCTCATTTGGCTGTGATTTTCGATCTCCTTGTTCAAAGCACCATTCTCCGAACCATTTTGGGGAAATTACTCCTTGGTAAGTGACTCCTCCATTGGTCCAATTAGTGTTTGCTCTAGTGCTTTATCCTTCGCGTATTCTTGCTACCTTGGTGACCCTGTTCTTGAGCTAGAAATGTTGATTTAGCCCGTCCCAAGTAGTTTTAGCGCGTGATACGGTCTCTAGGCACTAGTAGGAGTAGTTACTACAAGGCTGGTTAACCTTTATTCACTTTTCTTTCGAAGTCTCTAAAAATTTCAGCACTTTTTAGAGCTAAGAAAAGGAAAAGATGAGGAGGTTCTTGAGAGGCTCTTCAAGCCGTAACCCCAAGGAGGATGAGAAGAACCACCCCAAGTACGTAGTCCCTTGAGTCACAGAAGTTCGAGCGTGCGAGTGGCCAAGTGATGAATTTTTGTGCGCCGCTGGGCTTTATGAAGACTTTCATGACTTGGTGGAGAACGTAGGTCTTACTGCGTTCGTTGGAGACAAGTGCTCACAATATCTCCTCCTCACCAATATTTTCGTTCAAAACTTCAACTTTTATCTAAGGAAGAATCCTCCCATGGTTGAGTTCATGATATACGGTCTTCCCCAGTGCATGACACTACAGGATTTTTGCAATGTATGCAAATTACCTTATGTTGGGGATATCCGTGACCCTCGTCCACGGGACTTGGAGGACTTCATTTGTACTATTGCTATTGGAGAGGAGAGAGGAGTGTCTCGCGCTAGAATTGCTACCATACATTTTCCTGTGCTTCGGTACTTCTCACTATTTGTGGGAAAATGTTTGATTGGCCGTGGGGAGGCTTGATCACTTAGTTCTCCAGACCTTGCGGTTTTGCACGAAGGCCTTTATAACGATAAGACTTATAGCCTAGGTGCTATAGTAGCCCAGCGGTTGAACACCAACCGTTCCAAGGGTGTCGTCTATGGAGGTATCTATGCTACCCGTCTTGCCAGACACTTTGAGATACCCATTAAAGTGGGAGAACAAGGAGAGATGCTTCTCCCTAAGAAATATCTCGATTATGACAACATGGTTCGCAATGATTTTCGGGATAGAGATGCTAGTAGACGGATGATTTATAACCTGGTTTTTAGTGAGGGTACTCGAGAGACAATTACTTTGCATGCTCCTTATTTGTTCGATCTTCATGCAGGCAGGTACACTATTATGCCCTCGGACATCTACGCAGATTGGGGGTTGGCCCAACCACAGGTGCCCGTGCCCGAGCCGCCAGTCGAGTACCAGACGCCAGTTTATCAGTGGGAGGCAGAGGAGATCACACAGCAGTGGAATTCACAGTCTGCTCCGGAGTATCCCGGAGCTGGTTATTTCCCACCATGGGAGTAGACCAAGCTAGGCCAAAATCCTAAGCTTGGGGGAGTACGTGTTCTCACCGACTTTACATTCATGTTTATGCTTTCACTTTGTTAGCCGGTGTTTGCACTTTGCCACTGTATTAACCATGCTAGTTTATTTTCGTTGTCTTGTTTTGTGTCCTTTTGAGAAAACCCAAAAAGATTTTCCTTTCTTCTTTTGTTTGTTGGGAGCTTTCCTATGTAAATAGTTTTCTTTTTCTTTGGGTCAAGGTAGAAGATATTAAAGAGGCATATTACTTTGTCTTCTCCTTTGTGTTTTCCTGTAGATTCAGATTAGTCCAATGCACGAGCACTCTTATTATTGTTCACATCGTTCAATCGTGCAAGTGAAAGGCAATAATGATGATATATGATGAAGTGACTGAGACTGAAAAGCTGGTATGAACTCTATCTATTTTGTTTTTGTAAATATGACTAGCTTGTCATCCCAAATTCAGCTTTGTTGTGAGAGAACCATATTTGCAATGTCAACTTAGAGATCATAGTTTCTGATGCCATGCTTGTTTAGCTGAGAGTTTATAATGGTTTGTCTTGAATGCCAACATAGATTTTGAGATGACTATGATGCAGTATGATAGGATGGTATTCTCCCTTGAATGATTAAAGTGGCTTGACTTGGCGAATGTTCATGCATGTAGTTGAAACAAAATCAACATAGCCTCTATGATGTTCATGTTCATGGTGACTTATATCTTGTTCATTCTTGCATTCAATGTTACTCAAACTCATTGCATCTTGATGACTGTTGTCGCTCTCTAGTTGGTCGCTTCCCAGTCTTTTGCTAGCCTTCACTTGTACTAAGAGGAATACTACTTGTGCATCCACTTCCATAAAACCAAAAGTTTTTCCATGAGAGTCCACCATACCTACCTATTTGCGGTATCTACCTGCTGTTCCAAGTAAATTTGCATGTGCCACTCTGCAAGCCTTCAAGAAATAATCTGTTTTGCATGCCCGAACCGCTCATGTGGTGACAGGGGGCTATTGTTATCTTCCATGCTAAGAGTGTTATCCTCGACATGTGTTTATTCCCTGTCATTCACGAGAAAGGGGCCAGTAATTGGAATGCCCAATTCCACGCTTAAATCAAAAACATAACTGTAAAACAAGACTCCCCTCGGATTGATGTTAGTATGGATGGTACCCGAGGATTCGGCTAGCCGTGGAGTGTGATTGATTGGTGGTGAGGGAGTTAAAACTTTACTTTTCTGTTTGGGAACCGCCTATAGCATGAGTAGCATGGAAGATATTGAGAACTCTTGGTCATTGCGTTGACAATGAAAGCATGCCACTTAAATTATTATCTCAGTTTTCAAAGCTTGAGCTCTAGAACCTCTGCAAATCAATGTTTCCCTCTGTGAAGGGCCTGTCTATTTATTTTCCTGTTGAGTCATCCTTTTCTTATATAATCACCAATTAGAGAGCACCTCTGTCATTTTTATGCTTTGCTTTTGATTGATATTGAGTATGACTATGACTGGATCTTCGTTGCTATGAATTACAATGTTTAGTCAGCCCTTGATCTTTGAAAGTGCTCTGCATTTATGTTTTGCGGTTTCAAAAAGAGCTAGCGAGATACCACCTATTCATATTGCTTCATGATTGCTTTGATTGAAGTGTTGGTATTTGAAACTCATTATTATTTGCTCGTTAGCTGATTATGCCATTGATATTAGTTTACCGTCAGACCTTTGTGTCACTTGTTATGTGGTTAACTTGTGATCTTGCTGAAATTCTGGTTATGAGTTAGACATAGTTGCAACAACAAGATCAAACAGAGTTTGTCAAAGTTTTTCTTTCTCTCTCAGTTTGTCAAGTGAGTTGCTTGAGGACAAGCAAGGTTTTAAGCTTGGGGGAGTTGATACGTCTCCATCGTATCTACCTTTCCGAACTCTTTTGCCCTTGTTTTGGACTCAAATTTGTATGATTTGAATGGAACTAATCTGGACTGACGCTGTTTTGAGCCGAATTGCCTTGGTGTTATTTTTGTGCAGAAATCAAAGTTCTCAGAACGTCCTGAAAATTTACAGGGAATATTTTTGGAAATTATGAAAAATACCTACGCAAAGATCCACCTGAGGGGGTGGGCCAGTGGGCCACAAGCCCTGCCACCGCCACCCCCCTGTTGGCGGATGGCAAGCTTGTGGGGCCCACGTGGCTCTGCCGCCCCCAATCTCAGCTCTATAAGTTCACTTTCGTCCCAGAAAATATCAAGAGAGAAGATTTTGTCGCGTTTGCGATAAGGAGGCGCCGTCACAACCTGTTCTTCATCTAGAGGGCAGATCTGGAGTCCGTTTTCAGCTCCGGAGAGGGGAAATCGTCGCCATCGTCATCATCAACCTTCTTCCCTCTCCAATTACATGAAGCTCTTCATCGTTCGTAAGTAATCTATTCGTAGGCTCGCTGGGCGGTGATGAGTAGGATGAGATCTATCTTGTAATCGAGTTAGTTTTGACGGGGATTGATCCCTAGTATCCACTATGTTCTGAGATTGATGTTGCTAATACTTTGCCATGCTTAATGCTTGTCACTAGGGCCCGAGTGCCATGATTTCAGATCTGAAATTATTATGTTCTCTCCAATATATGTGTGTTTTAGATCCGATCTTGCAAGTTGTAGTTACCTACTATGTGTTACGATCCGGCAACCCCGGAGTGACAATAAGCGGAACCACTCCCGGTGATGACCATAGTTTGAGGAGTTCATGTGTTCACCAAGTGCTAATGCGTTGGTCCAGTTCTTTATTAAAAGGAGAACCTTAATATTCCGTAGTTTCCTTTTGGACCCCGCTGCCTCGGGAGGGATGGACAATAGATGTCATGCAAGTTCTTTTCCCTAAGCACGTATGACGACACACAGAATGCATACCTACATCACATTGACGAACGGGAGCTAGCCAGATATCTCTCCGTGTTATAACTGTTGCATGATGAATATCATCCAAACAAATCGCCGACCCATTGCCTACGAGTTTGTCCTACTGCTGCTGCTACTTGTCTTGCTAAGCTGCTGTTACTTGTCTTGCTCTGCTGCTGTTACTTGTCTTGCTTTGCTGCTGTTACTTGTCTTGCTCTGCGACTACTGTTGCTACTATTGTCGCTTGCTACTATTGCCACTTGCTACTGCTGTCACTACTGCCGTTCCTTGCCGGTGCTATTACTCGTTACGCTGTTGCTACCTGATACAATCTTGATTCGCTCGACATTGAAGGGAAAAGAAAATTTCCGTCAACGGGCAACTTGGCGCCATTGATACAATCGTTAGGAATAGTCTGCCGTCAATAGATCGTTTTTGACACCGTTGTTATCATATTACTTTGTTGTTACTACTTTGCTTGCATATACTAATCTTTCAGGTGTCGTTGAATCTGACACATTCAGTTGCTAATACTTGAGAGTATTCTCTCACCTCCTTATAGGCGTACCAACAAATTTGGGTCGAACACTCTACCCTCAAAAACTGCTGCGATCCCACGCGCTGGTGGGCCGTCAACAACATTCTTCTAGTTTCGATTGCCGGAGAGTGCTAGCAGCATTCTTTTGGTGCTGTTTCAGGGGAAGGTCTACTGTCACGGAATCAGCCGGGCTTGCGGAGCCCCCGAGCGCGTCTTTGGGCGATGATGCGACGCTCTTAGGGGCGCAACCTTCACACTTGAGTGCGCGGCAGGGCTTCGGGACCGTGTGGCGCACCCTCAACGACTATGCATCGCTCCGCGGTGGTGCGTCCGCCAGAGTATGCGCTGGGGCCTGTGCGAAGCGCCCATGCACGCCATGGACAACTGCGCCCATGCACACCATCGACAACGCATCGACCTGACGATGCCGCTCTTGGAGTCACCACCTCCCTGCCCCGCTCACGCACGTAGCAACGCGCTCACGTAGGCCTTGGGAAGCCGTAGCAGACCAGGGCGATCGACGCAGTACTCCATTTTCGGAGGAACGCGACATAGCACCAAAACTTGACGGAGCTGGCGTTGAGCCTGCTCCGCTCCAAGCATCTTCCCCGCGCCCCCTACCCGGCGCGCCAAAGATGTCAGCGATGCTAGGTTGGGGCCTGCTGGGATCAACACGCTAGCCTTCTGGCGTAGGCGGGGAAGAGCTACGGCGAGAGCCGGCCTATCGATCAAGACCCGGCAAGCCCTCTTTTGCCCATTTTCGGGCCGTTCATGTGTAAAACCCTACGTCCTGCTCGTCTGATCGTGTTAAACGTTCCTTTGTTGTTCGTTTACAGTTATGGTAACCATCTTCAAGCCATTCTCCAAAAACTCTAACCCCTTGTGAATGAGCTAAGGGCCTCCTTTTATAGGCAAAGGGGTCACCTACAATGCTCAATGGTAGGTTCACGAGATGTTACAGTGAACCTACAACGACGCTTATCCATCTACTGCTTTCAGGTGCATTAAATGCACGTGTTATCCATGTCAGCTAAGTGCTGGTGAATACATGTGTCCAGGTGTTTCGACACCTGGACGCCCCGCTGGTGCATGAGAAATGCGTTGTAACACGGGGGAGCGGTGTTACTGTGGCAACGAGGGTCACCCTCTGGTGCGCTGCCACGTCATCCCGACAAGGACACTTTCCGGGGCCTTGGTGCTTCGTCCCAGCAAGGAAGCTTGCCGGGGGGCTTCGACTGTCTTCCCGGCGAGAGGGGGCTTGCTGGGGCCTTGTGCTAGGTGTCGTCATCACATCCATTGGGCGGACGTGGCGTTGGGTGTCTTCCCGGCAAGACAGATTCGCAGAGGCCTTGGAGGCCTCTGCACTGAGTCTTGCCGGGATCCTGCCGTGACCTATAGTCATGGGCTCTCTGCCCCCGTGCACAACTCTGGGGCACTAAGGGACCCCAGTCTTTAGTGCATCGATAGGATCCCCCGGGCCTGTGCCACACGCGCGCGCGGAGCGCTGTTGGTCCAGGCCCAAAGAGGTGTATGTGAGCTTGCAGATGGATCTGCTGGCGGTAGCCTTTCCCCACGCCGCGCATCAGATGCGCGAAGTGGGAGGTCATGCATGGAGTGGCCCCTCCGCCTCCTGAAACGCCACTGCCACGCACATGGCATGCGCAGTCATTGATGGAAAGGTGGCAGTCGAGGCCTTGAAAGGCGTAGTAGTGGTTGGGCCTGCCCATGCGTGTATTGGCGCATCAGGGCGGTTCTCTGTTCGCCCGTGAGCTCGAGCAATTGGTCGTGGAGGGTGGTGGCTTCTTGAGTAAGGGAGGCTAGCCCCCGCGCCCGTCCTATAAATTGGGAGGGTTTGCGAGGGGTTTTTCTCATCCAACTCCCTCTGATTCCACCAACTCCTCGAACTTGGTCTTTTGAATGTTCCTCTGTCCGTTGGTGGCGCTCGTCCCTAACCATGGTCAGGGAATGATGTCGTCCACCGTCTGCCGTGAGGGCAGCGAGGGGATCTCGCTTGGATCATGCCACAGCTACTGGAGGTGTCGCGGCGGAAGACGGCCCGGACGCCCGTGGTGGAGGAAGGGTGAGGAGCCAAGGTTGTTGGAAATATGCCCTAGAGGCAATAATAAATTAGTTATTACTATATTTCCTTGTTCATAATAATTGTTTATTATCCATGCTAGAATTGTATTGATTGGAAACTCAAATACATGTGTGGATACATAGACAAAACACTGCCCCTAGTAATCCTCTAGTTCACTAGCTCATTGATCAAAGATGGTCAAGGTTTCCTGACCATAGACAAGTGTTGTCACTTGATAACGAGATCACATCATTAGGAGAATCATGTGATGGACAAGACCCAAACTATGAACGTAGCATATTGATCGTGTCGTTTTATTGCTATTGTTTTCTGCGTGTCAAGTATTTTTTCCTATGACCATGAGATCATATAACTCACTGGCACCGGAGGAATACCTTGTGTGCATCAAACGTCACAACGTAACTGGGTGACTCTAAAGGTGCTCTACATGTATCTCCGAAGGTGTCTGTTGAGTTAGTATGGATCAAGACTGGGATTTGTCACTCCGTGTGATGGAGAGGTATCTCGGGGCCCACTCGGCAATACAACATCACACACAAGCCTTGCAAGCAATGTGACTAAGTGTAAGTCACGGGATCTTGTATTACGGAACGAGTAAAGAGACTTGCCGGTAACGAGATTGAAATAGGTATGCGGATAGTGACGATCAAATCTCGGGCAAGTAACATACCGAAGGACAAATGGAATGACATACATGATTATATGAATGACAAAGGGAATGACATACCGATAAGATCTTCAGAGAATATGTAGGATACAATATGGGCATCCAGGTCCCGCTATTGGATATTGACTGAGGAGTGTCTCGGGTCATGTCTACATAATTCTCGAACCCGTAGGGTCCGCACACTTAAGGTTCGGTGACGTTTCGGTACAGTTGAATTATAGGTGTTGGTAACCGAAAGTTGTTCAGAGTTACAAATGAGATCCAGGATGTCACGAGGAGCTCCGGAATGGTCCGCAGGTAAAGATTGATATATAGGAAGTCATGTTCTGGTCGCCGGAAAAGTTTCGGGCTCATCAGTAGTGTACCGGGAGTGCCGGGAGGGGTGCCGGGGACCATCGGGATGGGTGTCACGCCCCAAGGGGTCTCATGGGCTATGGGAAGATATAAACGAGCCCCTAGTGGGCTGGAATAAGTTCCCACTAAGGCCCATAAGGTTTGAGAAGGAAAAAACACAAGGTGGAAAGAGTTTCCAAGTGGGAAGGTGGAATCCTAGTCCAAGTAGGATTGGAGTAGGACTCCTCCACCTCCAATTTCGGCCAAACCTTGAGGGTTTGAGGCTGACTCCTCCCCTCCCTCTGTTCTATATATACTAGAGGTATTGAGGGTTTTTGAGACACAACTTTGCAACGTGCTGCTCGACCCTATACCACGCAGTTTTAGCTCTAGATTGTATTTCTACGGAGTTTAGGCGAAGCCCTGCCGGAGTAGATCATTACCACCACGGGCGCACCGTCACGCTGCCGGAGAACTCTTCTACCTCTCCGCCCCCTCTTGCTGGATCAAGAAGGTGGAGATCGTCATCGAGCTGTACGTGTGCTGAACGCGGAGGTGCCGTCGGTTCGGCAATAGATCGGAACGGATCGTGAGACGGATCGCAAGATGGTTCGTGCAACGGATCGCGAGACGGTTCGTGGGACAGATCGCGGGACGGTTCGTGGGACGGATCGAGGGACGGTTCGTGGGACGGTTCGTGGGGCGGATCGAGGGACGTGAGGACGTTCCACTACAACAACTGCGGTTCGTAATGCCTCCTGCTGTGCGATCTACAAGGGTACGTAGATCCAAATCTCCTCTCATAGATGGACATCACCATGATAGGTCTTCGTGCGCGTAGGAATTTTTTTGTTTCCCATGCGACGTTCCCCAACAAAGGTCGCCGCGGAGGTCGAAGCTGGAGGAGGCGGAGCGCTACTCCAACGCCTCTGCCTTCCCGGATCTTGCTTCTGTGGCAGCCCTCCATGTTGCTTTAGAGGGCCCCACGTGCGCTTGTCGACTGTTGCGAAGGTCGCTCGAGGGACATTGGGAGCTCCACCTCGAGCGACGGTGCTGAGGGGGGTGGCGACGGCGGTGGTGACGGGCCAAGTCCCAAGCCCGAGGGAATTGAATGGGATGGCGATTCCCGCAGTTGGGAATGAGTGCTTCCTGCACTAACGCGGCCAGACCACGCCCTGCCCTCGCCTCGGAGGGGGGGATCTCAACCGGATCCGTCGCCCCCTCCCAGTGGCTTGACGGGGCCGAACCCGCTTCCATCGGTACAGTGCTGGGAGAGCCAGCGTGAATGTACCGTGGGCCTTGCTTGCCGAACCCACTTCCGTCGGTAGAGTGTTGGGATCTGGTTACGTGGAACTCGTTCAAGCTCGCAGTTTTGGCCTATTCCGGCCAGTTTTGTATGCTATTAGTCAATGATTTTGGTTCCTGCTGTGATCCGAACGTTTTGGGAACCTCGGGGTCCGGTTACGTGGGGCTCGTCAAAACTCGCAGTTTTGGCCTATTCCCGCCAGTTTTGTATGCCATTAGTCACTGATTTTGGCTCCCACTGTGATCCGAACGTTTTGGGAACCCCGGGGTCCAGTTACGGGGAACTCGTCAAAACTCGCAGTTTTGGCCAATTGTTTCCATTTTTCTATGGTAGTACTCACTGATTTTGGGTTCACCCGCGATCCGAACGTTCGGGACCCCGGGGTACGGTTACGTGGAACTGGTCAAAACTCACTGATTTAGCCTATTTTGGCCAGGTTTGTGTCCTATTGGTCACTGATTTTGGGTCCTCCTGCGATCCGAATGTTTCAGGAACCCTGGGGTCCGGTTATGGAGAACTCGACAAAACTCACGGTTTTGGCCTATTCTGGCCAGTTTTTATGATATTAGTCACTGATTTTTGGTCCCGCTGTGCTTCGAACGTTTCGGGAACCATGGGTCCTGTTACGGGGAACTCGTCAAAACACGGAGTTTTGGCCTATTCCGGCTAGTTTTGTATGCTATTACTCATTGATTTCGGGTCCCGCCGCGATCCGAACTTTTTGGGAACCCCTGGGTCCGGTTACGTGGAACTCGTCAAAACTCGCAGTTTTGGCCTATTCCGACCACTTTTCTATCCTATTCGTCATTTTGGGTCCCGCTGCAATCCCAACGTTTTGGGAACCCCGGGGTCCGGTTACGGGGAACTCGTAAAAAATCACAGTTTTGTCCTATTCTAGCATGTTTTGTATGCTATTAGTCACTGATTTTGGGTCCCGCTGTGATCCCAAGTGTTTCGGGAACCCCTGGGTCCGTTTATGGGGTACTCGTAAAAAATCGCAGTTTTGGCCTATTGTGGACTGTTTTTATGCTATTACTCACTAATTTTGGCTCCCGCTGCGATTCGAACATTTCGGGAACCCCGGGATCACGTCACGAAGAACTCATCCAAACTCGCAGTTTTAGCCTACGATAGATAGTTTTGTATGCTATTAGTCACTGATTTTGGGTCCTGCTCTGTTCCAAACGTTTTGGGGACCCCGGGGTCCGGTCACGGGGAACTCATCAAAACTCGTTGTTTTGGCCTATTCCGGCCAGGTTTGTATGCTATTAGTCACTTGTTTGGGGTCCCACTGTGATGCAAATATTTCGGGAACCCCGAGGTCCGGTTACGGGGAACTCGTCAAAACTCGCCGTTCTGAGGTTTTGGCATATTGTTCCCAGTTTTCTATTCTAGTACTCCAGCAGCGATCCAAACGTTCGGTAACCCCAGGGTACAGTTACGTGGAACTGGTCAAAACTCGTTGTTTTAGCCTATTCTGTCTAGGTTTGTGTGCTATTGGTCACTGATTTTGGGTCCTCCTGCGATCCGAATGTTTCGAGAACCCCGGGGTCCGGTTACGCAGAACTCTTCAAAACTCACGGTATTGGCCTATTCTGGCCAGTTTTGTATGCTATTATTCACTGATTTTGGGTCCCGCTGCGATCCGAACGTTCGGGACCCCGGTGTACGGTTACGTGGAACTGGTCAAAACTCGCCGTTTTGGCCTATGCTGGCCAGTTTTTTACGTTATTACTCACTGATTTCGGGTCCCGCTGCGATCCGAACGTTTCGGGAACCGTGGGGTCTGGTTACGCGGAACTCATCAAAACTCGCAGTTTTAGCCTATTATGGCCAGCTTTGTATGCTATTAGTCACTGGTTTCGGGAAGCCCAGGGTCCGGTCACGGGGAACTCGTCAAACTGACAGTTGTGGCGCTCCGCCTGATTAGCACTGTAGCTAGACGGTCGCGCCACATGCCAGCCGAGGAAATCACTCTGGCATGCACGTGTACAACAGGTATCATGAATATAGGCATTTCTATTATATTAATGAATATAAGAGTTTTACATAATGAACTACAAGGGTGATGGCAGCGGGGAAAAGTTCTATCTAAGGCAGCACGGTTCTGGTGCGGCTCCAATCCATAGGGATCCGACTCGGTTACGCTCCTAGCGTGCGAACGCTTTGTCTCCTTGGCGACGAACGACGGATCCTTATGTGAACCTGGCCACGTTAAAAGCCGTTGAGTACTTTTGAATGTAGTCACAAGCAAATCAAACTAACATATACACTATGCAAAGCAATCCATGGTATTCAAGCATGTATTTGTTATTAGAGAAATATTAATAATCATGACATAACATACCTATCTAGCAATATCAGTTATCAAGGTAAAACAGGGTTATCTAGCAAGATAACTTCTAAAGTAAATGCGATAAGGTAAAGCATATTAGTTAAATGATTTATTCTCCGGCTATTCTCATGATCCAGTCTGAATCTGATCCAATTCAACTCATGTGGTCATCAACCTCTCATCTCATAGCCATCTCATGGCTAACATGTCATATACCGGACATCTTCCGATGTCTACACCAGACGAGTTCTTCCATCATTATCATTACTCTTACGGTTGACCACTTACTGAGGTCTGGTCGGGCTGTCCAATACCGTGGACTCGGCTATTCGAATAGATTGGACACTTTGCAGAGGTTGCACACTTTACCCACACTATGGAGTACTAACCTCGTGATCCCATTCGGGTGGACCAGTATTACTCCAACGAAACTTGCCTAAACCGTGACCATCTCATCGTACCACCGGAAACCACTCTCCTCTGGAGTTTTGCCCTGGGTGGCCGTGTGTCCTCATGACACCTACCACCGTCATGGCCAAACTAAACTGTCCCAACCGGGGACGGGCCCTAACATCTCAACTAGACTCACAGGATTATCACCGCCTACCTGATCAAGGTAGCACGCGTGCATAACCCTCCCTCTTTGGAGGTACCGGTGAGAGCGATCACGCGAACAACTCAAGTCACCACCGTCCCATATCAGCAAGATGTGGTTGTATGATTGTGCCCGGAAAGGTGACTCATGATCAACCACTAGGATGGTTTTAACAACATATTTGTCAAACATGGTTGTTGTCAACAATGACTTAACACGATGATGATTATGCATGAAGTAACAACGGTAGAAACACCACAACCTATCTCGTTGTTATGAGTCATTAATAAGACAGTATGTAAATGACAAATTATTACTTTACAAGCTCTAACTGTAAATTAGACCCTCAGAACCCTCGCATAAAACCGGCAAATAAATCGGTAGCCACCAGAACGGTCTTTACAACACAGAACTGGGACGTTACCGGAATAGCTCAGCACCGACTCAAGATGGCTGGGACGCAGCTCAGAGCATGAGGGGGTGTTGATAAGAAGGACGTAGCAGTTCCCTAAGACGACCGAAAAACAGCTCAGAGCATAGGGTCATTGCCACGGAAAGAAATTCAACAGCTACCCGTGACGGCCAAAAAGCAGCTCAGAACACGGGTGAGCGGTTGAGAAGAGAAATATAAAGTTGGCACCCACCCCGGACGGCCAAAAGCAGCTCAGAGTCAGGCATGGTGCCATCATCGAAAAAATGCGAGCAAGGGTTCGTCAGTATCTCATACAACACATTACTATACCCTCGGACATAAGCATATTGAATTAAATATGCAAGAACATCATAGAGCAAAGCTTGAGGGCATATATTAGATGGTCGGCTTCCCTGGGGTCGAAGAATACTCCTGGAAGAGGTGCGGAAAGTCCGCCAAAAGGAACGCCGGATACCGCTCTCTCTCAAAGGAGGATAATTACAGTCAAGAGCAAAAGGGTCATTTTCACAGTGTCACCACCTTGTGAAAATGTTACCAACATGATGGCTCGACGAGACGAAGACGAGGGCTTTGGAATCACCTCAATTGGAGTCCCGAGCAAAAAGATAATATTTCCATTTACCACCTTTTTTTGTCAGGGACCCATTTGCAAAAATAACATTTCCACAGTGGCCCCTGGCAGCTCAGCGAGTCGCGCCCTTTGAAAGAGTACGCTTTCCCGTAGGGAAAGTTTAGTCCTAGCCGAGCCGTTTCCACTTAACCAACTCGTGGTTGCCTCTCTCACCGACAGGTGGGGGCAGGGACCACCTATCGGGTCCCTCTCTCTCTCCTTTCTTTCCTTCTTCCACCTCCTGTCGTTGCACGCAGAGCAGCGGAGGGCCCCTGGTGTCGTCGATCGTTCCGGCGACTCGGGCCACCTCCGGCGACGCCGATCCTACTGGCGTGCTCAGGGGAGCCAGCCGCACCCATCCCGGGGGTTTATGGAGCCTGATGATGGCCAGGACAACGACGACGTCCTTCACAGCGGGGGTTCACGTCGGACGTTGCCGACACCGATGCTCCAGTCATCCCCCGGAGGAGTTTGGCGGCTCGGCGGCTTCCTGGTGACCCGGGGTCCCATTTGGGGCGGTCACTAGGGAAGGGGAGGGGCTGCTGCTCGGATTGGACCGAGGGGATCACGGCGGCGATCCCTGACTGAGAGGAGGAAGAAGAGCATGCTGGGTAGTCGGGGTGCTCGGGGAGGGGCTCGGTCGTGGCTATTTATAGCTGACCGACGATGAGCGAATAGTATCGGCCACCATGGCGTTCTTAGACACTCACTGGTGTCCAGTGAGGTGGCGAGCGCTCGGTGGTGCCGTACCATCACTCAACAGCAGGACGAGGCAGCTCGGGGAAGAAGAGGCCAAGAGAGGGAGGAAGACTACACTTCCTGACGGGACAACACCTTAGCGGCGACTGTCATGGCGAGGAGACGGGGAAAATAAGAGGGGGAAGCTGATGGAGAGGGGTTACGTGGACTCCCTGAAGCTGTTTGACATGCCAGAACACGCAGAGGCTGGCCGGAACTATCCTGTCGACGGCAACAAAGCACAGTTCACCATTTTGGCCTGTCCCAAGCATGGTCTCCATGGGTGCTACATGCTCTAGGGCTTTCCTTTGTGTCCCATCATGTCCAACAGCTCACTCACTACTCAAAAGGATGAGACATGAGATTGGAGTCCACAGGAAGGCTCTGTTGAAGAAGAAAACTACCAAAACAGTTTCTGGCAACAACTGTTTGTAGTTGTTTCTGGAGAGATGGATGAATCAGAGGAGCTGAATCCTTGTCACAATGGAATATTATAGGAAGGAGAATAGTCTTGCCAAATTTGAAGTCATTTAGACCCAATTTGCATACACTTCCTTCACAAACCAACAATTGGTCCAGAAACTAGAATTTGAAGTTGGGCTCAAATGGCTAACTGAATTAGGCTCAAATTTGGTGGAGAGTGTTAATTTGAATATACGGAGATGTTGGAGAAAATTGAGCTCATTATGGAATGCCTGCATGGTACTTCCTTCACAAATCATCCAAATAGGCAGAAACTTAGGAGGACTTTGTGGATAACATTGAAGAAAGGGATGGAGCTGGTTTTTGGTATTAACTAGTGATTTAAGAATATAAACCACTATGAAAAGTTTCAGCTCAAGGAGATCAAGGAATAGAGAACTTCCTTTGCAAATTTCCCAACTGGACAGATTTTGCAATTTGATGTTGTGCTAAAAATATGAACTATGGAGCTTGGGATCTAGATAGAATTGGGGAAGATATGGATAGGAGAAGCTCCAGAAATTATTTGGGATTTTTCCTGGCTACCAAAATGGTAGTTCCTTTAGAGACTGCCCAAAATGCTATATTGGCATTAAATAGGAAAATGCAATTTTCCTTTATTCTATGATGGCCAATATTTTATGGGACCTCAATATGATTACAAAGAATATCTCTACAAGTTTTCATGAGCATTGGAGATGGATAGCTATTTTCCTGGGTTTAATTCCTTTTACTCGCAGAAAAATGAATTAATTATAAATCAAAAATATTGCAAATGACTTAGCATTATTTTTGCATATCTAGGGTTGAAAGATAGGGGATGATCATTGGGAAAAGGTTTGGGAGGCAACAAGGCAAAATATATCGGGGTTCCTTTGAAACATGAGAGATAAGGGTTTCCCTTCCGGCAATTCGGAAGGTAGGGTTTTGACGGAAAAAACCTGAGAAGATATCTTGGGTGGAAAGGCTAGACTAGGGAGAATTCAGGGAAGGCATGGCTAGACGACCATCTTCACATTCCCAGGGTGAAAGAAATCTGATAACACCGAGAAAAAGAGGGTGGTCAAATCCCGCAAATGAAAACAAAATCAGGGAGCGAAAACCAGGTTGTTACAAACCTACACCCCTTAAGAAAATCTTGTCCTCGAGATTTCCAGACATACCTCCCGGGGAAGAGAGGACTTACCTGTGTGTGACTTGGATCAATCAGTTGTCCTGCCTTCCTTGATTCGTTGACTTTATAACTGCCTCTTCTAAGGGACCAAGTGTTGTATTTGCACATGGCTTTCTTGAATCTTTCTCTTTCCTGCCAGGCGTACTCTTTACTCTGATAGTAGCTTTGCAGGGTGGGGTAACGGGTACTACCAACAAACATCGTAGTTCCAGGGACTGGAAGTATTTGCTTCAGAATTTATTGTAATGCTTCGTACCCTGACTGTCATGGGTAATACATTCTTTCTTGGTACCGAGCTCACATGCTCATATGTCCTCAAGTGAATGGGAGTGGCTTTCTTTTTGCCGTGTCAGAATGCTCAATCTGGTGTTTCCTTATGGCATATGCATCCTAACGTTGCTCTCAGGTGATCCATAACTCAAGGAGTTATCCTGACCGAGATATGGCTGCTATATCCTCAACTCTAGGCATGATCACAAAATAATCATAGACAGTAATCTCTTATTCCACTGACGTCATGCTGTCTATGAGATGTTGTTGTCGGTGTGCCTTGAACTATTTGCTCTTAATGTCTCGTTCAGACTATATTGCTCGTGGGGATGGCTCTGTCATGTATAGTCTCTGCAGTCCTTGTTGTGATTACTGGGATGGGCATAGTATGCCAATCACTTGGTGTATCTTTTTAGAGCATAGCTTCTTATCTGGGTTGATGGCCCATATTCATGATGGGTGCGGCAAACTCACTTGTGACTGTAAGTAGTACATTGATGTGGCCGCATATGCGAGAGCGTGATAAACACTAGTAATACTTATCTGTCTGCGAAGCTGTATCTTGTTGACCGCCATGGAGGTTGTGTGCCCACAGCGTCTTTGGTCTTGAGGACTCCTTTGATGTACTTTCCATGTTACGCCAACACCATTACTTGATTCTTTTCCCTGAGCGTTGGCTTGTTCGCACAACTTATTCTTGTGTATCTTGTAGGGGTTGCGGTGCTCATATTCTTGTTTTCAACATAGGGTCGTTGTTTCGCTGACATAGTTATTCCCATGCATGAGTGGCTCTCGTGAACTGATTCACTAGACTGTATGCTCACAACATATGCAGGTGTAGGATAGATCCTTCCATCCCGACTGGGTTCTAAGGCTAATATGTGTACCGGCTAGTTCTTGCTTCTGACAAGCTTGTTGTCGGCACAATGCCGTGTTGGGGAAGACTGAATTCTTTATGATCGAAGCTTCTGCTAGAGTAGCGTGCTGAAGACGGCTGGTTACCATATCTCGCAAGCTTTCCTTCATGTGGCTTCTTGCGGAAGCTCGGGTTCCTTATGCCAGAAGCTTTCCGCGGTAGCCTGCTATGGCAGATGGGAGTATTGTATCTCATAAGGATCCTTCACTGAGTGGCGTATCGAGGAGGACTGGCAGTAAGCTCTTTTTGGTAGCTTGTGGGGGAAGGCTAGGTTACTTATTCCAGAAGCCTTTTTGCTATGCTGTGTCGTCCGATCTAGTGCAGGTTCTAGCTTCCGTTCTGAATTATCTTGAATTTTACCCATAGTAGAGCCATAACTTGATACAATCTATACCGTGGCTGAGGATATTCCATTGGTCATGCACATCGCTTGTCCTTCCGCTGGTCTGGTTGTTGTTGTTGTAAAGGTTGCATGACTGGTGCAGACCTCATGTGGACAATTGATTCCGAATGCGATAAGTTCAAACCAGGTGTTGTCGATAATAAGCAATTGATGGATAATTCCATCTGGTTCAGCTCAGCTTCCGAGCATGTTGGGTGCTTCTTGATTGGGATAACCACAAACTTATCCATATTCCTGGCAAACCTTGTTCACCGTGCCCAGAAAATTTTATATTTGCACCGATATGCTTCAAGATTTTCCTTGAAAATTGTACCAACGTATCAGGGTTTTGTTGTTGTTCTTGGTGCATTCATTCTTCAAATATGTCATTGGTGGGTGATAAATGATTCTTGGGTCCATGGGGAAAAGAATCAGGGTTTACCCTACTGACTCGAATAGTCTTTGTATCGCGGACTGAATTATTTGTCCCTACTAATGTTAATTCTTGGTACCTTTCCTGAATGCTTCCTCGGGTATGATCGATTCTGAGGCCAACTCCCTTGGGTATATATTTGGACTTGTCTGTTGCACACGATTCTGCTCTGACCCATTCTTCATTCTTGACGGATCCGGTGGTAATGTTTTGAATATCAGGCAGTTGGCGTGGCTTGGCTTTTGTGGGAATGGGGATTATTGGGTATTATCCCCGTTGCATGCTGATCTTCTTAGACAACTCTTGCAGATGGATCCAGTCGGAGTGGAAAAACGAAACGGACGAAAGAAACGAGAATTGCAAAAATAAAAAGGCAAATAAAGTTCAAATGTTGCGGTCTTTACCCGTGGCCAAGGATTCACTAGTATAACTAATATAGTGCACTCGATGCATCTCTAAGGATTTAAAAGTGAAACCGTACAATGCTCCTGGTAGCACTGGTCTCAAGCTTCTACTACTTCCCTAGGGAACATCACTCTCGACACAGGACTATAGACAAAGTGGCTTAGTCCACGTTCCTAAGATTGTTAAGGAGAGATAGAATTTATAAGCGTTTCCCAAAGGAAACTAGAGTAAGGAGAGAAATGTCATGGATAGCAAGCAGGGTAAGTTTATCTGGTTGACCTAGGGGTTTTAGGGCTAACAAGTCGTTGTCGGGTGCTAGTATTTCACATCGGAGGGAAGGGCCACGAGAGTTGAGGTCTGATGGAGCCGAAAACCTATGGGGTTTCCTTAGGATCAATAGTAGCCGTGCCAAGTGGCAAAGATGGCTGAAATCCATCTGGGCTTTCTATTGAACACAAGACAGTGAGATCTGGCTAGGGTAACCTATAGTCAGCCTGGAGGCTTTGATACCATCCATTGTGGCGCTCCACCTGATTACCACTTTAGCCAGACGGTCGCCGCACATGCCAGCCCAGGAAATCACTCTGGCATGCACGTTTACAACAGGTATCATGAACATAGCCATTTATATTACTGAATATAAGAGTTTTACATGATGAACTACAAGGCTGATGGCAGCGGGGAAAAGTTCTATGTAAGGCAGCACGATCCTGGTGCGGCTCCAATCCACAGGGATTTGACTCGGTTACGCTCCTAGCCTACGAACGCTGTGTCTCCTTGCCGACGAACGACGGATCCTTATGTGAACCTGGCCACATTAAAAGCCGTTGAGTACTTTTGAATGTACTCGAAAGCAAACCAAACTAACATATACACTAAGCAAAGCAATCCATGGTATTCAAGCATGTATTTTTTATTAGAGAAATATTAACAATCATGACATAGCATACTTATCTAGCAATATTAGATATCAAGGTAAAACAGGGTTATCTAGCAAGATAACTTCTAAAGTAAATGCGATAAGGTAAAGCATATTAGATAAATGATTTATACTCCGACTATTCTCCTGATCCAGTCTGAATCTAACCCAATCCAACTCATGTGGTCATCCACCACACTTCTCATAGCCATCTCATGGCTAACATGTGATATACCGGACATCTTCCGATGTCTACACCAGACGAGTTCTTCCATCATTATCATTACTCTTACGGTTGACCACTCACTGAGGTTTGGTCGGGCTATACAATGTCGTGGACTCGGCTATTCGAATAGATTTGACACTCTACAGAGGTTGCACACTTTACCCACACTATGGCGTACTGACCTTGTGATCCCATTCGGGTCGACCAGTATTACTCCAGCAAAACTTGCCTGAACCGTGATCCTCTCATCATACCACCGGCAACCACTCTCCTCTGGAGTTGTGCCATGGGTGGCCCTGTGTCCTCATGACACCTGCCACCGTCGTGGCCAAACTAAACTGTCCCAACCGGGGACGGGCCCTAACATCTCAACTGGGCTCACAGGGTTATCACCGCCTACCTGATCAGTGTAGCACGCGTGCATAACCCTCCCTCTTTGGAGGTACCGGTGAGAGTGATCACGCGAATAGCTCAAGTCACGGACGTCCCATATCGACAAGATGTGGTTGTATGATTGTGCCCGGACAGGTGACTCATGATCAACCACTAGGTTGGTTTTAACAACATATTTATCAAGCATGGTTGTTGTCAACAATGACTTAACATGATGATGATTATGCATGAAATAACAACGGTAGAAACACCACAACCTATCTCTTTGTTATGAGTCATTAATAAGACAGTATGTAAATGACAAATTATTACTTTACAAGCTCTAACTATAAATTAGACCCTCGGACCCCTCGCATAAAATCGGCAAATAAATCGGTAGCCACCAGAACGGTCTTTACAACACAGATCTGGGACGTTACCCGAATAACTCAACCCCGGCTCAAGATAGCTGGGACACAACTCAGAGCATGAGGCGGTGTTGATAAGAAGGACGTAGCAGTTCCCTAAGACAGCCAAAGAACAGCTCAGAGCATAGGGTCACTGCCACGGAAAGAAATTCAACAGCTGCCTGCGATGGCTGAAAAGCAGCTAAAAACATGGGTCAGCGGCTGACAAGAGAAATATAAAGTTGGCACCCACCCCAGACAGCCGAAAGCAGCTCAGACTCAGGCGTGGTGCCATCATGAAGAAAATGCGAGCAAGGGTTCGTCAGTATCTCATACATCACATTACTATACTACCGGACATAAGCATATTGAATTAAATATGCAAGAACATCACACAACAAATCTTGACGACATATATTAGATGGACGGCTTGCGTGGGGTCGAAGAATATTGCTGGAAGAGGTGTGGAAAGTCCGCAGAAAGGATCGCCCGATACCGCTCTCTCTCGAAGGGGCTGATTGGAGTCCAAAGCAAAAGGGTCATTTTAACTGTGTCAGCACCTTGAGAAAATGTTACTAATGTTACGGGCTCGACGAGACGAAGACGAGGGCTTTGGAATCACCTCAATCGGAGTCCCGAGAAAAAAGATACAAGCCTTTTTCTGTCAGGGACCCATTTGGAAAAATAATATTGCCACAGTGGCCCCTGGCAGATCAGCGAGTCGTGCCCTTTTGAAGAGTACGTTTTCCCTTAGGGAAAGTGTAGTCCTAGCCGGGCCGTTTCCACTTAACCAGCCGGCTATTGCCTCTATCACCGACTGGTGGGGTCGTGGCCCACCTATCGGGTCCCTCTCTCTCTCCTTTCTCTCCTTCTTCCAAGGTCGGGGCACACCTATCGGGGCCAACCCATTGCAAGCAGAGCAGAGGAGCGCCCCTGGTGCCGCCGGTCGTTCCGGTGACTCGGGCCACCTCCGGCGACGCCCAGCCTACTGGCGTGCTCGGGGGAGCCAGTCGCACCCATCCCGGGGGTTTACGGAGCCTGACGATGGCTAGGACAACGACGATGTCCTTTACAGCGGCGCGCGTCGGACGTTGCCTGCGCTGATGCGCCGGTCCTCCCTCGGAGGAGTTTGGCGGCTCAGCAGCTTCCTGGGGACTCGGGGGCCCCATTTGGGGTAGTCACTAGGGAAGGGAAGGGGCTGCTGCTCGAATTTGACCAAGGGGATCACGGCGGCGATCCCTGCCTGAGAGGAGGGAGAAGAGCTCCGGCATCCAATTCCTTGGACTGGGAGGCAGCTAGGAGGGAGGGGAGCCTGCCAGGGAGTTAGGTTGCTCTGGGAGGGGCTCGGTCGTGGCTATTTATATCCGGCCAGCGATGAGCGAATATGATCGACCACCGTGGTGTTCTCAGCCACTCACTGGTGCTCCGGTGAGGTGGCGAGCGCTCGATGGTGCCGTACCATCACGCAACAACAGGACGAGATAGCTCGGTGAAGAAGAGACCAAGAGAGGGAGGAAGACGACACTTCCTGACGGGACAACACCTTGGCGGCGACTGTCAGGGCGAGGGGATGGGGAAAATCAGAGGGGGAAGTTGATGGAGAGGGGTTACGTGAACTCCCCGAAGCTGTTTGACACGCGAGGACACGCCGAGGCTGGACGGAACTGTCGGGTCGACGACAACAAAGCACATATCACCGTTTTGGCCTGTCCCAAGCATGGTCAACACGGGTTCTACATGCTCTGGGGTTGTCCTGCGAGTCCCATCATGTCCAACAGCTCACTCACGGCTCAAAAGGATGAGACATGAGATTGGAGTCCACAGGAAGGCTCTGGGAAGAAGAAAACTACCAAAACAGTTTCTGGCAGCAACTATTCGTAGTTGTTTCTCGAGAGATGGATGAATGAGAGGAGCTCAATCCTTTTCACAATGGAATATGATAGGAAGGAGAATAGGCTTGCCAAATTTGAAGTCATTTAGACCCAATTTTGCATACACTTCCTTCACAAACCAACAATTGGTCCGGAAACTAGAATTTGAAGCTGGACTCAAATGGCTAACTAAATTTGGCTCAAATTTGGTGGATAGGGTTAATTTCAATATATGGAGATGCTGGAGAAAATTCAGCTCATTATGGAATGCCTACATGGCACTTCCTTCACAAAGCTTCCAAGCAGGCAGAAACTTAGGAGGATTTCTTGGACAATATTGAAGAAAGGGATGGAACTGGTTTTTGGTATTAACTAGTGATTTAACAATATAAACCACCATGAAATGCTTCAGCTCAAGGAGATCAAGGAATACATCACTTCCTTTGCAAATTTCCAACTGTTCAGAATTTCCAATTTGATGTTGTGCTCAAAATATGAACTATGGAGTTTGGGATCTAGATGGAATTGGGGAAGATATGGATAGGAGAAGATCCACAAATTATTTGGGATTTTCCCTCGCTACCAAAATGGTAGTTCCTTTAGAATGTGCGCAAAATGCAATATTGGCGTTAAATAAGAAAAGGCAATTTTCCTTTATTCAGTGTTGGCTAATATTTTATGGGAGCTCAATATGATTACAAAGAATATCTCTACAAGTTTTCATGAGCACTGGAGATGGATAGCTATTTTCCTCGATTTAATTCCTTCAACTAGCAGAAAAAGGAATTAATTACAAATCAAAATAATTGCAAATGACTTAGCAATATTTTTGCATATCCAGGGTTTAAAGATAGGGGATGATCATTGGGAAAAGGTTTGGGAGGCAACAAGGAAAAATAAATTGGGTTTCCTTTGAAACATGAGAGATCAGGGTTTCCCTTCCTGCAATTCGGAATGTAGGGTTTTGGCGGCAAAACCCTGACTGCGGAGAATTTAGGGAAGGCAAGGCTACATGACCATCTTCACATTCCCAGGGTGAAAGAAATTTGATAACACAGAGAAAAAGACAGGGGTCAAATCCCGCAAATGAAAAACAAATCAGCGAGCAAAAACAAGGGTGTTACAACAGTTTTGGCCTATTCTGCCCAGTTTTGTATGCTATTAGTCACTGATTTTGGGTCCTACTATGATCCGAATGTTTTGGGAACCTCGGGGTCCGGTTAGAGGGAACCTGTTAAAACTCGCAGTTTTGGCCAATTTCCACAAGTTTTCTATGATGTAAGTCACTGATTTTGGCTCCCACTGTGATCCGAACGTTTCAGGAACCCCTGGGTCATGTTACGGGGAACTCGTAAAAAATCGCAGTTTTGGCCTATTGTGGCTGTTGGGGAACGTTGTATGGGAAACAAATTTTTTCTTACGCACACGAAGACCTATCATGGTGATGTTCATCTACGAGAGGGAGATTGCATCGACATACCCTTGTAGATCGTTAAGCGGGAAGCGTTAAGAAACGCTATTGATGTAGTGGTACATCTTCGTGATTCAAATAACCGTCGTCCCACGATCCGTTCCGATCTAGCGCCGAACGGATGGTGTCGGGGATATACCCTACAGTGTAACCGGGCTATTGAGGTATGACCCGCCAAAGACTTAGCGACTCACCAGCGACTCAATAATGTCCTGGCGGGCGACTCACACAAACTACAAAGGCCCAAGGCCAGGCGTGCACCCTGGCATAAGGCGGCTCATTAAGAGGCCGAAAAGGCCGGCTCACAAGAGAAGGCCCAAGAAGAGGAAAGACTCCCACAAGAAGGAAACAAGACCTGTATTAGTATTCAAGAGAGACTAGTCCTATTCCTACTCCTAGTAGGACTCTACATGTAAACCTACCTCTTCCACCTATCTAAGGAGGGGTAAGGTGTCCCAAGAGGGACAAGATTCACAACCTAGGTCTAGACAAGAAAAATCATGAGATAGACAGATTAGACACCCAAGAGATTAGAGGTGTCGAATATGCACCCTTGTAATCGAGATCATGATCTTCATCACTGAAACACAAACAGGACGTAGGCTTTTACCCCCATCGGAGGGGCCGAACCTGGGTAAACTCGCGTCTCTCGATTTCGACCAACCCCTCTCAAGCCGCCACATGGTTGCGATGGCCTCACACCTAAGTCCTTGCACGAGGACATATGCCATGATAAAACCACGACAGACGGCACCTCCGCGTTCAGCACACGAACAGCTCGATGATGATCTCCGCCTTCTTGATACAGCAAGAGAGACGAGGAAGCAGATGAGTTATCCGACAGCGTGACGGCGCGCCAGTGATGGTGATGATCTATTCCTGCAGGACTCCACCCGAGCTCCACAAAAATCTAATCTAGAGGAAGAACTACGTGGTATAGGTTTGAGTTGCACGTGGCAAAGTTGTGTCTCAAAAGCCCTAAAACCACCAATACATATAGGAGGAGGGGAGGGCTAGCCTTGGGGCTCAAGGGAGCCCCAAGCGCGCCGGCCGAAGTGAGGTGGTGGACACCCACCCCAATTCGGTTTGGAGAAGGAGTCCACTCCTTCCTTCCCACCTCTCTCTTTCCTTTTTTTATTTCCTTTGGTATTTTCTCCTTGTGGCGCCACAACCCTCTTGGGCTGGCCTTACCAGCCCACTATGGGCTGGTGCGCCACTCTAGGGCTATTGGGCTCACTCCTGGGTGGGTGGGCCCCTCCCGATGAATACCCGGAACCTATTCGTCACTCCCGGTACACTGCCGGTAATGCCCGAAATCTCTCTGGTGACCAAATGAAGCCATCCTATATATCAATCTTTGTTTCCGGAACATTCCGTAAAACCTCGTGACGTCCGCGATCTCATCTGGGACTCCGAACAACCTTCGTTCACCAACACATATAACTCAACTATACTAAAACATCGTCGGACCTTAAGTGTGCAGACCCTACGGGTTTGAGAACTATGTAGACAGGAACCGAGACACTCCTCGGTCAATATCCAATAGCGGGACCTGGATGTCCATATTGGATCCTACATATTCTACAAAGATCTTATCGGTTGAACCTTTGTGCCAAGGATTCATATAATCTCGTATAACATTGCCTTTGTCCTTCGGTATGTTACTTGCCCGACATTTGTTCGTTTGTTGCCCGACATTTGTTCGTCTGTATCCCAATACCTATTTCAATCTCGGTATCGGCAAGTCTCTTTACTCATTCCGTAATACAAGATCCCGTGACTAACACTTGAGTCACATTGCTTGCAAGGCTTATTTGTGATGTTGTATTATCGAGTGGTCCCTGAGATACCTCTCTGTCACACGGAGTGACAAATCCGAGTCATGATCCATGCAAACTCAACGGACACCTTCGGAGATACATGTAGAACACCTTTATAGTCACCCAGTAGCGTTGTGACATTTGATAGACACAAGGTATTCCTCCGGTGTCAGTGAATTACATGATCTCATGGTCATAGGAATGAACACTTGGCACGCAGAAAACAATAGCAACAAAATGACATGATGACATACTACGTTCATAGTTTGGGTCTCGTCCATCGCATGATTCTCCTAATGATGTGATCCAGTTATCAAGAGACAACACTTCATATGGTCATTAAATCTTAAACATCCTTGATCAAATAGCTAGCCAACTAGAGGCTTGCTAGGGACATTGTTTTGTCGATATATCCACACATATATCTATGCTTTCATTCAATACAATTATAGCATGGATAATTAACGATTATCTTAAAACAGGAAATATAATAATAAATATTTTATCATTGCCTCTAGGGCATATTTCCAACAGTGGCCGGTTTTCTATGGTAGTACTCACTGATTTTTTGTCCAGCTGCGATCTGAACGTTCGGGACCCCGGGATACGGTCATCTGGAACTGGTCAAAACTCGGCGTTTTGGCCTATTTTGGGAAGTTTCGTCTGCTATCAAACACTGATTTTGGTTCCAGCTGCGATCCGAACGTTTCGGGAACCCCGGGGTCCGGTTACCTGGAACTCGTCAAAACTCGCAGTTTTGGCCTATTCTGGCCAGTTTTGGGTGCTACTAGTCACTAATTTTGGGTCCTGCTGCGTGACGAACGTTTTGGGGACCATGGGGTCCGGTTACGGGGAACTAATCAAAACTCGTAGTTTTGGCCTATTCCGACCAGTGTTGTATGCTATTAGTCAATAATTTGCGGTCCCACTGGGATCCAAATGTTTCGGGATCCCCGGGGTCCGGTTACGGGCAACTCATCAAAACTTGCAGTTTTGGCCTATTATGGCCAGTTTTCTATGCTAGTACTCCTGATTTTGGGTCCTCCTGTGATCAAAACATTTTGAGAACCCCGGGGTCCGGTTACGGAGAACTCGTCAAAACTCACGGTTTTTGCCTATTCTGGCCAGTTTTCTATTATATTAGTCACTGATTTCTGGTCCTGGTGTAATCCGAACGTTTCGGGAACCCTCGATCCAATTATGGGTAACTCGTCAAAACTCACGGTTTTGGCCTATTCCGGCCAGTTTTGTATGCTATTACTCACTGATTTCGGGTCATGCAACGATCTGAATGTTTTGGGGACCCTCGGGTCCGGTTACAGGGAACTCTTCAAAACTCGTAGTTTTGGCCTATTCCAACCAGTGCTGTATGCTATTAGGCACTTATTTGGGGTTCCACTTTGATCCAAATGTTTCGGAAAACCCGGGGTCCGGTTACGGGGAACTCGTCAAAATTGGTAGTTTGGCCTATTGTGGCTAGTTTGGTATGCTATAAGTCACAGTATTGGCCTATTTTGGCCAGTTTTGTGTGCTATTAATCACTGATTTTGGGTCCCGCAGCTATCCGAACGTTTCGAGAACCCCGGGGTCCGATTACGGGGAACTTGCGAAAACTCGCAGTTTTAGCCTATTCTGGCCAGGTTTGTGTGCTATTGGTCAACCCCGGGGTCCGGTTACGGAAAACTGATTTTGGGTCCTCCTGCGATCCGAATGTTTTGACAACCCCAGGGTCCGGTTACGGAAAACACGACAAAACTCACGGTTTTGGCCTATTCTGGCCAATTTTCTATGATATTAGTCAGTGATTTCTGGTCCCGTTGTGATCCGAACGTTTCGGGAACCCTGGGTCCTATTACGGGGAACTCGTCAAAACTCACAATTTTGGCCTATTCCGGCAAGTTTTGTATGCTATTAGTCACTGATTTTTGGTCCCGCCGTGATTCCTATGTTTCAGGAACCCTGGGGTCCGGTTACGGGGAACTCGTGAAAAATCAGAGTTTTGGTCTATTGTGGCCAGTTTTGTATGCTATTACTCACTGATTTTGGGCCCGCTGTGATCCGAACGTTTCAGGAACCCCAGGGTCCGGTTACGGGGAACTCGTCAGAACTCGTAGTTTTGGCGTATAATGGCCATTTTTGTATGCTATTAGTCACTAATTTTGGTCCTGCTGCGTTCCGGACGTTTTGGGGACCCCGGTGTCCTGTTACGGTGAACTCATCAAAATTGGTAGTTTTGACCTATTCCGGCCAGTTTTGTACGCTATTAGTCACTTATTTGGGTCCCGTTGTAATTGGAATGTTTCGGGAACCCTAGGTCCTATTACGAGGAACTCGTCAAAACTCGCAGTTTTGGCCTATTTCGGCCAGTTTTGTATACTATGACTCACTGATTTTTTGTCCCGCCGTGATCCGAATGTTTCAGGAACCCTAGGTCTTGTTATGGAGAACTCGTCAAAACTCGCAGTTTTGGCCTACTCGAGCCAGTTTTGTATGCTATTACTCACTCATTGTGGGTCCCACAGCAATCCAAACCTTTCGGGAACCCGGGGGTCCGGTTACATGGAACTTGTCAAAACTCGCAGTTTTGGCCTATTCTAGACAGTTTTGTATGCTATTACTCACCGATTTTGGCTCCCGGTGCGATCCGAATGTTTCAGGAACGCCGGGGTCCAGTTACGGGGAACTCGTCAGAACTCGCAGTTTTAACCTATTGTTCATAGTTTTCTGTGGTAGTACTCACTGATTTTGTATCCAGTTGCGATCCGATCGTTCGGGAACCCCGGGGTCGACTTACGGGGAAATCGTAAAAAATCGCAGTTATGGCCTATTGTTCCCAGTTTTCTATGCTAGTACTCACTGATTTTGGGTCCAGCTGTGATCCGAACGTTCGGGAATCCCGGGGTCCAGTTACGGGGAAATCGTAAAAAATATCACTTTTGGCCTATTCTGGCAAGTTTTGTATGCTATTAGTCACTGATTTTGGCTCCCGCTTTGATTCGAACGTTTCGGGAACCCCGGGGTCCAGTTACGGGGAAATCGTAAAAACTAGCAGTTTTGGCCTATTCCAGCCAACTTTCTATCCAATTAGTCAAGGATTTTTGGTCCCGCTGTGATCCGAACGTTCGGGAACCCCGGTGTCCAGTTACGGTGAACTCATCAAAACTCGCAGTTTTAGCCTATTGTTCCCAGTTTCTATTCTAGTACTCACTTATTTTGTATCCAGCTGTGATCCGAATGTTTTGAGAACCCCGGGGTCCGGTTACGGGGAACTCATCACAACTCGCAGTTTTGGCCTATCCTGGTCAGTTTTGTATGCTATTAGTCACTAATTTTGGGTCCAGCTGCGATCTGAACGTTTGGGAACCCCGGGGTTCATTTATGGGAAAATCGTTAGAACTCGCAGTTTTGGCCTATTCTGGCTAGTTTTGTATGCTATTAGTCACTGATTTTGGCTCCCGCTGTGATCCGAACGTTTCGGGAACGCCGGGGTCTAGTTACGGGGAAATCGTAAAAAATCGCAGTTTTGGCCTATTATGGCCAGTTTTCTATGCTAGTACTCACTGATTTTGGGTCCAGCTGCTAAACGAACATTTTGGGAACCCCGAGGTTCGATTACGGGAACTCATCAAAACTCACGGTTTTGGCCTATTCTGGCCAGGTTTGTGTGCTATTGGTCACTAATTTTGGGTCCTCCTGCGATCCGATTGTTTCGACAACCCTGGGGTCCGGTTACGGAGAACTCGTCCAAACTCACGATTTTGGCCTATTATGGCCAGTTTTCTATGGTATTAGTTACTTATTTTTGGTCCCGCTGTGATGTGAACGTTTCGAGAACCAAGGGCCCGGTTACGGGGAACTCGTCAAAACTCACAGGTTTGGCCTATTCCGGCCAATTTTGTATGCTATTACTCACTGATTTCGGGTCCCGCTGTGATCCAAACGTTTCGGGGACCCTGGGGTCCGGTTACAGGGAACTCGTCAAAACTCGTAGTTTTGGCCCATTTCGGCCAGTGTTGTATGCTATTAGTCACTGATACGTCTCCAACGTATCTATAATTTTTGATGATTCCATGCTATTATCTTGTCAACTTTGGATGTTTTGTTTGCATGATTATGCTATTTTATACCTTTTTTGGGACTAACTTATTAACTCAGTGCCAAGTGCCAGTTCTTGTTTTTCCCGTGTTTTTGACCCTTTTTCAGGGAAGAATATTAAACGGAGTCCAAACGGAATAAAACCTTCGGAAAGATTTTTTCCGTAACAGAAGATATGCAGGGAACTTGAGGACCAAGGCAAAGGACTCCGGGGGAGGCCACAAACCCCCTAGCCGCGGCCTGGGGGCGCCTACCAGGCTTGTGGGCCCCCCGTGGCTCCCTTGCCCTACTTCTTCCACCTGTAAATTCCATCAAAATCCAAAACCGCCAGAGAGAGCCACGAAAATACTTTTCCGCCGCCGCAAGCTTCTGTCTCCGCAAGATCCCATCTGGGGCAAGTTCTGGTGCCCTACCGGAGGGGTATTCGGACACAGAGCGCTTCTTCATCAATACCATTGGCTCTCCGATGATGCGTGAGTAGTTCACCACAGACCTAGGGTCTATAGCTAGTAGCTAGATGGCTTCTTCTCTCTCTTGGATCTTCAATACAAAGTTCTCCATGATATTCATGGAGATCTATCCGATGTAACCTTCTTTTGCGGTGTGTTTGTCGAGATCCGATGAATTTTGGATTTATGATCAGATTATCTATGATTATTATTTGAGTTTCCTCTGATTTCTATTATGCATGATTCCGTATCCTTTTAATTCTCTTCGAGTTGTGGGTTTCGTTTGGCCAACTTGATCGAAATTTTTGCAGTGGGAGAAGTGCTTGGTTTTGGGTTCATACCGTGCGGTGTCCTCATCCAGTGACAGAAGGGGTAGCGAGGCACGCATCGTGTTGTTGCCATCAAGGGTAAAAATATGGGGTTTATATCTTTTGCATGAATTTATCCCTCTACATCATGTCATCTTGCTTAAGGCGTTACTCTGTTCGTTATGAACTCAATACACTAGATGCATAATGGATAGCGGTCGATGTGTGGAGTAATAGTAGTAGATGCAGACAGTATCGGTCTACTTGTCTCGGACGTGATGCCTACATGGTAATGATATCACGAGTTTTTGTTTAAGTTTTGTGTTGTGAAGTTTTCAAGTTTTGGGTGATGTTCTCCTGGACAATGGGATAAAGAGTGGTAAGAGCTCAAGCTTGGGGATGCCCAAGGCATTCCAAGCCAAATTCAAGGACACCAAAAAGCCTAAGCTTGGTGATGCCCCGGGAAGGAATCCCCTTTTTCGTCTTCAATCCATCAGTAACGTTACTTGGAGCTATATTTTTATTCACCACATGGTATGTGCTTTGCTTGGAGCGTCGAGGGAAGTTTCAGGAACCCCGAGGTCCAGTTACGGGGAAATCATGAAAAATCACAGTTTCGGCCTATGGTGGATAGTTTTCTATGCTATTACTCACTCATTTTGTGTCCAGCTGCTATCCAAACATTTTGGGAACCCCGAGGTCCGGTTACGGGGAACTCCTCAAAACTCACAGTTTTAGCCTATTCTGGCCAGGTTTGTGTGCTATTGGTCACTGATTTTGGGTCCTCCTGCGATCCGAATGTTTCCACAACCACGGGATCCGGTTACGGAGAACTCGCCAAAACTCACCGGTTTGGCCTATTCTGGCCAGTTTTCCATGATATTAGTCACCGATTTTTGGTCCCGCTGTGATCCGAACGTTTCAGGAACCCGGGGTCTAGTTACGGCGTACTCGTCAAAACTTGCAGTTTTATACTACTCCGGCCAGTTTTGTATGCTATTAGTCACTTATTTGGGGTCCCATTGTGATCCAAATGTTTCGGGAACCCCGGGGTCCGGTTACGGGGAACTCGTCAGAACTCGCAGTTGTGGCCTATTCTAGCTAGTTTTGTATGCTATTAGTCACTGATTTTGGCTCCCGCCGTGATCCGAACGTTTCGGGAACGCCTCGTTCCAGTTACGGGGAAATCGTCAAAAATCATAGTTTTGGCCTATTGTGTCTAGTTTTCTATGTCAGTACTCACTGATATTGGGTCAAGCTGATATCCGAACATTTTTGGAACCCCGAGGTCTGGTTACGCGGAACTCGTCAAAACTCGCAGTTTTAGCCTATTCTAGCCATGTTTGTGTGCTATTGGTCACTGTTTTTTGGTCCTCCTACGATCCGATTGTTTCGACAACCACGAGCTCCGTTTACGGAGAAATCCGCAAAACACATGGTTTTAGCCTATTCTGGAGAATTTTCTATGATATTAGTCATTGATTTTCGGTCCAAGTATGATCCGAACGTTTCGGAAACCCGGGGTCCGGTTACGGGGAACTCGTGAAAACTCGCTGTTTTGGCCTATTCCGGCCAGTTTTGTATGTTGTTACTCACTGAAGTTTCGGGAATCCCAGGGTCCGGTTACAGGGAACTCATCAGAACTCATAGTTTTTGCCTATTCCGGCCAGTTTTGTATGCTATTAGTCACTTATTCGGGGTCCCACTGTGATCCAAATGTTTCGAGAACCCCGGGGTCCAGTTACGTGGAAATCGTAAAAAATCACAGTTTTGGCCTATTGTGGCCAGTTTTCTATGCTAGTACTCACTGATGTTGGGTCCAACTGCTAAACGAACATTTTTGGAACCCCGAGGTCCGGTTACGGGGAACTCGTCAAAATTCATAGTTTTAGCATACTCGGGCCAGGTTTGTGTGCTAATGGTCACTAATTTTGGGTCCTCCTGCGATCCGATTGGTTTGACAACCCCGGGGTCCGGTTACGGAGATCTCGTCAAAACTCACAGTTTTGGCATATTCTAACCAGTTTTCTATGGTACTAGTCATTGATTTTTGGTCCCGCTGTGATGCGAACGTTTCGGGAACCCATGGTCCGGTTACGGGGAACTCGTCAAAACTCGCAGTTTTGGCCTATTCCGGCCAGTTTTGTATCCTATTACTCACTGATCTTGGGTCTCAACGTGATCCGAACCTTTCAGGAATTCTGGGCTCCGGTTACGGGGAACTCATCAAAACTCGTAGTTTTGGCCTATTCTGGCCAGTTTTGTATGCTGTTAATCACTTATTAGGGGTCCCACTATGATCCAAATGTTTCGGGAACCCCGGGGTCCGGTTACGGGGAACTCGTCAGAACTCGTAGTTTTGACATATTCTCCCAGTTTTATATGCTATTAGTCACCGATTTTGGCTCCCGCTGTGATCCTAACGTTTAGGGAACCTCGTTGTCCAGTTACGGGGAAATCGTCAAAAATCGCAGTTTGGGCCTATTGTGGCCAGTTTTCTATGCTAGTACTCACTGATTTTGGGTCCAGCTGCTATCCGAACATTTTCAAAACCCTGAGGTCCGTTTACGGGGAACTCATGAGAGCTCGCAGTTTTAGCCTATTCTGGCCAGGTTTGTGTGCTATTGGTCACTGATTTTGGGTCCTCCTACGATCCGATTGTTTTGACAACCCCGGGATCCGGTTACGGAGAACTCGTCAAAACTCATGGTTTTGGCATATTCTGGCCAGTTTTCTATGGTACTAGTCACTGATTTTGGTCCCGCTGTGATCCGAACGTTTCGGGAACCCAGGGTCCGGTTACGGGGAACTCGTCAAAACTCACAGTTTTGGCCTATTCCGGCCAGTTTTGTATGCTATTACTCAGTGATTTTGGGTCTCAATGCGATCCGAACGTTTCAGGAATCCTAGGCTCCGGTTACAGGGAACTCATCAAAACTCCTAGGCTCCGGTTTTGGCATATTCTGGCCAGTTTTGTATGCATTGGTCCCGGTTCGTGTAGAACCATTTGTCCCGGTTGGAGCCACGAACCGGGACCAATGGTCCTCGCTGCTGCCCACAACCATTGGTCCCAGTTCGTGGCATGAACCGGGACAGAAGGGGTGGCTTTAGTCCCGGTTCATGCCACGAACCTGGACAAATAACTTGCCTATATATACCCATCGCCGCAGCAGAGCACTCCACAGTGTTGTGGTTTTTCAATCCGGCGAGGTTTCTAGTTCACCTCCTATGCACATGAGGTGTTCACCTCCTATGCACATGAGGTGTTCGATGAAATGCCCGAGCCACACTAGTTAAGCTTTCTCCTCTCGAAGCTCGACCTAGGAGCTCCATTTTTTTCGAGATTTGTCTAGATTTAGGGTTCCATCACGCCCCGTCCCCGTTTTCACCGCTGTTGATCGCCCTCGCCAATCTCGTCGTCGGCTCCACCGTGGTGAGCCTCTTGTTCTTATGTTCTTTATGATACTGGTCTGATTTTCTTACTTTAGATAGATATTTGTCTGATTTTCTTAATTTTGACACACATAATTATATGTAATGCACGGATATGAATCGGCAAAGGATGTATGGTGACAGAGACACCTCCGAGTACATTAAGGGCGTGCATATTTTTCTCGAAGTGGCTGAGGTAAGCAAGCAAAATTGTTTTATGTGTTGTCCATGCAGTAAATGTGGGAATACGAAGTCTTACTCTGACCGGAAAATCCTTCACACCCACCTGTTTTACAAGGGTTTCATGCCACACTATAATGTTTGGACGAGGCACGGAGAAATAGGTGTTATGATGGAAGGCGGCGAAGAAGAAGAAGACGATAACAACTATGTGCCCCTGAATACGGTGATGCTGCAACGGGGGGGGGGGGCTGTTGAAGATCAAGAGGAACCAAACGATGTGGCCGATGATGTTGCAATGGGGGAAGCTGCTGAAGATCAAGAGAAACCAGACGATGTGCCCAATGATGATCTCCGCCGGGTCATTGTCGATGCAAGGACGCAATGCGAAAGTCAAAAGGAGAAGCTGAAGTTATACCCCAATTGTGAAGATGGCAACACAAAGCTAGGTACCGTACTGGAATTGTTGTAGTGGAAGGCAGAGAATGATGTGCCTCACAAAGGATTTGAGAAGCTAATGAAAATATTGAAGAAGAAGCTTCCAAAGGATAATGAATTGCCCGAGAGTACGTACGCAGCAAAGAAGGTTGTATGCCCTCTAGGATTAGAGGTGCAGAAGATACATGCATGCCCTAATGACTGCATCCTCTACCGCGGTGCATACGAGGATTTGAACGCATGCCCGGTTTGCGGTGCATTGCGGTATAAGATCAGAAGAGATGACCCTGGTGATGCTGACGGCGAGCCCCGCAGGAAGAGAGTTCCTGCGAAGGTGATGTGGTATGCTTCTATAATACCACGGTTGAAATAACTGTTCAGAAACAAAGAGCATGCGAAGTTGATGTGATGGCACAGTGAGGATCGTAAGAAAGACGAGAAGTTGAGAGCACCCGCTGACGGGTCGGAGTGGAGAAAAATCGAGAGAGAGTACTGGGCTGAGTTTGCACGTGACCCAAGGAACGTATGTTTTGGTTTAAGAGCGGATGGCATTAATCCTTTCGGGGAGCAAAGCAGCAATCCAAGGACCTGGCCCGCGACTCTATGTATGTATAACCTTCCCCCTTGGATGTGCATGAAGCGGAAGTTCATTATGATGCCAGTTCTCATCCAAGGCCCTAAGCAACCCGGCAACGACATTGATGTGTACCTAAGGCCATTAGATGAAGAAATTTTACAGCTTTGGAATGGAAACGTTGTACGTGCGTGGGATGAGCACAAACAGGAGGAATTTAACCTGCACGCGTTGCTGTTTGTAACCATCAACGATTGGCCCGCTCTCAGTAACCTTTCAGGACAGACAAACAAGGGATACCACGCATGCACGCACTGTTTAGCTGACACTGAAATTATATACCTGGGAAGCTGCAGGAAGAATGTGTACCAGGGCGATCTTCGATTTCTTCCGACCAACCATCAATGTCGAAAGAAAGGCAAGCATTTCAAAGGCGAGGCAGATCACCGGAAGAAGCCCGCCATGCATAACGGTGATCACGTACTTGCTATGGTCAATGATTTACGCGTAATCTTTGGAAAGGGTCCGGGCGGACTAGCTGTTCCGAGTGATGCTGGGGGAAACGCACCCATGTCAAAGAACAAATCTATATTTTGGGACCTACCCTACTGGAAAACCTAGAGGTCCGCTCTTTGATATACGTGATGCACGTGACGAAGAACCTTTGCGTCAACCTGCTAGGCTTCTTGGGCGTGTATGGGAAGACAAAAGATACAGCTGAGGCACGGGAGGACCTGGAACGTTTGCACGAAAAAGACGGCATGCCTCCAAAGTAGTATGAAGGTCCTCCCAGCTACGCTCTTACCAAAGAAGAGAAGGAAATCTTCTTTGAATGACTGCTTAGTATGAAGGTCCCGACTGGCTCCTCGTCGAATATAAAGGGAATAATAAATATGGAAGAGAAAAAGTTTCAGAACCTAAAGTCTCATGACTGCCACGTGATTATGATGCAACTCCTTCCGGTTGCATTGAGGGGCTTCTACCGGAAAACGTCCGATTAGCCATTGTGTAGCTACGTGCATGACTCAATGCAATCTCTCAGAAGGTGATCAATCCAGAAATCATACCAAGGCTAACGAGTGATGTGGTGCAATGTCTTGTCAGTTTCGAGTTGGTGTTCCCACCATCCTTCTTCAATATCATGACACACGTCCTAGTTCATCTGGTTGACGAGATTGTCATTCTGGGCCCCGTATTTCTACACAATATGTAACCCTTTGAGAGGTTTATGGGAGTTCTAAATAAATATGTCCGTAACCGCGCTAGGACAGAAGGAAGCATCTCCATGGGCCATCAAATAGAGGATGTCATTGGGTTTTGTGTTAACTTCATTCCTGACCTTAAGAAGATAGGTCTCCCTAAATCGCGGTATGAGGGGAGACTGACTGGAAAAGGCACGCTTGGAGGGGAGACAATAATATGCAGGGGCGGATATTCTTGGTCTCAAGCACACTACACAGTTCTACAGAATTCTACCTTGGTGACCCCTTATGTCGATGCACACAAGAACAGTCTGCGCTCCAAACACCCGGAGCAGTGCACCGACTGGATTACATGTGAACACATGAGGACTTTCAGCAGTTGGTTGGAAACACGTCTCAGAGATGAAAGCACTGTTTGTGATGAGCTATACTCGTTGTCTAGGGGACCATCTTCGGCTGTAGCCGTTTGTGTGCTATTGGTCACTAATTTTGGGTCCTACTACGATCCGATTGTTTCGACAACCCCGGGGTTCGGTTACGGAGAACTCGTCAAAACTCACCGTTTTCGCCTATTCTGGCCAGTTTTTATGATATTAGTCACTGATTTTTGGTCCCGCTGTGATCCGAACGTTTCCGGAACCCGGTGTCCAGTTACGGCGAACTCGTAAAAACTCGCAGTTTTGGCCTATTCCGACCAGTTTTGTATGCTATTACTCACTGATTTTTTGTCCCCGTGCGATCCGAACGTCTCGGGAATCCCGGGGTCCGGTTACGGGGAACTCATGAAAACTTGCAGTTTTCACCTATCCCGGCAAGTTTTGTATGCTATTAGTCAGTGATATTGGCTCCTGCTGCGATCCGAACGTTTCCGGAACCCCCAAGGTCCGGTTACGGGGAACTCATCAAAACTCGCAGTTTTGGCCTATTTTGCGCGGTTTTTTTATGCTATTACTCACCGATTTTGGGTCCAGCTGCAATCCGAACATTCGGGACCCTGGGGTACGGTTATATTGAACTGGTCAAAACACGCACTTTTGGCCTATTCCAGCAAGTTTTTTAAGCTATTACTCACTGATTTCGGGTCCCACTGCTATCTGAACATTTCGGGAACCCCGAGGTCCGGTTAAGGGAAACTCGTCAAAACTCGCAGTTTTAGCCTATTCTGGGCAGGTTTGTGTGCTATTAGACACTTATTTGGGGTCCTACTATGATCCAAATGTTTCGGGAACCCACGGGTCCGGTTACGGGGAACTCATCAAAACTCGCAGTTTTAGCCTATTATGGCCAGTGTTGTATGCTATTAGTCACTGATTTTGGCTCCCGGTGTGATCCGAACGTTTCGGGAACCCCGGGTCCAGTTACGGGGAACTCGTCAAAAATCACAGTTTTGGCCTATTATGGCCAGTTTTCTATGCTAGTACTCACTGATACGTACATTTTGCATCATGTTTTCATGTTGATATTTATCTCTTCTTTGGCTGTTAGTTCACTTCACGGTACTATTATTATGCCTTTTCTCTCTTATTTTGCAAGGTTTACATGAAGAAGGAGAATACCGGCAACTGGAGTTCTGGCCTGAAAGTGGAGCAAAGTTTTATACACCTATTCTGCGCAACCCCAAATGCCGTGAAAATCAACCGAGATTTTTTCCCAATTTATCAAAAATACTAGGCCGAAGAAGTGCCAGAGGGGCACCAGGGGGTGCCCACAAGCCTACACGGCGCGGCCACCCCCAGGCCGCGCCATGGGGGCTTGTGGGAAGCCCAGTGGCCCACTGGCCCCCTTCTTTTTCTATATGGAGGGTTTCGTCCAGGAAAAAATCATGAGAGAGCTTTTTCGTGGTTTCACCGCCGCCACGAGGCGAAACTTGAGCACAACCAATCTAGAGCTCCGGCAGGACGATCCTGCCGGGGAAACTTCTCTCCCAGCGGAGGAAATCGTTGCCAGCGTCATCACCAACACTCCTCTCATCGGAGGGGACTCGTCACCATCAACATCTTCATCAGCACCATCTCATCTCCAAATCCTAGTTCATCTCTTGTAACCAATCTCCGTCTCGCGACATTGATTGGTACTTGTAAGGTTGCTAGTAGTGTTGATTACTCTTTGTAGTTGATGGTAGTTGGATTATTTGGTGGAAGAATTTATGTTCAGAACCTTGATGCTACTCATTACCACTCTGGTCATGAATATGATTATGCTTTGTGAGTAGTTATTTTTGTTCCTGAGACATGGGATAAGTAATGCTAATAGTAGTCATGTGAATTTGGTATTCGTTCGGTAATTTGATATGTTGTATGTTGTTCTTCCTCTAGTGGTGTTATGTGAACGTCGACTACATAACACTTCACCATTATTTGGGCCTAGAGGAAGGCATTGGGAAGTAGTAAGTAGATGATTGGTTGTTAGACTGACAGATGCTTAAACCCTAGATTATTCGTTGCTTCGTAAGGGGCTGATTTGGATCCACTAGTTTAATGCTATGGTTAGACTTTGTCTTAATTCTTCTTTCGTAGTTGTGGATGCTTGCCAGAGGGGTTAATCATAAGTGGGATGCTTGTCCAAGTAAGGGCAGTACCCAAGCGCCGGTCCACCCACATATCAAACTATCAAAGTAACGAACGCGAATCGTATGAACATGATGAAAACTAGCAAGATAGAAATTCCCGTGTATCCTCGGGAGCGTTTTTCCTCCTATAAGACTTTCTCCAAGCTTGTACCTTGCTACAAAAGGGATTGGGCCACCTTGCTGTACCGTTGCTACTTTTGTTACTTGTTGCTTGCTACGAATCATCTAACCACACAATCACTTGTTACCGATAATTTCAGTGCGTGCAGATTTTTCTTTGCTGAAAACCACTTGTGAGATCTTTGTGCTCCTCGTTGGGTTCCACACTCTTACTTACTGAAAGGACTACGATTGATCTCCTATACTTGTTTGTCATCAAGACTCTTTTCTGGGACCGCTGCCGGGGAGTGAAGCTCCTTTGGTGAGTGGAACTTGGTAAGGAAACATTCATTTAGTGTGCTGAAATTTGTTGTCACTTGTCACTATGGATACTAATCCTTTGAGGGGCTTGTTCGGGGTATCTTCACCTCGAACGGAAGCACAAAGAGTTGCTCCTCAACCTGCTGCACCTACTGAAAATATTTGCTTTGAATTTCCTTCCGGTATGCTTGAGAAACTGCTGGCTAATCCTTTTACAGGAGATGGAACATCACATCCAGACTTGCATCTAATTTACGTAGATGAGGTTTGTGGTTTATTTAAGCTTGCAGGTGTGCCCAAGTATGAGGTCAAGAAGAAGGTCTTTCCTTTATCTTTGAAGGATAAGGCGTTGACATGGTTTAGGCTATGTGATGATACTGGATAATGGGACTACAATCGGTTGAAATTGGAATTTCATCAAAAGTTTTATCCTATGCATTTAGTACATCGTGATCGGAATTATATTTATAATTTTTGGCCTCGTGACAAAGAAAGCATCGCTCAAGCTTGGGGAGGCTTAAATCAATGCTATATTCATGCCTCAATCATGAGCTCTCTAGATAAATTATCATTCAGAACTTCTATGCTCGGCTTTCTCATGATGATCGCACCATGCTTGACACTTCTTGTACAGGTTCTTTTATGAAGAGAGATATTTACTTCAAATGGAATTTATTATAGAGAATTAAACGCAACTCTGAAGATTGGGAGCTTGAAGAACTTAAGGAGTCAGGTATGAATTTCACGTTTGATTGCGTTAAATCCTTTGTTGAGACAAATACTTTTTGTGACTTTAGCGCTAAGTATGGACTTGACTCTCAGATAGTAGCTTCATTGTGTGAATCCTTTGCTCCCCATGTTGAACTCCCCAAAGAGAAATGGTTTAAATTTAATCCTCCTTTAGAAGTCAATGTAGTTAAACCCACTCCAGTTGAAGAGAAAGTCATTGTCTATAATGATCATCTTGTTCCCAGTGCTTACATTGAGAAACCACCTTTCCCTGTTAGGATAAAGGATCATTCTAAAGCTTCAATTGTGATACGTAGAGGCTACATTAGAACACCTACACCCCCTGAGCAAATTAGAGTTGAACGTAGCATTGCTATCATCAAATATCTTCTGTCTAAAGAAGTTGAGGGACATAATATTCACTTCTGTGAAGATGCTGCTAGAATTGCTAAACCTCACGTTAGAGACAAACATAGGCCTGTTTTTGGCATGCTTGTGGTTTATTTTAAGATAGGAGATCATTGTTACCATAGTTTATGTGACGTGGGTGCAACTATTAGTGCAATACCTCAATCCTTATAGGATGAAATCAAAGATCAGATTGCACTTATAGAGATAGAACCTATAGATGTCACTATTCAGCTTGCCAATAGAGATACTATTTGCCCTGTGGGAATTGTTAGGGATGTTGAAGTCTTGTGTGGTAAAACGAAGTATCCTGCTGATTTCCTCGTTCGAGCTACCGCACAAGATAGATTTTGTCCCATCATATTTGGTAGACCTTTTCTCAATACTATCAATGCTCATATAGATTGTGAGAAGCAAACTATCACTGTTGGCTTTGAAGGTGTGTCACATGAGTTCAATTTCTCTAAGTTTGGTAGACAACCTCATGAAACTATTGCCTTAGCCTCTATTGTCGTGCCTCCTACTGATCCCCTAGAGAAATACTTGTTGGAGCATGAAAATGAAATGCATATGGATGAAATGGATGAAATAGATAGAGTTGTCTTAGAACAATATCCTATCCTTAAGAATAACTTTCCTGTTGAACTGCTTGGGGATCCACCCCCACCAAAGGGTGATCCTGTCTTCGAGCTTAAATAGTTGCCTGATACTCTTAATTATGCCTATCTTGATGAAAAGGAGATATATCGTGTCATTATTAGTGCTAGCCTCTCGGAGCATGAAGAAAAGATGTTACTAAAAACTCTGAGGAAGCACCGTGCTGCGATTGGATATACTCTTGATGATCTTAAGGGCATTAGTCCAACCCTATGACAGCACAAGATTCAAACTGATCCTGACTTCAAACCAGTTGTTGATCATCAAAGGAGATTGAATCCTAAGATGAAAGAGGTAGTGAGAAAAGAAATACTAAAGCTACTGGAAGCGGGTATTATCTATCATGTTGCTCATAGCGATTGGGTGAGTCCGGTGCATTGCGTTCCTAAGAAGGGAGGCATTATTGTTGTCTGTAACGATAAGGATGAGTTGATCCCACAAAGGATTACTACTGGCTATCGGATTGTGATCGACTTCAGGAAACTTAATAATGAGACTAGGAAAGATCATTACCCTTTGCCTTTTATCGACCAAATGCTAGAAAGGTTGTCCTATCACACACACTTTTGCTTTGTAGACGTTTATTCTGGTTTCTCCCAAATACCAGTTGCACAATCTGATCAGGAGAAAACCACTTTCACCTGCCCTTTCGGTACCTTTGCCTATAGACCTATGACTTTTGGCTTACGTAATGCACCTGCCACCTTTCAAAGATGTATGATGTCTATATTCTCTTACTTTTATGAAAAGATTGTCGAGGTTTTCATTGATTAGTTTTCCGTTTACGGGTCTTCCTTTGATGATTGCCTCAGCAACCTTGATTGAGTCTTACAGAGATGTAAAGACACCAATCTTGTCTTGAATTGGGAGAAGTGCCACTTTACGGTTAATGAAGGAATCGTCTTAGGACATAAAATTTCTGAAAGAGGTATTGAAGTCGATAAGGCTAAGGTTGATGCAATCAAGAAAATGCCATACCCCAGAGATATCGGAGGTATAAGAAGTTTCCTTGGTCATGTTGGTTTCTATAGAAGGTTCATTAAAGACTTCTCTAAGATTTCTAGGCCTCTTACCAATCTCTTGCAAAAGGATATTCCTTTTGCTTTTGACGATGATTGTGAGGAAGCCTTCGAAATACTTAAGAGGGCTTTGATAACTGCACCTATTGTTCAACCACCTTATTGGAACTTGCCTTTTGAAATCATGTGTGATGCTAGTGATTATGCTGTTGGTGCTGTTCTAGGGCAAAGAGTTGACAAGAAGTTGAATGTCATTCACTACGCTAGTAAAACTCTAGACGGTGCCGAGAGAAACTATGCTACTACGGAGAAGGAAATTTTAGCAGTCGTGTTTGCATGTGAAAAGTTCAGGTCTTACATAGTTTATTCCAAAATCACTATTCACACTGATCATGCTGCTATTAAGTACCTCATGAAGAAGAAGGACGCTAAACCTAGACTTATCAGATGGGTCCTCTTGCTACAAGAATTTGATTTCCACGTTGTCGACAGAAAGGGTGCTGATAACCCAGTAGCAGATAACTTGTCTAGGTTGGAGAACGTTTTTTATGACCCACAACCTATTGATGATAGCTTTCCGGTGAGCAATTGAATGTCATCAATGCTTCACATAGTGCACCGTGGTATGCTGATTATGCAAACTATATCGTTGCCAAATACATACCACCTAGTTTCACATACCAGCAAAAGAAGAAATTCTTCTTTGACTTGAGACATTACTTTTGGGATGATCCTCACCTTTATAAGGAAGGAGTAGATGGTGTTATTAGACGTTGTGTACCTGAACATGAACAGGGACAGATCCTACAGAAGTGTCACTCCGAGGCCTACGGAGGACACCATGCGGGAGATAGAACTACACACAAGGTATTGCAATCAGGTTTCTATTGGCCCACTCTCTTCAAGGATGCCCGTAAGTTTGTCTTGTCTTGTGACGAATGTCAAAGAATAGGTAATATTAGGAAACGTCAGGAAATGCCTATGAACTATTCACTTGTCATTGAACCATTTGATGTTTGGGGCTTTGATTATACGGGACCTTTTCCAAAATCCAATGGGTATACTGACATCCTAGTTGGTGTTGATTATGTCACTAAGTGGGTAGAAGCTATCCCCACTAGTAGTGTTGATCACAACACTTCTATCAAGATACTAAAAGAAGTTATCTTCCCTAGATTTGGAGTCCCTAGATATCTAATGACCGACGGTGGTTCACACTTCATTCATGGTGTTTTCCGTAAAACGCTTGCTAAGTACGATGTCAACCATAGAATTGCATCTCCCTATCACCCTGAGTCCAGTGGTCAAGTAGAGCTAAGTAATAGAGAGATTAAACTGGTTCTGCAACGGACTGTCAACAGGTCTAGAAACAATTGGTCTAAGAAGCTCGATGATGCACTGTGGGCTTATAGAACTGCCTATAAGAATTCTATGGGCATGTCTCCGTACAAACTGATGTACGGTAAAGCATGTCATTTACCTCTTGAGCTAGAGCATAAAGCTTATTGGGCAATCAAAGAGCTCAACTTTGATTTCAAACATGTCGGTGAGAAGAGGTTATTTGACATTAGCTCGCTTGATGAGTGGAGAAATCAAGCATAGGAGAATGCCAAGCTTTTCAAAGAGAAGGTTAAGAGGTGGCATGATAAGAGGATACAAATGCGTGAGCTCAATGTAGGAGATTATGTCTTTCTATATAACTCTCGTTTAAGATTCTTTGCACGCAAGCTTCTCTCTAAATAGGAAGGTCCCTATGTTCTTGAGGAAGTATATCGTTCCGGTGCTATCAAGATCAACAACACGGAAGGTAATTGTCCGAGAGTGGTAAATGGGAAGAGAATCAAGAATTATATCTCAAGTACTCCCATAAATGTTGAAAGCAATATCATCAATACCATAACTCCGGAAGAATACCTAAGGGACATTTATCAGCCTGTTTCAGACTCCGAAACGAAGAGGTATGTGTTTCGTAAGAAAACAGAGTCCAAAACTTTTCCAGTAGGAAATTTTCTCCGTTTTGGAATATTTGAAAAAATACAAGAATTGGAGGTAGTCCGGAAAGTGCGCGAGGAGGCGAGAAGCCTGCACGGCCCGGGCCCACCCCCTGGCTGCGTCGTGAGGGCTTGTGGCCACCTCGTGCGCCTCCCAAACTCCGTTTTCATGCAGGGTACTCCTTCTGGTCTGAAAAAAATCATTATATATACTCCCGTTTGGTCTAACACTTGCATCACGTAGAATTCTTCTGTTTTTCGTTTCGAGCCTGTTTTCTGCCACAGATTTAGGGCAAGATGTCTTCTCAAGCCCTCTGCAACAACTCCACCACCATCACCACCAAAGGAAGACAACTGAGCATGGGTACGGGCAATCCCCTTGGCTTGTGCCAAGCTTGGGGGAGTTGCCCCGGAATCGTATCACCATCACATCTTTTGCCTTTACCTTTGTTTCAGTTTTCTCTAGTGGATTAAAAGTATTAGTGTTTTAGTCTTGAGTTTTGGTTTGTGTCACCCCCGATGTACTCGAACTTGTGAGCCATTTAAGAAAGTGTTTCTTAGTTGAAGGGCTTTGCCTCTTGCCATGATCAAAAGAGTGAGAACAGAACAAAAGCGTGTAAGATCATGTAATGATCTTATGGGAAGTGATGGCTTCACAAATAAAAAGAATGAGGATTGAAACTTGTTGAGGGTAGACAAACGTAGACCTTGGTCATGGTTGCAATTAGTAGGAAGTGATAAAGAAGGAGAGGTTCACATATAAATATATCATATCTCACACCATCTATGATTGTGAACACTCACCAAACTATTGCATGCCTAAAAGTAATTGTTGGACAAGGAAGACAACGTAATGGATTGTGTTTGCTTTGCTCTGAACAATGTTATATGATTAGAGATCCCTTAGCATGTGACGATTGCTTCCACCTCTTATTAGCCAAAACCTCCCGCACCAAGTAGAGATACTACTTGTGCATCCATAAACCTTCAAACCAGTTTTGCCATGACTGTCCACCATACCTACCTATGGATTGAATAAGATCACTCAAGTAAGTTGTCATCGGTGCAAGCAATAAAAATTTCTCTCTAATATGTATGATCTATTAGTGTGTGGAAAATAAGCTTTATACGAACATGTGATGAGGAAGACATAAAAGCGACAGAATGCATAATAAAGTTCTTTATCGCAGGAGGCAATATAAAGTGACGTTCCTCCGGACTAAGAGGACACGCATCCAAATCTCAAAAGCGCATGACAACCTCTGCTTCCCTCTGTGAAGGGCCTATCTTGTACATTTACTTTTTGTCCCTGAAAGAGTCATGGTGATCTTCAACAATTCCCTATTTCGCCTTTGTCTTGGCTAACGTCATATGCTTGGGAAAGATCTATATTCATATGTCAACTTGGAGGTAGGCATTCATGAATTATTTCTGTTGACATTACCCTTGAGGTAAGCAGATGGGAGGCAAAACGATAAGCCCCTATCGTTCTCTGTGTCCTGCTGAAACTTTGATCTCATGAGTACCACATGAGTTGTAGCAATTGTAGAGAACGAAAGAATGATTGAGTATGTGGATTTGCTTTACAAGCTCTTATTTGACTTTTTCTGATGTTGTGATAAATTGCAATTGCTTCAATGACTAAAGGCTATCGGTTGTTACTTCTCGGTAAGGTTCTTGATCCATGCTTTACTTTGTGAAGGAATTATGTCTTTAGCATGAGAGATTATATGTTGGTATTGCTGTTCTGATCTTGATCATGATGCATGCATGTTCGTATCTTGTTTTGTCGACACCTATGTCCCTAAACATGTGGACATATTTATTGAGCTAGGCTTTCGCTTGAGGACAATTTATCAAAAATTGATACGTCCATTGTGCATCATGTTTTCATGGTTATATTTATCTCTTCTTTGACTGTTATTTCACTTCACAGTACTATTCTTATGCCTTTTCTCTCTTATTTTGCAAGGTTTACATGAAGAGGGAGAATATTGGCAACTGGAATTCTGGCTGAAAGTGGAGCAAAGTTGAGATACCTATTATGCGCAACTCCAAACGCCGTGAAAATAAACTGGGATTTTTGTCCCAATTTATCAAAAATACCGGACCGAAGAAGTGCCACAGGGGCACCAGGGTGTGCCCACAAGCCTGCACTGCGCGGCCACCCCCCCAGGTTGCGCCATGGGGGCTTGTGGGCAGCCCACTGCCCACTAGCACCCCTCTTTTTCTATATGGAGGGTTTCGTCTAGGAAAAAATCACGAGAGATCCACGAGGCGGAACTTGAGCAGAACCAATCTAGAGCTCTGGCAGGACGATCCTGCCGTGGAAACTTCTCTCCCGGAGGGGGGAATCGTCGCGATCGTCATCACCAACACTCCTCTCATCGGAGGGGACTCGTCACCATCAAAATCTTCATCAGCACCGTCTCATCTCCAAACCCTAGTTCATCTCTTGTAACCAATCTCCGTCTCGCGACTCCGATTGGTACTTGTAAGGTTGCTAGTAGTGTTGATTACTCTTTTTAGTTGATGCTAGTTGGATTATTTGGTGGAAGAGTTTATGTTCAGATCCTTGATGCTACTCATTACCTCTCTGGTCATGAATATGATTATGCTTTGTGAGTGGTTACTTTTGTTAATGAGGACATGGGATAAGTCATGCTAATAGTAGTCATGTGAATTTGGTATTCGTTCGGTAATTTGATATGTTGTATGTTGTTTTTCCTCTCGCAGTGTTATGTGAACGTCGGCTACATAACACTTCACCATTATTTGGGCCTAGAGGAAGGCATTGGGAGTAGTAAGTAGATGATGGGTTGCTAGAGTGACAGAACCTTAAACCCTAGTTTGTGCGCTGCTTCGTAAGGGGCTGATTTGGATCCACTAGTTTAATGCTATGGATAGACTTTGTCTGATGATGGGTTGCTAGAGTGACAGAAATTCCCGTGTGTCCTCGGGAGCGTTTCTCCTCCTATAAGACTTTGTCCAGGCTTGTCCCTTGCTACAAAAGGGACAGGGCCACCTTGCTGCACCATTGCTACTTTTGTTACTTGTTGCTTGCTACGAATCATCTCACCACACAATCACTTGTTACCGACAATTTCAGTGCCTGCTGATTTTTCCTTGCTGAAAACCACTTGTCAGATCCTTCTGCTCCTCGTTGGGTTCGACACTCTTACTTATCGAAAGGACTACGATTGATCCCCTATACTTGTGGGTCATCACTCACTGATTTTGGGTCCAGCTGCGATCCGAACGTTCGGGAACCCGGGGTACGGTTACGTGGAACTGGTCAAAACTCGCCATTTTGGCATATTCCTGCCAGTTTTGTATGTTATTACTCACTGATTTTGGGTCCCACTGTGATCCGAACGTTTCGGGAATCCCAGGGCCCGGTAACGGGGAACTCATCAAAACTCGTAGTTTTGGCCTATTCCGGACAGTTTTGTATGCTATTAGTCACTTATTTTTGATCCAAATGTTTTGGGCACCCCGGGGTCCGGCTACGGGGAACACGTCAAAACTCACAGTTTTGGCCTATTGTGGCCAGTTTTTATGATATTAGTCAATAATTTTTGCTCCCACCGTGATCTGAATGTTTAGGGAACGCAGGGGTCGAGTTACGGGGAAATCGTAAAAAATCACAGTTTTGGCCTATGGTGACGAGTTTCCTATGCGAGTACTCATTGATTTTGGGTCCAGGTGCTATCCGAACAATTTGGGAACCTAAGGTCCGATTACGGGGAACTCGTAAAAACTCGCAGTTTTATCCTATTATGGCCAGGTTTGTGTGCTATTGGTCACTGATTTTGGGTCCTCTTGCTATCCGATTGTTTCGACAACCCCGGGGTCAAGTTACGGAGAACTCGTCAAAACTCACCGTTTTGGCCTATTCTGGCCAGTTTTCTATGATATTAGTCACTGATTTTTGGTCCCGCTGTGATCCGAATGTTTTCGGAATCCCGGGGTCCGGTTACGGGGAGCTCATCAAAACTCGTAGTTTTAGCCTATTCCGGCCATATTTGTATGCTATTACTCACTTATTTCGGGTCCCACTGTGATCCAAATGTTTCGAGAACCCCGGGGTCCGGTTACGGGGAACTCGTCAGAACTCACAGTTTTGGCGTATTCTGGCGAGTTATGTATGCTATTAGTCATTGATTTTGGCTCCCACCGTGATCCGAACGTTTCGGGAACCCCGGGGTCCAGTTACGGGGAACTCGTGAAAACTCGCAGTTTTGGCCTATTCCAGCAAGTTTGGTATGCTATTAGTCACATATTTTGGGTCCCGCTGTGATCCCAACGTTTCGGGAACCCCGGGATCCGGTTACATGGAACTTGTCAAAACTCGCAGTTTTGGCCTATTTTGGCTAGTTTTGTATGCTATTAGTCAGTGATTTTGGCTCCCGCTGCGATCCGAACGTTGCGGGGACCCCGAGGTCTGGTTAGGGAACTCATCAAGTTGCGAGTTTGGTATGCTATTAGTCACTGATTTTGGGTCCCGCTGTGATCCGAACGTTTCGGGAACCCCGTGATCCAGTTACGGGGAATTCGTAACAAATCGCAGTTTTGGCCTAGTGTGGCCAGTTTTCTATGCTAGTACACACTGATTTTGGGTCCAGCTGCTATCGGAACATTTTGGGAACCCCGAGGTTCGGTTACGGGGAACTCGTCAAAACTCGCAGTTTTAGCCTATTCTAACGAGGTTTGTATGCTATTGGTCACTAATTTTGGTCCTCCTATGATCTAATTGTTTCGACAACCCCGGAGTCCGGTTACGGAGAACTCGTCAAAGCTCACCGTTTTGGCCTATTCTGGCCAGTTTTTATGATATTAGTCGCTAATTTTTGGTCCCGCTGTGATCCGAACGTTTCGGGAACCCGGGTCCAGTTACGGCGAACTCGTAGAAACTCGCAGTTTTGGCCTATTCGGGCCAGTTTTGTATGCTATTAATCACTGATTTTAGGTCCCCCAGCGATCCTAACGTTTCGGGAATCCCGGGGTACGATTACGGGGACCTCATCAAAACTCGCAGTTTTGGCCTATTCCATCCACGTTTCTATCCTATTAGTCACTGATTTTGGGTCCCGCTGTGATCGCAACGTTTCGGGAACCCCGGGGCCCCTTTATGGAGAACTCGTAAAAACTCACCGTTCTAGCCTATTCTGGCCAATTTTGTATGCTATTACTCATTGATTTTGGGTCCCACTGCTATCCAAACATTTCGGGAACCCCGAGGTCCGGTTACGGGGAACTCGTCAAAACTCGAAGTTTTAGCCTATTCTGGGCAGGTTTGTATAGTATTAGACACTTATTTGGGGTCCTACTATGATGCAAATGTTTCGGGAACCCACGGGTCCGGTTACGGGGAACTCATCAAAACTCGCAGATTTAGCCTATTATGGCCAGTTTTGTATGCTATTAGTCACTCATTTTGGCCCCCGTTGTGATCTGAAAGTTTCGGGAAGCCCGGGGTCTAGTTACGGGGAACTCGTCAAAAATCACAGTTTTGGCCTATTGTGGCCAGTTTTCTAAGCTAGTACTCATTGATTTTGGGTCCAGCTGCGTTCCGAACGTCCGGGAACCCGGGTTACGGTTACGTGGAACTGGTCAAAACTCGTCGTTTTGGCCTATTCCGGCCAATTTTGTATGCTATTACTCACTGATTTTGGGTCCAAGTGTGATCCGAACGTTTCGGGAATCCCTTGGGCCGGTTACGGGGAACTCATCAAAACTCGTAATGTTGGCCTATTCAGGACAATTTTCATGCTATTAGTCACTTATTTGGGGTCCCACTGTGATCCAAATGTTGGGGAACGTCGCATGGGAAACAAAAAATTTCCTACGCGCACGAAGACCTATCATGGTGATGTCCATCTACGAGAGGGGATAAGTGATCTACGTACCCTTGTAGATCATACAGCAGAAGCGTTAGAGAATGCGGTTGATGTAGTGGAACGTCCTCACGTCCCTCGATCCGCCCCGCGAACAATCCCGCGATCAGTCCCACGATCTAGTACCGAACGGACGGCACCTCCGCGTTCAGCACACGTATAGCTCGACGATGATCTCGGCCTTCTTGATCCAGCAAGACAGACGGAGAGGTAGAAGAGTTCTCCGGCAGCGTGACGGCGCTCCGGAGGTTGGTGATGATCTCGTCTCAGCAGGGCTCCGCCCGAGCTCCGCAGAAACGCGATCTAGAGGAAAAACTATGGAGGTATGTGGTCGGGCAGCCGTGAGAAAGTCGTCTCAAATCTGCCCTAAAAGCCCCATATATATTGGAGGAGGGAGGGGGACCTTGCCTTGGGGTCCAAGGGACTCCCAAGGGGTCGGCCGAGCCAAGGGGGGGAGGACTCCCCCCCAAACCGAGTTGGACTTGGTTTGGTGGGAGGAGTCCCCCTCCCTTCCCACCTCTTCCCTCCTTTTTTTTCTTTTCCTTTGATTTCCTTTCCTTGGCGCATAGGCCCCCTTGGGGCTGTCCCACCAGCACACTAAGGGCTGGTGTGTCTCCCCAAAGCCTATGGGCTTCCCCGGGGTGGGTTGCCCCCCCCCCCCCCCGGTGAACTCCCGGAACCCATTCGTCATTCCCGGTACATTCCCGGTAACTCCGAAAACCTTCCGGTAATCAAATGAGGTCATCCTATATATCAATCTTCGTTTCCGGACCATTCCGGAAACCCTCGTTACGTCCGTGATCTCATCCGGGACTCCGAACAACATTCCGTAACCAACCATATAACTCAAATACGCATAAAACAACGTCGAACCTTAAGTGTGCAGACCCTGCGGGTTCGAGAACTATGTAGACATGACCCGAGAGACTCCTCGGTCAATATCCAATAGCGGGACCTGGATGCCCATATTGGATCCTACATATTCTACGAAGATCTTTATCGTTTGAACCTCAGTGCCAAGGATTCGTATAATCCGGTATGTCATTCCCTTTGTCCTTCGGTATGTTACTTGCCCGAGATTCGATCGTCAGTATCCGTATACCTATTTCAATCTCGTTTACCGGCAAGTCTCTTTACTGGTTCCGTAATACAAGATCCCGTAACTTACACCAAGTTACATTGCTTGCAAGGCTTGTGTGTGATGTTGTATTACCGAGTGGGCCCCGAGATACCTCTCCGTCACACGGAGTGACAAATCCCAGTCTTGATCCATACTAACTCAACTAACACCTTCGGAGATACCTGTAGAGCATCTTTATAGTCACCTAGTTACATTGCGACGTTTGATACACACAAAGCATTCCTCCGGTGTCAGTGAGTCATATGATCTCATGGTCATAGGAATAAATACTTGACACGCAGAAAACAGTAGCAACAAAATGACACGATCAACATGCTACGTCTATTAGTTTGGGTCTAGTCCATCACGTGATTCTCCTAATGACGTGATCCAGTTATCAAGCAACATAACCTTGTTCATAATCAGAAGACGCTGACTATCATCGATCAACTGGCTAGCCAACTAGAGGCATGCTAGGGACGGTGTTTTGTCTATGTATCCACACATGTAAATGAGTCTTCATTCAATACAATTATAGCATGGATAATAAACTATTATCTTGATACAGGAATTATAATAATAACTATACATTTATTATTGGCTCTACGGCATAATTCCAACAGTCTCTCACTTGCACTAGAGTCAATAATCTAGCCCTCACATCACCATGTGAATTACATTGTAATAAATCTAACACCCATACAGTTCTGGTGTCGATCATGTTTTGGCCGTGGAAGAGGTTTAGTCAGCGGGTCTGCTACGTTCAGATCCGTGTGCACTTTGCATATATTTACGTCCTCCTCCTCGACGTAGTCGCGGATGAGGTTGAAGCGTCGTTTGATGTGTCTGGTCTTCTTGTGAAATCTTGGTTCCTTTGCTAAGGCAATGGCACCAGTGTTGTCACAGAACAAGGTTATTGGATCCAGTGCACTTGGCACCACTCCAAGATCCGTCATGAACTGCTTCATCCAGACACCCTCCTTAGCCGCCTCCGAGGCAGCCATGTACTCCGCTTCACATGTAGAATCTGCTACGACGCTTTGCTTGGAACTGCACGAGCTTACTGCACCCCCATTAAGAATAAATACGTATCCGGTTTGCGACTTAGAGTCGTCCGGATCTGTGTCAAAGCTTGCATCAACGTAACCCTTTACGGCGAGCTCTTCGTCACCTCCATACACGAGAAACATCTCCTTAGTCCTTTTCAGGTACTTCAGGATATTCTTGACCGCTGTCCAGTGATCCACTCCTGGATTACTCTGGAACCTGCCTGCCATACTTATGGCCAGGCTAACATCCGGTCTAGTGCACAGCATCGCATACATGATAGAACCTATGGCTGAAGCATAGGGGACGGAGCGCATATGCTCTCTATCTTCATCAGTTGTTGGGCACTGAGTCTTACTCAATCTCGTACCTTGTAACACGGGCAAGAACCCTTTCTTGGACTGTTCCATTTTGAACCTCTTCAAAACTTTATCAAGGTATGTGCTTTGTGAAAGTCCTATCAGGCGTTTTGATCTATCCCTATATAACTTAATGCCTAGAATGTAAGCAGCTTCTCCTAGGTCCTTCATAGAGAAACTTTTATTCAAGTAACCTTTTATGCTCTCCAAAAGCTCTACGTTGTTTCCAATCAGCAATATGTCATCCACATATAATATTAGAAACGCCACAGAGCTCCCACTCACTTTCTTGTAAATACAAGATTCTCCAACCACTTGTATAAACCCAAATGCTTTGATCACCTCATCAAAACGTTTGTTCCAACTCCGAGATGCTTGCACCAGTCCATAAATGGATCGCTGGAGCTTGCACACCTTGTCAGCATTTTTAGGATCGACAAAACCTTCGGGTTGCATCATATACAACTCTTCCTTAAGGAAACCGTAAAGGAACGCCGTTTTGCCATCCATCTGCTAGATTTCATAATAAAAAATGCAGCTATTGCTAACATGATTCTGATGGACTTAAGCATCGCTACGGGTGAGAAGGTCTCATCGTAGTCAACTCCTGGAACTTGTGAAAAACCCTTCGCCACAAGTCGAGCTTTATAAACGGTCACATTACCGTCAGCGTCCGTCTTCTTCTTAAAGATCCATTTGTTCTGAATAGCCTTGCGGCCCTCAGGTAGTGTCTCCAAAGTCCACACTTTGTTCTCATACATGGATCCTATCTCGGATTTCATGGCTTCTAGCCATTTGTTGGAATCTGGGCCCACCATTGCTTCTTCATAATTCGCAGGTTCATTGTTGTCTAACAACATGATTGATAAGACGGGATTACCGTACCACTCTGGAGCAGCACGTGATCTCGTCGACCTGCGTGGTTCAACAGAAACTTGAACTGGAGTTTCATGATCATCATCATTAACTTCCTCCTCAACTGGCGTTGCAGTGACAGAGGTTTCCCCTTGCCCTGCGCCACCATCCAGAGGGATGAGAGGTTCGACAACCTTGTCAAGTTCTATCTTCCTCCCACTCAATTCTCTCGAGAGAAACTCCTTCTCGAGAAAAGTTCCGTTTTTAGCAACAAACACTTTGCCCTCGGATTTGAGATAGAAGGTGTACCCAACTGTCTCTTTTGGGTAACCTATGAAGATGCACTTTTCCTCTTTGGGTTCCAGCTTTTCAGGCTGAAGCTTTTTGACATAAGCATCACATCCCCAAACTTTAAGAAACGACAACTTTGGTCTTTTGCCATACCACAGTTCGTATGGTGTCGTCTCAACGGATTTTGATGGTGCCCTATTTAAAGTGAATGCAGCTGTTTCTAATGCATAACTCCAAAATGATAACGGCAAATCAGTAAGAGACATCATAGATCACACCATCTCTAATAAAGTACGATTACGACGTTCGGACACACCATTACGCTGTGGTGTTCCAGGCGGTGTTAACTGCGAAACAATTCCACATTGTCTTAAGTGAGTACCAAACTACGTAACTCAGATATTCACCCCCACGATCAGACCGTAGGAACTTGATCTTCTTGTTACGATGATTTTCCACTTCACTCTGAAATTGCTTGAACTTTTCAAATGTTTCAGACTTGTGCTTCATCAAGTATACATAACCATATCTACTTAAATCGTCAGTGAAGGTGAGAAAATAACGATATCCACCGCGTGCCTCCATGTTCATCGGACCACACACATCGGTATGTATGATTTCCAACAAGTCACTTGCACGCTCCATTGTTCTGGAGAACGGAGTCTTAGTCATCTTGCCCATGAGGCATGGTTCGCACGTGTCAAGTGAATCAAAGTCAAGTGACTCCAAAAGTCCATCAGCATGGAGTTTCTTCATGCGCTTTACACCAATATGACCTAAGCGGCAGTGCCACAAAAATATGGTGCTATCATTTTTTACTCTAACTCTTTTGGTCTCAATGTTATGTATATGCGTATTGCTATCAAGATTCAATATGAACAATCCTCTCACATTCGGTGCATGACCATAAAAGATGTTACTCATAGAAATAGAACAACCATTATTCTCAGACTTAAAAGAGTAACCGTCTCGCAATAAACAAGATCCAGATATAATGTTCATGCTCAACGCACGCACTAAATAACAATGATTTAAGTTCATCACTAATCCCGATGGTAGTTGAAGTGACACTGTGCCGACGGTGATTGCATCAACCTTGGAACCGTTTCCTACGCGCATCGTCACTTCGTCTTTCGCCAGCCTTCGTCTATTCCGCAGTTCCTGTTTCGAGTTGCAAATGTGAGCAACAGAACCGGTATCAAATACCCAGGCACTACTACGAGAGCTGGTTAAGTACACATCAATAACATGTATATCAAATATACCTGATTTTTCTTTGCCCGCCTTCTTATCTGCCAGATACTTGGGGCAATTGCGCTTCCAGTGACCCATACCCTTGCAATAGAAGCACTCTGTTTCAGGCTTAGGTCCAGCTTTGGGTTTCTTCGGCGGATTGGCAACAGGCTTGCCGCTCTTCTTCGAATTGCCCCTCTTGCCTTTGCCGTTTCTCTTGAAACTAGTGGTCTTGCTCACCATCAACACTTGATGCTCTTTACGGAGTTCAGACTCTGCGACTTTCAGCATCGCAAACAACTCGCCGGGAGACTTGTTCATCCCTTGCATGTTGTAGTTCAACACAAAGCCTTTATAGCTTGGCGGCAGTGATTGAAGGATTCTGTCAGTGATAGCTTCTTGCGGGAGTTCAATCCCCAGTTCAGCTAGACGGTTTGAGTACCCAGACATTTTGAGCACATGTTCACTGACACACGAGTTTTCCTCCATCTTGCAAGCATAGAATTTATCGGAGGTCTCATACCTCTCGATCCGGGCGATCTTCTGAAAGATAAACTTCAACTCCTGGAACATCTCAAATGCTCCATGACGCTCAAAGCGACGTTGAAGTCCCGGTTTTAAGCCATACAAGACTGCACATTGAACTATTGAGTAGTCCTCCTTACGCGCTAACCAAGCGTTCTTAACATCCTGATCAGCCGTAGCGGGTGGTTCATCTCCTAGCGCAGCATTAAGGACGTAATCCTTCTTTCCAGCTTGTAAGATTAGCTTAAGATTACGAGCCCAGTCTACAAAGTTGCTTCCATCATCTTTCAACTTAGCTTTCTCTAGGAACGTATTAAAATTCAGGATGACACTTGCGTGAGCCATGATCTACAACACAAATATATTCAAAGTGGACTTAGACTATGTTCAAGATAATTAGAGTTCAACTTAATCAAATTATATGCTAAACTCCCACTCAAAAAGTACATCTCTCTAGTCATTTGAGTGGTTCATGATCCACTTACACTATCCCAAGTCCGATCATCACGTGAGTCGAGAGTAGTTTCAGTGGTAAGCATCCCTATGCTAATCATATCAACTATATGATTCATGATCGACCTTTCGGTCTCATGTGTTCCGAGGCCATGTCTGCACATGCTAGGCTCGTCAAGCTTAACCCGAGTGTTCCGCGTGCGCAACTGTTTTGCACCCGTTGTATGTGAACGTTGAGTCTATCACACCCGATCATCACGTGGTGTCTCGAAACGACGAACTGTAGCAACGGTGCACAGTCGGGGAGAACACAATTTCGTCTTGAAATTTCAGTGAGAGATCACCTCATAATTCTACCGTCGTTCTAAGCAAAATAAGGTGCATAAAAGGATTAACATCACATGCAATTCATAAGTGACATGATATGGCCATCATCACATGCTTCTTGTTCTCCATCACCAAAGCACCGGCACGATCTTCTTGTCACCGGCGCCACACCATGATCATCCATCAACGTGTTGCCATCGGGGTTGTCGTGCTACTTATGCTATTACTACTAAAGCTACATCCTAGCAAAATAGTAAACGCATCTGCAAGCACAAACGTTAGTATAAAGACAACCCTATGGCTCCTGCCGGTTGCCGTACCATCGACGTGCAAGTCGATATTTCTATTACAACATGATCATCTGATACATCCAATATATCACATCACATCATTGGCCATATCACATCACAATCATACCCTGCAAAAACAAGTTAGACGTCCTCTAATTTTGTTGATGCATGTTTTACGTGGTGACCAAGGGTATCTAGTAGGATCGCATCTTACTTACGCAAACACCACAACGGAGATCTATGAGTTGCTATTTAACCTCATCCAAGGACCTCCTCGGTCAAATCCGATTCAACTAAAGTTGGAGAAACCGTCACTTGCCAGTCATCTTTGAGCAAGGGGGGTACTCGTAACGATGAAACCAGTCTCTCGTAAGCGTACGAGTAATGTCGGTCCAAGCCGCTTCAATCCAACAATACCGCGGAATCAAGAAAAGACTAAGGAGGGCAGCAAAACGCACATCACCGCCCACAAAACCTTTTGTGTTCTACTCGAGAAGACATCTACGCATGAACCTAGCTCATGATGCCACTGTTGGGGAACGTCGCATGGGAAACAAAAATTTTCCTACGCGCACGAAGACCTATCATGGTGATGTCCATCTACGAGAGGGGATGAGTGATCTACGTACCCTTGTAGATCATACAGCAGAAGCGTTAGAGAACACGGTTGATGTAGTGGAACGTCCTCACGTCCCTCGATCCGCCCCGCGAACAATCCCGCGATCAGTCCCACGATCTAGTACCGAATGGACGGCACCTCCGCGTTCAGCACACGTACAGCTCGACGATGATCTCGGCCTTCTTGATCCAGCAAGAGAGACGGAGAGGTAGAAGAGTTCTCTGGCAGCATGACGGCGCTCCGGAGGTTGGTGATGATCTCGTCTCAGCAGGGCTCCGCCCGAGCTCCGCAGAAACGCGATCTAGAGGAAAAACTATGGAGGTATGTGGTCGGGCAGCCGTGAGAAAGTCGTCTCAAATCTGCCCTAAAAGCCCCATATATATAGGAGGAGGGAGGGGGACCTTGCCTTGGGGTCCAAGGGACTCCCAAGGGGTCGGCCGAGCCAAGGGGGGGAGGACTCCCCCCCCCAAACCGAGTTGGACTTGGTTTGGTGGGAGGAGTCCCCCTCCCTTCCCACCTCTTCCCTCCTTTTTTTTCTTTTCCTTTGATTTCCTTTCCTTGGCGCATAGGCCCCCTTGGGGCTGTCCCACCAGCCCACTAAGGGCTGGTGTGTCTCCCCAAAGCCTATGGGCTTCTTCGGGGTGGGTTGCCCCCCCCCCGGTGAACTCCCGGAACCCATTCGTCATTCCCGGTACATTCCCGGTAACTCCGAAAACCTTCCGGTAATCAAATGAGGTCATCCTATATATCAATCTTCGTTTCCGGACCATTCCGGAAACCCTCGTGACGTACGTGATCTCATTCGGGACTCCGAACAACATTCAGTAACCAACCATATAACTCCAATACGCATAAAACAACGTCGAACCTTAAGTGTGCAGACCCTGCGGGTTCGAGAACTATGTAGACATGACCCGAGAGACTCCTCGGTCAATATCCAATAGCGGGACCTGGATGCCCATATTGGATCCTACATATTCTACGAAGAACTTTATCGTTTGAACCTCAGTGCCAAGGATTCGTATAATCCCGTATGTCATTCCCTTTGTCCTTCGGCATGTTACTTGCCCGAGATTCGATCGTCAGTATCCGTATACCTATTTCAATCTCGTTTACCGGCAAGTCTCTTTACTCGTTCCGTAATACAAGATCCCGTAACTTACACTAAGTTACATTGCTTGCAAGGCTTGTGTGTGATGTTGTATTACCGAGTGGGCCCCGAGATACCTCTCCGTCACACGGAGTGACAAATCCCAGTCTTGATCCATACTAACTCAACTAACACCTTCGGAGATACCTGTAGAGCATCTTTATAGTCACCCAGTTACGTTGCGACGTTTGATACACACAAAGCATTCCTCCGGTGTCAGTGAGTCATATAATCTCATGGTCATAGGAATAAATACTTGACACGCAGAAAACAGTAGCAACAAAATGACATGATCAACATGCTACGTCTATTAGTTTGGGTCTAGTCCATCACGTGATTCTCCTAATGACGTGATCCAGTTATCAAGCAACAACACCTTGTTCATAATCAGAAGACGCTGACTATCATCGATCAACTGGCTAGCCAACTAGAGGCATGCTAGGGACGGTGTTTTGTCTATGTATCCACACATGTAAATGAGTCTTCATTCAATACAATTATAGCATGGATAATAAACTATTATCTTGATACAGGAATTATAATAATAACTATACATTTATTATTGCCTCTAGGGCATAATTCCAACACCAAATGTTTTGGAAACCCCGGGGTCCGGCTACGCGGAACTCGTCAAAACTCGCAGTTTTGGCATATTGTGGCCAGTTTTGTATGCTATTAGTCACTGATTTTGGCTCCGACGTGTTCTGAATGTTAAGGGAACACAGGAGTCCAGTTACGGGGAAATCGTAAAAAATCGCAGTTTTGGCCTATTGTGAGCAGTTTTCTATGCCAGTACTCATTGATTTTGGGTCCAGCTGCTATCCGAACAATTTGGGAACCTAAGGTCCGGTTACGGGGAACTCATCAAAACTCGCAGTGTTATCCTATTCTGGCCAGGTTTGTGTGCTATTGGTCACTGATTTTCGGTCCTCTTGCGATCTGATTGTTTCGACAACCCCGGGGTCCAGTTAAGGAGAACTCGTAAAAACTCACCGTTTTGGCCTATTCTGGCCAGTTTTCTATGATATTAGTCACTGATTTTTGGTCCCGCTGTGATCCGAACATTTCGGGAATCCCGGGGTCCGGTTACGGGGAGCTCATCAAAACTCATTGTTTTAGCCTATTCCGGCCATATTTGTATGCTATTAGTCACTTATTTCGGGTCCCACTATGATCCAAATGTTTCGAGAACCCCGTGGTCCGGTTACGGGGAACTCTTCACAACTCGCAGTTTTGGCCTATTCTAGCCAGTTTTGTATGCTATTAGTCACTAATTTTGGCTCCCGCCGTGATTCGAACGTTTCAGGAACCCCGGGGTCCAGTTACGGGGAACTCGTCAAAACTCACAGTTTTGGCCTATTCCGGCAAGTTTAGTATGCTATTAGTCACAGATTTTGGGTCCCGCTATGATCCCAACGTTTCGGGAACCCCGGGGTCCGGTTACATGGAACTTGCAAAACTCGCAGTTTTGGCCTATTTTGGCTAGTTTTGTATGCTATTAGTCAGTGATTTTGGCTCCCGCTGCGATCCGAACGTTGCGGGGACCCCGAGGTCTGGTTAGGGAAATCATGAAAACTCGTAGTTTTGGCCTATTCCGGCCAGTTTTTTATGGTGTTAGTCACTTATTTGGGGTCCCACTGTATTCTGGCGAGTTTGGTATGCTATTAGTCACTGATTTTGGCTCCCACTGCGATCCGAACGCTTCGGGAACCCTGTTGTCCAGTTACGGGGAATTCGTAAAAAATCGCAGTTTTGGCCTATTGTGGCCAGTTTTCTATGCTAGTACACACTGATTTTTGGGTCCAGCTGCTATCCGAACATTTTGGGAACCCCGAGGTTCGGTTACAGTGAACTCGTCAAAACTCGCAGTTTTAGCCTATTCTGGCCAGTTTTGTGTCCTATTGGTCACTAATTTTGGGTCCTCCTGCGATCTGATTGTTTCGACAACCTCGGGGTCCGGTTACGGAGAACTCGTCAAAGCTCCCCGTTTTGGCCTATTCTGGATAGTTTTTATGATATTAGTCACTGATTTTTGGTCCCGCTATGATCCGAACGTTTCGGGAACCCGGTGTCCAGTTACGGCGAACTCGTAGAAACTCGCAGTTTTGGCCTATTCCGTCCAGTTTTGTATGCTATTACTCACCGATTCGGGGTCCCCCTACGATACGAACGTTTCGGGAATCCCGGGGTACGATTACGGGGAACTCACCAAAACTCGTAATTTTCGCCTATTCCAGCCACGTTTCAATCCTATTAGTCACTGATTTTGGGTCCCGCTGTGATCCCAACGTTTCGGGAACTCCGGCATCCCTTTATGGGGAACTCATGAAAACTCGTAGTTTTCCCCTATTCCGGCTAATTTTGTATGCTATTAGTCAGTGATTTTGGCTCCCGCTGCGATCCGAACGTTTCGGGAACCCCAAGGTTCGGTTACGGGGAACTCATCAAAACTCGCAGTTTTGGCCTATTCTGCGCAGTTTTTTATGCTATTACTCACCGATTTTGGGTCCTGCTGCGATCCGAAAGTTTCGGACCCTGGGGTACGATTACATGGAACTGGTCAAAACTCGCAGTTTTGGCCTATTCCGGTATGTTTTTTAAGCTATTACTCATTGATTTTGGGACCCACTGCTATCCAAACATTTCGGGAACCCCGAGGTCCGGTTACGGGGAACTCGTCAAAACTCGAAGTTTTAGCCTATTCTGGGCAGGTTTGTATACTATTAGACACTTATTTGGGGTCCTACTATGATCCAAATGTTCCGGGAACCCACGGGTCCGGTTACAGGGAACTCATCAAAACTCGCAGATTTAGCCTATTATGGCCAGTTTTGTATGCTATTAGTCACTCATTTTGGCTCCCGTTGTGATCTGAAAGTTTCGGGAAGCCCGGGGTCTAGTTACGGGGAACTCGTCAAAAATCACAGTTTTGGCCTATTGTGGCCAGTTTTCTAAGCTAGTACTCATTGATTTTGGGTCCAGCTGTGTTCCGAACGTCCGGGAACCCGGGTTACGGTTACGTGGAACTGGTCAAAACTCGCCGTTTTGGCCTATTCCGGCCAGTTTTGTATGCTATTACTCACTGATTTTGGGTCCAAGTGTGATCCAAACGTTTCGGGAATCCCGGGGGCCGGTTACGGGGAACTCATCAAAACTCGTAATGTTGGCCTATTCCGGAGAGTTTTCATGCTATTAGTCACTTATTTGGGGTCCCACTGTGATCCAAATGTTTTGGGAACCCCGGGTCCGGCAACGGGGAACTCGTAAAAACTCGCAGTTTTGGCATATTGTGGCCAGTTTTGTATGCTATTAGTCACTGGTTTTGGTTCCCACGTGATCTGAATGTTAAGGGAACACAGGAGTCCTGTTACGGGGAAATCGTAAAAAAATGCAGTTTTGGCCTATTGTGACCAGTTTTCTATGCCAGTACTCATTGATTTTGGGTCCTGCTGCTATCCGAACAATTTGGGAACCTAAGGTCCGGTTACGGGGAACTCATCAAAACTAACAGTTTTATCCTATTCTGGCCAGGTTTGTGTGCTATTGGTCACTGATTTTGGGTCCTCTTGCGATCCGATTGTTTCGACAACCCTAGGGTCCAGTTAAGGAGAACTCGTAAAAACTCACCGTTCTGGCCTATTCTGGCCAGTTTCTATGATATTAGTCACTGATTTTTGGTCCCGCTGTGATCCGAACATTTCGGGAATCCTGGGGTCCGGTTACGGGGAGCTCATCAAAACTCATTGTTTTAGCCTATTCCGGCCATATTTGTATGCTATTAGTCACTTATTTCGGGTCCCACTGTGATCCAAATGTTTTGAGAACCCCGGGGTCCGGTTACGGGGAACTCTTCACAACTCGCAGTTTTGGCCTATTCTAGCCAGTTTTGTATGCTATTAGTCACTAATTTTGGCTCCCCCCGTGATTCGAACGTTTCAGGAACCCCGGGGTCCAGTTACGGGGAACTCGTCAAAACTCACAGTTTTGGCCTATTCCGGCAAGTTTAGTATGCTATTAGTCACAGATTTTGGGTCCCGTTGTGATCCCAACGTTTCGGGAACCCCGGGGTCCGGTTACATGGAACTTGCAAAACTCGCAGTTTTGGCCTATTTTGGCTAGTTTTGTATGCTATTAGTCAGTGATTTCGGCTCCCGCTGCGATCCGAACGTTGCGGGGACCCCGAGGTCTGGTTAGGGAAATCATGAAAACTCGTAGTTTTGGCCTATTCCGGCCAGTTTTTTATGGTGTTAGTCACTTATTTGGGGTCCCACTGTATTCTGGCGAGTTTGGTATGCTATTAGTCACTGATTTTGGCTCCCACTATGATCCGAACGCTTCGGGAACCCTATTGTCCAGTTACGGGGAATTCGTAAAAAATCGCAATTTTGGCCTATTGTGGCCAATTTTCTATGCTAGTACACACTGATTTTGGGTCCAGCTGCTATCCGAACATTTTGGGAACCCCGAGGTTCGGTTACAGTGAACTCGTCAAAACTCGCAGTTTTAGCCTATTATGGCCAGTTTTGTGTGCTATTGGTCACTAATTTTGGGTCCTCCTGCGATCTGATTGTTTCGACAACCCCGGGGTCCGGTTACGGAGAACTCGTCAAAGCTCACCATTTGGGCCTATTCTGGCTAGTTTTTATGATATTAGTCACTGATTTTTGGTCCCGCTGTGATCCGAACGTTTCGGGAACCCGGTGTCCAGTTACGGTGAACTCGTAGAAACTCGCAGTTTTGGCCTATTCCGTCCAGATTTGTATGCTATTACTCACCGATTTTGGGTCCCCCTGAGATACGAACGTTTTGGGAATCCCTGGGTACGATTACGAGGAACTCATCAAAACTCGTAATTTTGGCCTATTCCAGCCATGTTTCAATCCTATTAGTCACTGATTTTGGGTCCCGCTGTGATCCCAACGTTTCGGGAACCCCGGGATCCCTTTACGGGGAACTCATGAAAACTCGCAGTTTTCGCCTATTCCGGCAACTTTTGTATGCTATTAGTCAGTGATTTTGGCTCCCGCTGCGATCCGAACGTTTCGGGAACCCCAAGGTTCGGTTACGGGGAACTCATCAAAACTTGCAGTTTTGCCTATTCTGCGCAGTTTTTTATGCTATTACTCACCGATTTTGGGTCCTGCTGCGATCCGAAAGTTTCGGACCCTGGGTACGATTACATGGAACTGGTCAAAACTCGCAGTTTTGGCCTATTCCGGTAAGTTTTTTAAGCTATTACTCATTGATTTTGGGTCCCACTGCTATCCGAAAATTTCGGGAACCCCGAGGTCCGGTTACGGGGAACTCGTCAAAACTCGCAGTTTTAGCCTATTCTGGGCAGATTTGTGTACTATTAGACACTTATTTGGGGTCCTACTATGATCCAAATGTTTCGGGAACCCACGGGTCCGGTTACGGGGAACTCATCAAAACTCGCAGATTTAGCCTATTATGGCCAGTTTTGTATGCTATTAGTCACTCATTTTGGCTCCCTCTGTGATCTGAAAGTTTCGGACCCTGGGTACGATTACATGGAACTGGTCAAAACTCGCAGTTTTGGCCTATTCCGGTAAGTTTTTTAAGCTATTACTCATTGATTTTGGGTCCCACTGCTATCCGAAAATTTCGGGAACCCCGAGGTCCGGTTACGGGGAACTCGTAAAAACTCGCAGTTTTAGCCTATTCTGGGCAGATTCGTGTACTATTAGACACTTATTTGGGGTCCTACTATGATCCAAATGTTTCGGGAACCCACGGATCCGGTTACAGGGAACTCATCAAAACTCGTAGATTTAGCCTATTATGGCCAGTTTGGTTTGCTATTAGTCACTCATTTTGGCTCCCGCTGTGATCTGAAAGTTTCGAGAAGCCCGGGGTCTAGTTACGGGGAACTCGTCAGAAATCACAGATTTGGCCTATTGTGGCCAGTTTTCTAAGCTAGTGCTCATTGATTTTGGGTCCAGCTGCGTTCCGAACGTCCGGGAACCCGGGTTACGGTTACGTGGAACTGGTCAAAACTCGCCGTTTTGGCCTATTCCGGCCAGTTTTGTATGCTATTACTCACTGATTTTGGGTCCAAGTGTGATCGGAACGTTTCGGGAATCCCGGGGGCCGGTTACGGGGAACGCATCAAAACTCGTAATGTTGGCCTATTCCGGACAGTTTTCATGCTATTAGTCACTTATTTGGGGTCCCACTGTGATCCAAATGTTTTGGGAACCCCGGGTCCGGCTACGGGGAACTCGTAAAAACTCGCAGTTTTGGCATATTGTGGCCAGTTTTGTATGCTATTAGTCACTGGTTTTGGTTCCCACGTGATCTGAATGTTAAGGGAACACATGAGTCCTGTTACGGGGAAATCGCAAAAAATCGCAGTTTTGGCCTATTGTGACCAGTTTTCTATGCCAGTACTCATTGATTTTGGGTCCAGCTGCTATCCGAACAATTTGGGAACCTAAGGTCCGGTTACGGGGAACTCATCAAAACTCACAGTTTTATCCTATTCTGGCCAGGTTTGTGTGCTATTGGTCACTGATTTTGGGTCCTCTTGCGATCCGATTGTTTCGACAACCCCGGGGTCCAGTTAAGGGGAACTCGTCAAAACTCACCGTTTTGGCTTACTCTGGCCAGTTTTCTATGATATCAGTCACTGATTTTTGGTCCCGCTGTGATCCGAACGTTTCGGGAATCCCGGGGTCCGGTTACGGGGAGCTCATCAAAACTCATTGTTTTAGCCTATTCCAGCCATATTTGTATGCTATTAGTCACTTATTTCGGGTCTCACTGTGATCCAAATGTTTCGAGAACCCCGGGGTCCGGTTACGGGGAACTCTTCACAACTCGCAGTTTTGGCCTATTCTAGCCAGTTTTGTATGCTATTAGTCACTAATTTTGGCTCCCGCCGTGATCCGAACGTTTCAGGAACCCCGGGGTCCGGTTACGGGGAACTCGTCAAAACTCACAGTTTTGGCCTATTCCGGCAAGTTTAGTATGCTATTAGTCACAGATTTTGGGTCCCGCTATGATCCCAACGTTTCGGGAACCCCGGGGTCCGGTTACATGGAACTTGCAAAACTCGCAGTTTTGGCCTATTTTGGCTAGTTCTGTATGCTATTAGTCAGTGATTTTGGCTCCCGCTGCGATCCGAACGTTGCAGGGACCCCGAGGTCTGGTTAGGGAACTCATGAAAACTCGTAGTTTTGGCCTATTCCGGCCAGTTTTTTATGATGTTAGTTACTTATTTGAGGTCCCACTATATTCTGGCGAGTTTGGTATGCTGTTAGTCACTGATTTTGGCTCCCACTATGATCCGAACGCTTCGGGAACCCTGTTGTCCAGTTACGGGGAATTCGTAAAAAATCGCAGTTTTGGCCTATTGTGGCCAGTTTTCTATGCTAGTACACACTGATTTTGGGTCCAGCTGCTATCCGAACATTTTGGGAACCCTGAGGTTCGGTTACACTGAACTCGTCAAAACTCACAGTTTTAGCCTATTCTGGCCAGTTTTGTGTGCTATTGGTCACTAATTTTGGGTCCTCCTGCGATCTGATTGTTTCGACAACCCCGGGGTCCGGTTACGGAGAACTCGTCAAAGTTCACCGTTTTGGCCTATTCTGGCTAGTTTTTATGATATTACTCACTGATTTTTGGTCCCGGTGTGATCCGAACGTTTCGGGAACCCGGTGTCCAGTTACGCCGAACTCGTAGAAACTCGCAGTTTTGGCCTATTCCGTCCAGTTTTGTATGCTATTACTCACCGATTTTGGGTCCCCCTGCGATACGAACATTTCGGGAATCCCGGGGTACGATTACGGGGAACTCATCAAAACTCGTAATTTTGGCCTATTCCAGCCACGTTTCAATCCTATTAGTCACTGATTTTGGGTCCCGCTGTGATCCCAACATTTCGGGAACCCCGGGATCCCTTTACGGGGAACTCATGAAAACTCGCAGTTTTCGCCTATTCCGGCAACTTTTGTATGCTATTAGTCAGTGATTTTGGCTCCCGCTGCGATCCGAACGTTTCGGGAACCCCAAGGTTCGGTTACGGGGAACTCATCAAAACTTGCAGTTTTGGCCTATTCTGCGCAGTTTTTCATGCTATTACTCACCGATTTAGGGTCCTGCTGCGATCCAAATGTTTCGGACCCTGGGGTACGATTACATGGAACTGGTCAAAACTCGCAGTTTTGGCCAATTCCGGTAAGTTTTTTAAGCTATTACTCATTGATTTTGGGTCCCACTGCTATCCGAACAATTCGGGAACCCCGAGGTCCGGTTACGGGGAACTCGTCAAAACTCGCAGTTTTAGCCTATTCTGGGCAGGTTTGTGTACTATTAGACACTTATTTGGGGTCCTACTATGATCCAAATGTTTCGGGAACCCACGGGTCCGGTTACGGGGAACTCATCAAAACTCGCAGATTTAGCCTATTATGGCCAGTTTTGTATGCTATTAGTCACTCATTTTGGCTCCCTCTGTGATCTGAAAGTTTCGAGAAGCCCGGGGTCTAGTTACGGGGAACTCGTCAGAAATCACAGTTTTGGCCTATCGTGGCCAGTTTTCTAAGCTAGTACTCATTGATTTTGGGTCCAGCTGCGTTCCGAACGTCCGGGAACCCGGGTTACGGTTACGTGGAACTGGTCAAAACTCGCCGTTTTGGCCTATTCCGGCCAGTTTTGTATGCTATTACTCACTGATTTTGGGTCCAAGTGTGATCCGAACGTTTCGGGAATCCCGGGGGCCGGTTACGGGGAACTCATCAAAAATCGTAATGTTGGCCTATTCCGGACAGTTTTCATGCTATTAGTCACTTATTTGCGGTCCCACTGTGATCCAAATGTTTTGGGAACCCCGGGTCCGGCTACGGGGAACTCGTCAAAACTCGCTGTTTTGGCATATTGTGGCCAATTTTGTATGCTATTAGTCACTGGTTTTGGTTCCCACGTGATCTGAATGTTAAGGGAACATAGGAGTCCAGTTACGGGGAAATCGTAAAAAATCGCAGTTCTGGCCTATTGTGACCAGTTTTCTATGCCAGTACTCATTGATTTTGGGTCCAGCTGCTATCCGAACAATTTGGGAACCTAAGGTCCGGTTACGGGGAACTCATCAAAACTCACAGTTTTATCCTATTCTGGCCAGGTTTGTGTGCTATTGGTCACTGATTTTGGGTCCTCTTGCGATCCGATTGTTTCGACAACCCCGGGGTCCAGTTAAGGAGAACTCGTCAAAACTCACCGTTTTGGCCTATTCTGGCTAGTTTTCTATGATATTAGTCACTGATTTTTGGTCCCGCTGTGATCCGAACGTTTCGGGAATCCCGGGGTCCGGTTACGGGGAGCTCATCAAAACTCATAGTTTTAGCCTATTCCGGCCAGTTTTGTATGCTGTTAGTCACTTATTTCGGGTCCCACAATGATCCAAATGTTTCGAGAACCCCGGGGACCGGTTACGGGGAACTCTTCACAACTCGCAGTTTTGGCCTATTCTGGCCAGTTTTGTATGCTATTAGTCACTAATTTTGGCTCCCGCTGTGATCCGAACGTTTCAGGAACCCCGGGGTCCGGTTACGGGGAACTCGTCAAAACTCGCACTTTTGGCCTATTCCTGCAAGTTTGGTATGCTATTAGTCACAGAATTTGGGTCCTGCTGTGATCCCAACGTTTCGGGAACCCCGGGGTCCGGTTACATGGAACTTGTCAAAAGTCGCAGTTTTGGCCTATTTTGGCTAGTTTTGTATGCTATTAGTCAGTGATTTTGGCTCCCGCTGCGATCCGAATGTTGCGGGCACCCCGCGTTCTGGTTAGGGAACTCATCAAAACTCGTAGTTTTGGCCTATTCCGGCCATTTTTGTATGTTGTTAGTCACTTATTTGGGGTTCCACCGTATTCTGGCGAGTTTGGTAGGCTGTTAGTCACTGATTTTGGCTCCTGCTGTGATCCGAACGTTTCGGGAACCCCGTGGTCCAGTTACGGGGAATTCGTAACAAATCGCAGTTTTGGCCTAGTGTGGCTAATTTTCTATGCTAGTACACACTGATTTTGGGTCCAGCTGCTATCCGAACATTTTGGGAGCCCCGAGGTTCGATTACGGGGAACTCGTCAAAACACGCAGTTTTAGCCTATTCTGGCCAGGTTTGTGTTCTATTGGTCACTAATTTTGGGTCCTCCTACGATCTGATTGTTTTGACAACCCCGGGGTCCGGTTACGGAGAACTCGTCAAAGCTCACCGTTTTGGCCTATTCTGGCCAGTTTTTATGATATTAGTCGCTGATTTTTGGTCCCGCTGTGATCCGAACGTTTCGGGAACCCGGTGTCCAGTTACGGCGAACTCGTAGAAACTCGCAGTTTTGGCCTATTCCGGCCAGTTTTGTATGCTATTACTCACTGATTTTGGGTCCCCCTGCGATCCGAACGTTTCGGGAATCCCGGGGTACGATTACGGGGAACTCGTCAAAACTCGCAGTTTTGGCCTATTCCAGCAACGTTTCTATCCTATTAGTCACTGATTTTGGGTCCTGCTGTGATCCCAACGTTTCTGGAAAACCCGGGGTCCCTTTACGGGGAACTCATGAAAACTCGCAGTTTTCGCCTATTCCGGCAAGTTTTGTATGCTATTAGTCAGTGATTTTGGCTCCCGCTGCGATCTGAACGTTTCGAGAACCCCAAGGTTCGGTTACGGGGAACTCATCAAAACTCGCAGGTTTTGCCTATTCTGCGCAGTTTTTAATGCTATTACTCACCGATTTTGGGTCCTGCTGCGATCCAAACGTTCGGGACCCTGGGGTACGGTTACATGGAACTGGTCAAAACTCGCAGTTTTGGCCTATTCCGGCAAGTTCTTTAAGCTATTACACACTGATTTTGGGTCCCACTGCTATCCGAACATTTCGGGAACCCCGAGGTCCGGTTAGGGGGAACTCGTCAAAACTCATAGTTTTAGCCTATTCTGGGCAGGTTTGTGTGCTATTAGACACTTATTTGGGGTCCTACTATGATCCAAATGTTTCGGGAACCCACGGGTCCGGTTACGGGGAACTCATCAAAAATCGCAGATTTAGCCTCTTATGGCCAGTTTTGTATGCTATTAGTCACTGATTTTGGCTCCCGCTGTGATCCGAAGGTTTCGGGAACCCCGGGGTCCAGTGACGGGGAACTCGTAAAATATGACAGTTTTGGCCTATTGTGGCCAGCTTTCTAAGCTAGTACTCATTGATTTTGGGTCCAGTTGCGTTCCGAACGTTCGGGAACCCGGGGTACGGTTACGTGGAACTGGTCAAAACTCGCCGTTTTGGCTGATTCCGGCCAGTTTTGTATGCTATTACTCACTGATTTTGGGTCCCACTATAATCCAAACGTTTCAGGAATCCTGGGGGCCGGTTACGGGGAACTCATCAAAACTCGTAGTTTTGGCCTATTCCGGACAGTTTTGTATGCTATTAGTCACTTATTTGGGGTCCCACTGAGATCCAAATGTTTCGGGAACCCCGGGGTCCGATTACGGGGAACTCGTCAAAACTCGCAGTTTTGGCCTATTGTGGCCAGTTTCGTATGCTATTAGTCATTGATTTTGGCTCCCACCGTGATCTGAATGTTTAGGGAACGCAAGGGTCAAGTTACGGGGAAATCGTCAAAAATCGCAGTTTTGGCCTATTGTGACCAGTTTTCTATACTAGTACTCATTGATTTTGAGTCCAGCTACTATCCGAAAATTTTGGGAACCCTGAGGTCCGGTTACGGGGAACTCATCAAAACTCTCCCCGGGGAATCCCAATCTGGCCAACTTTGTGTGCTATTGTTCACTGATTTTGGGTCCTCTTGCGATCCGATTATTTCGACAACCCCGGGGTCCGGTTATGGAGAAATCGTCAAAACTCACCGTTTTGGCCTATTCTATGATATTAGTCACTGATTTTTGGTCCCACTGTGATATTAGTCACTGATTTTTGGTCCCACTGTGATCCGAACGTTTTGGGAATCCCGGGGTCCGGTTACCGGGAACTCACCAAAACTCATAGTTTTGGCCTATTCTGGCCCGTTTTGTATGCTCTTACTCACTTATTTGGGGTCCCACTGTGATCCAAATGTTTCGAGAACCCCGGGGTCCGGTTACGTGGAACTCGTCAGAACTCGCAGTTTTGGCGTATTCTGGTGAGTTATGTATGCTATTAGTCACTGATTTTTGCTCCCGTTGTGATCCGAACGTTTCGGGAACCCCGTGGTCCTGTTACGGGGAATTTGTCAAAAATCGCAGTTTTGGCCTATTGTGGCCAGTTTTCTATGCTAGTACTCACTGATTTTGGGTCCAGCTGCTATCCGAAGATTTTGGGAACCCCTAGGTCCGGTTACGGGGAATCGTCAAAAGTCGTCGTTTTAGCCTATTATGGCCAGCTTTATGTGCTATTGGTCACTGATTTTGGGTCCTCCTACCATCCGAAATTTTTGACAACCCCGGGTTGCGGTTATGGAGAACTCGTGAAAACTCGCAGTTTTGGCCTATTCCGGCCAGTTTTGTATAATAATACTCAATGATTTTGGGTCCCCGTGGGATCCGAACGTTTCGGGAATCCCTGGGTCCGTTTAGGGGGAACTCGACAGAACTCGCAGTTTTGGCCTATTCCAGCCACTTTTCTATCCTCTTAATCACTGATTTTGGTTACCGCTGTGATCCCAATGTTCTGGGAACCCCGGGGTCCGGTTACGGGGAACTCGTCAAAACTCGCTGTTTTGGCCTATTCCGGCAAGTTTTGTATGCTACTAGTTACTGATTTTTGGTCCTGGTGTGATCCCTGTTGGCAATATGCCCTAGAGGCACTAATAAAATGATTATTATCATATTCCCTTGTTCATGATAATGGTCTATTGTTCATGCTATAATTGTATTAACAGGAAATAGTAATACATGTGTGAATAAATAGATCACAATGTGTCCCTAGCAAGCCCTAGTTGGATAGCTCGTTGGCTAGTTGGGTCCTGGTGTGATCCCCGTTGGAAATATGCCCTAGTTGCCTAGATCGCTAGTCAATAGATGATCATGGTTTCCTGATCATGGACATTAGATGTCATTGATAACGGGATCACATCATTGGGAGAATGATGTGATGGACAAGACCCAATCCTAAGCATTGCACTAGATGGTATTGTTCGTATGCTAAAGCTTTTCTAGTGTCAAGTGTCTTTTCCTTCGACCGTGAGATTGTGCAACTCCCGGATACCGTAGGAGTGCTTTGGGTGTATCAAACGTCACAATGTAACTGGGTGACTATAAAGGTGCACTACGGGTACCTCTGAAAGTATCTGTTGGCATGGTACGAATCGAGATTGGGATTTGTCACTCCGTGTAACGGAGAGGTATCTCTGGGACCACTCAGTAGAACATCATCATGAGCTCAATGTGACTAAGGAGTTAGTCACACGATGACGTGCTACGGAACGAGTAAAGAGACTTACCGGTAACGAGATTGAACAAGGTATAGGTATACCGACGATCGAATCTCGGGCAAGTTCTATACCGACAGACAAAGGGAATCGTTTAGGGATTGATTGAATCCTTGACATCGTGGTTCATCCGATGAGATCATCGTGGAGCAAGTGGGAGCCACCATGGGTATCCAGACCCCCCTGATCATCGTAGTCGGTGATTTCGGCTCCCGCTGCGATCCGAACGTTGCGGGGACCCTGAGGTCTGGTTAGGGAAATCATGAAAACTCGTAGTTTTGGCCTATTCCGGCCAGTTTTTTATGGTGTTAGTCACTTATTTGGGGTCCCACTGTATTCTGGCGAGTTTGGTATGCTATTAGTCACTGATTTTGGCTCCCACTGTGATCCGAACGCTTCGGGAACCCTGTTGTCCAGTTACGGGGAATTCGTAAAAAATCGCAATTTTGGCCTATTGTGGCCAATTTTCTATGCTAGTACACACTGATTTTGGGTCCAGCTGCTATCCGAACATTTTGGGAACCCCGAGGTTCGGTTACAGTGAACTCGTCAAAACTCGCAGTTTTAGCCTATTCTGGCCAGTTTTGTGTGCTATTGGTCACTAATTTTGGGTCCTCCTGCGATCTGATTGTTTCGACAACCCCGGGGTCCGGTTACGGAGAACTCGTCAAAGCTCACCGTTTGGGCCTATTCTGGCTAGTTTTTATGATATTAGTCACTGATTTTTGGTCCCGCTGTGATCCGAACATTTCGGGAACCCGGTGTCCAGTTACGGTGAACTCGTAGAAACTCGCAGTTTTGGCCTATTCCGTCCAGATTTGTATGCTATTACTCACCGATTTTGGGTCCCCCTGAGATACGAACGTTTCGGGAATCCCGGGGTACGATTACGAGGAACTCATCAAAACTCGTAATTTTGGCCTATTCCAGCCATGTTTCAATCCTATTAGTCACTGATTTTGGGTCCCGCTGTGATCCCAACGTTTCGGGAACCCCGGGATCCCTTTACGGGGAACTCATGAAAACTCGCAGTTTTCGCCTATTCCGGCAACTTTTGTATGCTATTAGTCAGTGATTTTGGCTCCCGCTGCGATCCGAACGTTTCGGTAACACCAAGGTTCGGTTACGGGGAACTCATCAAAACTTGCAGTTTTGCCTATTTTGCGCAGTTTTTTATGCTATTACTGACCGATTTTGGGTCCTGCTGCGATCCGAAAGTTTCGGACCCTGGGTACGGTTACATGGAACTGGTCAAAACTCGCAGTTTTGGCCTATTCCGGTAAGTTTTTTAAGCTATTACTCATTGATTTTGGGTCCCACTGCTATCCGAAAATTTCGGGAACCCCGAGGTCCGGTTACGGGGAACTCGTCAAAACTCGCAGTTTTAGCCTATTCTGGGCAGATTTGTGTACTATTAGACACTTATTTGGGGTCCTACTATGATCCAAATGTTTCGGGAACCCACGGATCTGGTTACAGGGAACTCATCAAAACTCGTAGATTTAGCCTATTATGGCCAGTTTGGTTTGCTATTAGTCACTCATTTTGGCTCCCGCTGTGATCTGAAAGTTTCGAGAAGCCCGGGGTCTAGTTATGGGGAACTCGTCAGAAATCACAGATTTGGCCTATTGTGGCCAGTTTTCTAAGCTAGTGCTCATTGATTTTGGGTCCAGCTGTGTTCCGAACGTCCGGGAACCCGGGTTACGGTTACGTGGAACTAGTCAAAACTCGCCGTTTTGGCCTATTCCGGCCAGTTTTGTATGCTATTACTCACTGATTTTGGGTCCAAGTGTGATCCGAACGTTTCGGGAATCCCGGGGGCCGCTTACGGGGAACGCATCAAAACTCGTAATGTTGGCCTATTCCGGACAGTTTTCATGCTATTAGTCACTTATTTGGGGTCCCACTGTGATCCAAATGTTTTGGGAACCCCGGGTCCGGCTACGGGGAACTCGTAAAAACTCGCAGTTTTGGCATATTGTGGCCAGTTTTGTATGCTATTAGTCACTGGTTTTGGTTCCCACGTGATCTGAATGTTAAGGGAACACATGAGTCCTGTTACGGGGAAATCGTAAAAAATCGCAGTTTTGGCCTATTGTGACCAGTTTTCTATGCCAGTACTCATTGATTTTGGGTCCAGCTGCTATCCGAACAATTTGGGAACCTAAGGTCCGGTTACGGGGAACTCATCAAAACTCACAGTTTTATCCTATTCTGGCCAGGTTTGTGTGCTATTGGTCACTGATTTTGGGTCCTCTTGCGATCCGATTGTTTCGACAACCCCGGGGTCCAGTTAAGGAGAACTCGTCAAAACTCACCGTTTTGGCCTATTCTGGCCAGTTTTCTATGATATTAGTCACTGATTTTTGGTCCCGCTATGATCCGAACGTTTCGGCAATCCCGGGGTCCGGTTACGGGGAGCTCATCAAAACTCATAGTTTTAGCCTATTCCGGCCAGTTTTGTATGCTGTTAGTCACTTATTTCGGGTCCCACAATGATCCAAATGTTTCGAGAACCCCGGGGACCGGTTACGGGGAACTCTTCACAACTCGCAGTTTTGGCCTATTTTGGCCAGTTTTGTATGCTATTAGTCACTAATTTTGGCTCCCGCTGTGATCCGAACGTTTCAGGAACCCCGGGGTCCGGTTACGGGGAACTCGTCAAAACTCGCAGTTTTGGCCTATTCCTGCAAGTTTGGTATGCTATTAGTCACAGATTTTGGGTCCTGCTGTGATCCCAACGTTTCGGGAATCCCGGGGTCCGGTTACATGGAACTTGTCAAAACTCACAGTTTTGGCCTATTTTGGCTAGTTCTGTATGCTATTAGTCAGTGATTTTGGCTCCCGCTGCGATCCGAATGTTGCGGGGACCCCGCGTTCTGGTTAGGGAACTCATCAAAACTCGTAGTTTTGGCCTATTCCGGCCAGTTTTGTATGTTGTTAGTCACTTATTTGGGGTTCCACCGTATTCTGGCGAGTTTGGTAGGCTGTTAGTCACTGATTTTGGCTCCTCCTGTGATCCGAACGTTTCGGGAACCCCGTGGTCCAGTTACGGGGAATTCGTAACAAATCGCAGTTTTGGCCTAGTGTGGCTAGTTTTCTATGCTAGTACACACTGATTTTGGGTCCAGCTCCTATCCGAACATTTTGGGAACCCCAAGGTTCGATTACGGGGAACTCGTCAAAACACGCAGTTTTAGCCTATTCTGGCCAGGTTTGTGTTCTATTGGTCACTAATTTTGGGTCCTCCTACGATCTGATTGTTTCGACAACCCCGGGGTCCGGTTACGGAGAACTCGTCAAAGCTCACCGTTTTGGCCTATTCTGGCCAGTTTTTATGATATTAGTCGCTGATTTTTGGTCCCGCTGTGATCCGAACGTTTCGGGAACCCGGTGTCCAGTTACGGCGAACTCGTAGAAACTCGCAGTTTTGGCCTATTCTGGCCAGTTTTGTATGCTATTACTCACTGATTTTGGGTCCCCCTGCGATCCGAACGTTTCGGGAATCCCGGGGTACGATTACGGGGAACTCGTCAAAACTCGCAGTTTTGGCCTATTCCAGCAACGTTTCTATCCTATTAGTCACTGATTTTGGGTCCTGCTGTGATCCCAACGTTTCGGGAAAATCCGGGGTCCCTTTATGGGGAACTCATGAAACTCGCAGTTTTCGCCTATTCCGGCAAGTTTTGTATGCTATTAGTCAGTGATTTTGGCTCCCGCTGCGATCTGAACGTTTCGAGAACCCCAAGGTTCGGTTACGGGGAACTCATCAAAACTCGCAGTTTTTGCCTATTCTTCGCAGTTTTTAATGCTATTACTCACCGATTTTGGGTCCTGCTGCGATCCAAACGTTCGGGACCCTGGGGTACGGTTACATGGAACTGGTCAAAACTCGTAGTTTTGGCCTATTCCGGCAAGTTTTTTAAGCTATTACACACTGATTTTGGGTCCCACTGCTATCCGAACATTTCGGGAACCCCGAGGTCCGGTTACGGGGAACTCGTCAAAACTCATAGTTTTAGCCTATTCTGGGCAGGTTTGTGTGCTATTAGACACTTATTTGGGGTCCTACTATGATCCAAATGTTTCGGGAACCCACGGGTCCGGTTACGGGGAACTCATCAAAACTCGCAGATTTAGCCTATTATGGCCAGTTTTGTATGCTATTAGTCACTCATTTTGGCTCCCGTTGTGATCTGAAAGTTTCGGGAAGCCCGGGGTCTAGTTACGGGGAACTCGTCAAAAATCACAGTTTTGGCCTATTGTGGCCAGTTTTCTAAGCTAGTACTCATTGATTTTGGGTCCAGCTGCGTTCCGAACGTCCGGGAACCCGGGTTACGGTTACGTGGAACTGGTCAAAACTCGCCGTTTTGGCCTATTCCGGCCAATTTTGTATGCTATTACTCACTGATTTTGGGTCCAAGTGTGATCCGAACGTTTCGGGAATCCCGGGGGCCGGTTACGGGGAACTCATCAAAACTCGTAATGTTGGCCTATTCCGGACAGTTTTCATGGTATTAGTCACTTATTTGGGGTCCCACTGTGATCCAAATGTTTTGGGAACCCCGGGTCCGGCTACGGGGAACTCGTAAAAACTCACAGTTTTGGCATATTGTGGCCAGTTTTGTATGCTATTAGTCACTGGTTTTGGTTCCCACGTGATCTGAATGTTAAGGGAACACAGGAGTCCTGTTACGGGGAAATCGTAAAAAAATGCAGTTTTGGCCTATTGTGACCAGTTTTCTATGCCAGTACTTATTGATTTTGGGTCCAGCTGCTATCCGAACAATTTGGGAACCTAAGGTCCGGTTACGGGGAACTCATCAAAACTCACAGTTTTATCCTATTCTGGCCAGGTTTGTGTGCTATTGGTCACTGATTTTGGGTCCTCTTGCGATCCGATTGTTTCGACAACCCTGGGGTCCAGTTAAGGAGAACTCGTAAAAACTCACCGTTCTGGCCTATTCTGGCCAGTTTTCTATGATATTAGTCACTGATTTTTGGTCCCGCTGTGATCCGAACATTTCAGGAATCCCGGGGTCCGGTTACGGGGAGCTCATCAAAACTCATTGTTTTAGCCTATTCCGGCCATATTTGTATGCTATTAGTCACTTATTTTGGGTCCCACTGTGATCCAAATGTTTTGAGAACCCCGGGGTCCGGTTACGGGGAACTCTTCACAACTCGCAGTTTTGGCCTATTCTAGCCAGTTTGGTATGCTATTAGTCACTAATTTTGGGGTCCTACTATGATCCAAATGTTTCGGGAACCCACGGATCTGGTTACAGGGAACTCATCAAAACTCGTAGATTTAGCCTATTATGGCCAGTTTGGTTTGCTATTAGTCACTCATTTTGGCTCCCGCTGTGATCTGAAAGTTTCGAGAAGCCCGGGGTCTAGTTACGGGGAACTCGTCAGAAATCACAGATTTGCCTATTGTGGCCAGTTTTCTAAGCTAGTGCTCATTGATTTTGGGTCCAGCTGCGTTCCGAACGTCCGGGAACCCGGGTTACGGTTACGTGGAACTGGTCAAAACTCGCCGTTTTGGCCTATTCCGGCCAATTTTGTATGCTATTACTCACTGATTTTGGGTCCAAGTGTGATCGGAACGTTTCGGGAATCCCGGGGGCCGGTTACGGGGAACGCATCAAAACTCGTAATGTTGGCCAATTCCGGACAGTTTTCATGCTATTAGTCACTTATTTGGGGTCCCACTGTGATCCAAATGTTTTGGGAACCCCGGGTCCGGCTACGGGGAACTCGTAAAAACTCGCAGTTTTGGCATATTGTGGCCATTTTTGTATGCTATTAGTCACTGGTTTTGGTTCCCACGTGATCTGAATGTTAAGGGAACACATGAGTCCTGTTACGGGGAAATCGTAAAAAATCGCAGTTTTGGCCTATTGTGACCAGTTTTCTATGCCAGTACTCATTGATTTTGGGTCCAGCTGGTATCCGAACAATTTGGGAACCTAAGGTCCGGTTACGGGGAACTCATCAAAACTCACAGTTTTATCCTATTCTGGCCAGGTTTGTGTGCTATTAGTCACTGATTTTTGGTCCCGCTTTGATCCAAACATTTCGGGAATCCCGGGGTCCGGTTACGGGGAGCTCATCAAAACTCATTGTTTTAGCCTATTCCGGCCATATTTGTATGCTATTAGTCACTTATTTCGGGTCCCACTGTGATCCAAATGTTTTGAGAACCCCGGGGTCCGGTTACGGGGAACTCTTCACAACTCGCAGTTTTGGCCTATTCTAGCCAGTTTTGTTTGCTATTAGTCACTAATTTTGGCTCCCCCCGTGATTCGAACGTTTCAGGAACCCCGGGGTCCAGTTACGGGGAACTCGTCAAAACTCACAGTTTTGGCCAATTCCGGCAAGTTTAGTATGCTATTAGTCACAGATTTTGGGTCCCGTTGTGATCCCAACGTTTCGGGAACCCCGGGGTCCGGTTACATGGAACTTGCAAAACTCGCAGTTTTGGCCTATTTTGGCTAGTTTTGTATGCTATTAGTCAGTGATTTCGGCTCCCGCTGCGATCCGAACGTTGCGGGGACCCCGAGGTCTGGTTAGGGAAATCATGAAAACTCGTAGTTTTGGCCTATTCCGGCCAGTTTTTTATGGTGTTAGTCACTTATTTGGGGTCCCACTGTATTCTGCCGAGTTTGGTATGCTATTAGTCACTGATTTTGGCTCCCACTGTGATCCGAACGCTTCGGGAACCCTGTTGTCCAGTTACGGGGAATTCGTAAAAAATCACAGTTTTGGCCTATTGTGGCCAATTTTCTATGCTAGTACACACTGATTTTGGGTCCAGCTGCTATCCGAACATTTTGGGAACCTCGAGGTTCGGTTACAGTGAACTCGTCAAAACTCGCATTTTTAGCCTATTCTGGCCAGTTTTGTGTGCTATTGGTCACTAATTTTGGGTCCTCCTGCGATCTGATTGTTTCGACAACCCCGGGGTCCGGTTACGGAGAACTCGTCAAAGCTCACCGTTTGGGCCTATTCTGGCTAGTTTTTATGATATTAGTCACTGATTTTTGGTCCCGCTGTGATCCGAACGTTTCGGGAACCCGGTGTCCAGTTACGGTGAACTCGTAGAAACTCGCAGTTTTGGCCTATTCCGTCCAGCTTTGTATGCTATTACTCACCGATTTTGGGTCCCCCTGGGATACGAACGTTTCGGGAATCCCGGGGTACGATTACGGGGAACTCATCAAAACTCGTAATTTTGGCCTATTCCAGCCATGTTTCAATCCTATTAGTCACTGATTTTGGGTCCCGCTGTGATCCCAACGTTTCGGGAACCCCGGGATCCCTTTACGGGGAACTCATGAAAACTCGCAGTTTTCGCCTATTCCGGCAAGTTTTGTATGCTATTAGTCAGTGATTTTGGCTCCCGCTGCGATCCGAACGTTTCGGGAACCCCAAGGTTCGGTTACGGGGAACTCATCAAAACTTGCAGTTTTGCCTATTCTGCGCAGTTTTTTATGCTATTACTCACTGATTTTGGGTCCTGCTGCGATCCGAAAGTTTCGGACCCTGGGGTACGATTACATGGAACTGGTCAAAACTCGCAGTTTTGGCCTATTCCGGTAAGTTTTTTAAGCTATTACTCATTGATTTTGGGTCCCACTGCTATCCGAAAATTTTGGGAACCCCGAGGTCCGGTTACGGGGAACTCGTCAAAACTCGCAGTTTTAGCCTATTCTGGGCAGATTTGTGTACTATTAGACACTTATTTGGGGTCCTACTATGATCCAAATGTTTCGGGAACCCACGGATCCGGTTACAGGGAACTCATCAAAACTCGTAGATTTAGCCTATTATGGCCAGTTTGGTTTGATATTAGTCACTCATTTTGGCTCCCGCTGTGATCTGAAAGTTTCGAGAAGCCCGGGGTCTAGTTACGGGGAACTCGTCAGAAATCACAGATTTGGCCTATTGTGGCCAGTTTTCTAAGCTAGTGCTCATTGATTTTGGGTCCAGCTGCGTTCCGAACGTCCAGGAACCCGGGTTACGGTTACGTGGAACTGGTCAAAACTCGCCGTTTTGGCCTATTCCGGCCAGTTTTGTATGCTATTACTCACTGATTTTGGGTCCAAGTGTGATCCGAACGTTTCGGGAATCCCGGGGGCCGGTTACGAGGAACGCATCAAAACTCGTAATGTTGGCCTATTCCGGACAGTTTTCATGCTATTAGTCACTTATTTGGGGTCCCACTGTGATCCAAATGTTTTGGGAACCCGGGTCCGGCTACGGGGAACTCGTAAAAACTCGCAGTTTTGGCATATTGTGGCCAGTTTTGTATGCTATTAGTCACTGGTTTTGGTTCCCACGTGATCTGAATGTTAAGGGAACACATGAGTCCTGTTACGGGGAAATCGCAAAAAATCGCAGTTTTGGCCTATTGTGACCAGTTTTCTATGCCAGTACTCATTGATTTTGGGTCCAGCTGCTATCTGAACAATTTGGGAACCTAAGGTCCGGTTACGGGGAACTCATCAAAACTCACAGTTTTATCCTATTCTGGCCAGGTTTGTGTGCTATTGGTCACTGATTTTGGGTCCTCTTGCGATCCGATTGTTTCGACAACCCCGGGGTCCAGTTAAGGGGAACTCGTCAAAACTCACCGTTTTGGCTTACTCTGGCCAGTTTTCTATGATATCAGTCACTGATTTTTGTTCCCGCTGTGATCCGAACGTTTCGGGAATCCCGGGGTCCGGTTACGGGGAGCTCATCAAAACTCATTGTTTTAGCCTATTCCAGCCATATTTGTATGCTATTAGTCACTTATTTCGGGTCCCACTATGATCCAAATGTTTCGAGAACCCCGGGGTCCGGTTACGGGGAACTCTTCACAACTCGCAGTTTTGGCCTATTCTAGCCAGTTTTGTATGCTATTAGTCACTAATTTTGGCTCCCGCCGTGATTCGAACGTTTCAGGAACCCCGGGGTCCAGTTACGGGGAACTCGTCAAAACTCACAGTTTTGGCCTATTCCGGCAAGTTTAGTATGCTATTAGTCACAGATTTTGGGTCCCGCTATGATCCCAACGTTTCGGGAACCCCGGGGTCCGGTTACATGGAACTTGCAAAACTCGCAGTTTTGGCCTATTTTGGCTAGTTCTGTATGCTATTAGTCAGTGATTTTGGCTCCCGCTGCGATCCGAACGTTGCAGGGACCCCGAGGTCTGGTTAGGGAACTCATGAAAACTCGTAGTTTTTGCCTATTCCGGCCAGTTTTTTATGCTGTTAGTTACTTATTTGAGGTCCCACTATATTCTGGCGAGTTTGGTATGCTATTAGTCACTGATTTTGGCTCCCACTATGATCCGAACGCTTCGGGAACCCTGTTGTCCAGTTACGGGGAATTCGTAAAAAATCACAGTTTTGGCCTATTGTGGCCAGTTTTCTATGCTAGTACACACTGATTTTGGGTCCAGCTGCTATCCGAACATTTTGGGAACCCCGAGGTTCGGTTACACTGAACTCGTCAAAACTCACAGTTTTAGCCTATTCTGGCCAGTTTTGTGTGCTATTGGTCACTAATTTTGGGTCCTCCGGCGATCTGATTGTTTCGACAACCCCGGGGTCCGGTTACGGAGAACTCGTCAAAGTTCACCGTTTTGGCCTATTCTGGCTAGTTTGTATGATATTACTCACTGATTTTTGGTCCCGGTGTGATCCGAACGTTTCGGGAACCCGGTGTCCAGTTACGCCGAACTCGTAGAAACTCGCAGTTTTGGCCTATTCCGTCCAGTTTTGTATGCTATTACTCACCGATTTTGGGTCCCCCTGCGATACGAACATTTCGGGAATCCCGGGGTACGATTACGGGGAACTCATCAAAACTCGTAATTTTGGCCTATTCCAGCCACGTTTCAATCCTATTAGTCACTGATTTTGGGTCCCGCTGTGATCCCAACGTTTCGGGAACCCCGGGATCCCTTTACGGGGAACTCATGAAAACTCGCAGTTTTCGCCTATTCCGGCAACTTTTGTATGCTATTAGTCAGTGATTTTGGCTCCCGCTGCGATCCGAACGTTTCGGGAACCCCAAGGTTCGGTTACGGGGAACTCATCAAAACTTGCAGTTTTGGCCTATTCTGCGCAGTTTTTCATGCTATTACTCACCGATTTTGGGTCCTGCTGCGATCCGAATGTTTCGGACCCTGGGGTACGATTACATGGAACTGGTCAAAACTCGCAGTTTTGGCCTATTCCGGTAAGTTTTTTAAGCTATTACTCATTGATTTTGGGTCCCACTGCTATCCGAACATTTCGGGAACCCCGAGGTCCGGTTACGGGGAACTCGTCAAAACTCGCAGTTTTAGCCTATTCTGGGCAGGTTTGTGTACTATTAGACACTTATTTGGGGTCCTACTATGATCCAAATGTTTCGGGAACCCACGGGTCCGGTTACGGGGAACTCATCAAAACTCGCAGATTTAGCCTATTATGGCCAGTTTTGTATGCTATTAGTCACTCATTTTGGCTCCCTCTGTGATCTGAAAGTTTCGAGAAGCCCGGGGTCTAGTTACGGGGAACTCGTCAGAAATCACAGTTTTGGCCTATCGTGGCCAGTTTTCTAAGCTAGTACTCATTGATTTTGGGTCCAGCTGCGTTCCGAACGTCCGGGAACCCGGGTTACGGTTACGTGGAACTGGTCAAAACTCGCCGTTTTGGCCTATTCCGGCCAGTTTTGTATGCTATTACTCACTGATTTTGGGTCCAAGTGTGATCCGAACGTTTCGGGAATCCCGGGGGCCGGTTACGGGGAACTCATCAAAAATCGTAATGTTGGCCTATTCCGGACAGTTTTCATGCTATTAGTCACTTATTTGCGGTCCCACTGTGATCCAAATGTTTTGGGAACCCCGGGTCCGGCTACGGGGAACTCGTCAAAACTCGCTGTTTTGGCATATTGTGGCCAATTTTGTATGCTATTAGTCACTGGTTTTGGTTCCCACGTGATCTGAATGTTAAGGGAACATAGGAGTCCAGTTACGGGGAAATCGTAAAAAATCGCAGTTCTGGCCTATTGTGACCAGTTTTCTATGCCAGTACTCATTGATTTTGGGTCCAGCTGCTATCCGAACAATTTGGGAACCTAAGGTCCGGTTACGGGGAACTCATCAAAACTCACAGTTTTATCCTATTCTGGCCAGGTTTGTGTGCTATTGGTCACTGATTTTGGGTCCTCTTGCGATCCGATTGTTTCGACAACCTCGGGGTCCAGTTAAGGAGAACTCGTAAAAACTCACCGTTTTGGCCTATTCTGGCCAGTTTTCTATGATATTAGTCACTGATTTTTGGTCCCGCTGTGATCCGAACGTTTCGGGAATCCCGGGGTCCGGTTACGGGGAGCTCATCAAAACTAATAGTTTTAGCCTATTCCGGCCAGTTTTGTATGCTGTTAGTCACTTATTTCGGGTCCCACAATGATCCAAATGTTTCGAGAACCCCGGGGACCGGTTACGGGGAACTCTTCACAACTCGCAGTTTTGGCCTATTCTGGCCAGTTTTGTATGCTATTAGTCACTAATTTTGGCTCCCGCTGTGATCCGAACGTTTCAGGAACCCCGGGGTCCGGTTACGGGGAACTCGTCAAAACTCGCACTTTTGGCCTATTCCTGCAAGTTTGGTATGCTATTAGTCACAGAATTTGGGTCCTGCTGTGATCCCAACGTTTCGGGAACCCCGGGGTCCGGTTACATGGAACTTGTCAAAACTCGCAGTTTTGGCCTATTTTGGCTAGTTCTGTATGCTATTAGTCAGTGATTTTGGCTCCCGCTGCGATCCGAATGTTGCGGGGACCCCGAGTTCTGGTTAGGGAACTCATCAAAACTCGTAGTTTTGGCCTATTCCGGCCAGTTTTGTATGTTGTTAGTCACTTATTTGGGGTTCCACCGTATTCTGGCGAGTTTGGTAGGCTGTTAGTCACTGATTTTGGCTCCTGCTGTGATCCGAACGTTTCGGGAACCCCGTGGTCCAGTTACGGGGAATTCGTAACAAATCGCAGTTTTGGCCTAGTGTGGCTAATTTTCTATGCTAGTACACACTGATTTTGGGTCCAGCTGCTATCCGAACATTTTGGGAACCCCGAGGTTCGATTACGGGGAACTCGTCAAAACACGCAGTTTTAGCCTATTCTGGCCAGGTTTGTGTTCTATTGGTCACTAATTTTGGGTCCTCCTACGATCTGATTGTTTCGACAACCCCGGGGTCCGGTTACGGAGAACTCGTCAAAGCTCACCGTTTTGGCCTATTCTGGCCAGTTTTTATGATATTAGTCGCTGATTTTTGGTCCCGCTGTGATCCGAACGTTTCGGGAACCCGGTGTCCAGTTACGGCGAACTCGTAGAAACTCGCAGTTTTGGCCTATTCCGGCCAGTTTTGTATGCTATTACTCACTGATTTTGGGTCCCCCTGCGATCCGAACGTTTCGGGAATCCCGGGGTACGATTACGGGGAACTCGTCAAAACTCGCAGTTTTGGCCTATTCCAGCAACGTTTCTATCCTATTAGTCACTGATTTTGGGTCCTGCTGTGATCCCAACGTTTCGGGAAAATCCGGGGTCCCTTTATGGGGAACTCATGAAAACTCGCAGTTTTCGCCTATTCCGGCAAGTTTTGTATGCTATTAGTCAGTGATTTTGGCTCCCGCTGCGATCTGAACGTTTCGAGAACCCCAAGGTTCGGTTACGGGGAACTCATCAAAACTCGCAGGTTTTGCCTATTCTGCGCAGTTTTTAATGCTATTACTCACCGATTTTGGGTCCTACTGCGATCCAAACGTTCGGGACCCTGGGGTACGGTTACATGGAACTGGTCAAAACTCGCAGTTTTGGCCTATTCCGGCAAGTTTTTTAAGCTATTACACACTGATTTTGGGTCCCACTGCTATCCGAACATTTCGGGAACCCCGAGGTCCGGTTAGGGGGAACTCGTCAAAACTCATAGTTTTAGCCTATTCTGGGCAGGTTTGTGTGCTATTAGACACTTATTTGGGGTCCTACTATGATCCAAATGTTTCGGGAACCCACGGGTCCGGTTACGGGGAACTCATCAAAAATCGCAGATTTAGCCTCTTCTGGCCAGTTTTGTATGCTATTAGTCACTGATTTTGGCTCCCGCTGTGATCCGAAGGTTTCGGGAACCCCGGGGTCCAGTGACGGGGAACTCGTAAAATATGACAGTTTTGGCCTATTGTGGCCAGCTTTCTAAGCTAGTACTCATTGATTTTGGGTCCAGTTGCGTTCCGAACGTTCGGGAACCCGGGGTACGGTTACGTGGAACTGGTCAAAACTCGCCGTTTTGGCTGATTCCGGCCAGTTTTGTATGCTATTACTCACTGATTTTGGGTCCCACTATAATCCAAACGTTTCAGGAATCCCGGGGGCCGGTTACGGGGAACTCATCAAAACTCGTAGTTTTGGCCTATTCCGGACAGTTTTGTATGCTATTAGTCACTTATTTGGGGTCCCACTGAGATCCAAATGTTTCGGGAACCCCGGGGTCCGATTACGGGGAACTCGTCAAAACTCGCAGTTTTGGCCTATTGTGGCCAGTTTCGTATGCTATTAGTCATTGATTTTGGCTCCCACCGTGATCTGAATGTTTAGGGAACGCAAGGGTCAAGTTACGGGGAAATCGTCAAAAATCGCAGTTTTGGCCTATTGTGACCAGTTTTCTATACTAGTACTCATTGATTTTGAGTCCAGCTGCTATCCGAAAATTTTGGGAACCCTGAGGTCCGGTTACGGGGAACTCATCAAAACTCTCCCCGGGGAATCCCAATCTGGCCAACTTTGTGTGCTATTGTTCACTGATTTTGGGTCCTCTTGCGATCCGATTATTTCGACAACCCCGGGGTCCGGTTATGGAGAAATCGTCAAAACTCACCGTTTTGGCCTATTCTATGATATTAGTCACTGATTTTTGGTCCCACTGTGATATTAGTCACTGATTTTTGGTCCCACTGTGATCCGAACGTTTTGGGAATCCCGGGGTCCGGTTACCGGGAACTCTACAAAACTCATAGTTTTGGCCTATTCTGGCCCGTTTTGTATGCTCTTACTCACTTATTTGGGGTCCCACTGTGATCCAAATGTTTCGAGAACCCCGGGGTCCGGTTACGTGGAACTCGTCAGAACTCGCAGTTTTGGCGTATTCTGGCCAGGTTTGTGTGCTATTGGTCACTGATTTTGGGTCCTCTTGCGATCCGATTGTTTCGACAACCCCGGGGTCCAGTTAAGGGGAACTCGTCAAAACTCACCGTTTTGGCTTACTCTGGCCAGTTTTCTATGATATCAGTCACTGATTTTTGGTCCCGCTGTGATCCGAACGTTTCGGGAATCCCGGGGTCCGGTTACGGGGAGCTCATCAAAACTCATTGTTTTAGCCTATTCCAGCCATATTTGTATGCTATTAGTCACTTATTTCGTGTCCCACTATGATCCAAATGTTTCGAGAACCCCGGGGTCCGGTTACGGGGAACTCTTCACAACTCGCAGTTTTGGCCTATTCTAGCCAGTTTTGTATGCTATTAGTCACTAATTTTGGCTCCCGCCGTGATTCGAACGTTTCAGGAACCCCGGGGTCCAGTTACGGGGAACTCGTCAAAACTCACAGTTTTGGCCTATTCCGGCAAGTTTAGTATGCTATTAGTCACAGATTTTGGGTCCCGCTATGATCCCAACGTTTCGGGAACCCCGGGGTCCGGTTACATGGAACTTGCAAAACTCGCAGTTTTGGCCTATTTTGGCTAGTTCTGTATGCTATTAGTCAGTGATTTTGGCTCCCGCTGCGATCCGAACGTTGCAGGGACCCCGAGGTCTGGTTAGGGAACTCATGAAAACTCGTAGTTTTTGCCTATTCCGGCCAGTTTTTTATGCTGTTAGTTACTTATTTGAGGTCCCACTATATTCTGGCGAGTTTGCTATGCTATTAGTCACTGATTTTGGCTCCCACTATGATCCGAACGCTTCGGGAACCCTGTTGTCCAGTTACGGGGAATTCGTAAAAAATCACAGTTTTGGCCTATTGTGGCCAGTTTTCTATGCTAGTACACACTGATTTTGGGTCCAGCTGCTATCCGAACATTTTGGGAACCCCGAGGTTCGGTTACACTGAACTCGTCAAAACTCACAGTTTTAGCCTATTCTGGCCAGTTTTGTGTGCTATTGGTCACTAATTTTGGGTCCTCCGGCGATCTGATTGTTTCGACAACCCCGGGGTCCGGTTACGGAGAACTCGTCAAAGTTCACCGTTTTGGCCTATTCTGGCTAGTTTTTATGATATTACTCACTGATTTTTGGTCCCGGTGTGATCCGAACGTTTCGGGAACCCGGTGTCCAGTTACGCCGAACTCGTAGAAACTCGCAGTTTTGGCCTATTCCGTCCAGTTTGTTATGCTATTACTCACCGATTTTGGGTCCCCCTGCGATACGAACATTTCGGGAATCCCGGGGTACGATTACGGGGAACTCATCAAAACTCGTAATTTTGGCCTATTCCAGCCACGTTTCAATCCTATTAGTCACTGATTTTGGGTCCCGCTGTGATCCCAACGTTTCGGGAACCCCGGGATCCCTTTACGGGGAACTCATGAAAACTCGCAGTTTTCGCCTATTCCGGCAACTTTTGTATGCTATTAGTCAGTGATTTTGGCTCCCGCTGCGATCCGAACGTTTCGGGAACCCCAAGGTTCGGTTACGGGGAACTCATCAAAACTTGCAGTTTTGGCCTATTCTGCGCAGTTTTTCATGCTATTACTCACCGATTTTGGGTCCTGCTGCGATCCGAATGTTTCGGACCCTGGGGTACGATTACATGGAACTGGTCAAAACTCGCAGTTTTGGCCTATTCCGGTAAGTTTTTTAAGCTATTACTCATTGATTTTGGGTCCCACTGCTATCCGAACATTTCGGGAACCCCGAGGTCCGGTTACGGGGAACTCGTCAAAACTCGCAGTTTTAGCCTACTCTGGGCAGGTTTGTGTACTATTAGACACTTATTTGGGGTCCTACTATGATCCAAATGTTTCGGGAACCCACGGGTCCGGTTACGGGGAACTCATCAAAACTCGCAGATTTAGCCTATTATGGCCAGTTTTGTATGCTATTAGTCACTCATTTTGGCTCCCTCTGTGATCTGAAAGTTTCGAGAAGCCCGGGGTCTAGTTACGGGGAACTCGTCAGAAATCACAGTTTTGGCCTATCGTGGCCAGTTTTCTAAGCTAGTACTCATTGATTTTGGGTCCAGCTGCATTCCGAACGTCCGGGAACCCGGGTTACGGTTACGTGGAACTGGTCAAAACTCGCCGTTTTGGCCTATTCCGGCCAGTTTTGTATGCTATTACTCACTGATTTTGGGTCCAAGTGTGATCCGAACGTTTCGGGAATCCCGGGGGCCGGTTACGGGGAACTCATCAAAAATCGTAATGTTGGCCTATTCCGGACAGTTTTCATGCTATTAGTCACTTATTTGCGGTCCCACTGTGATCCAAATGTTTTGGGAACCCCGGGTCCGGCTACGGGGAACTCGTCAAAACTCGCTGTTTTGGCATATTGTGGCCAATTTTGTATGCTATTAGTCACTGGTTTTGGTTCCCACGTGATCTGAATGTTAAGGGAACATAGGAGTCCAGTTACGGGGAAATCGTAAAAAATCGCAGTTCTGGCCTATTGTGACCAGTTTTCTATGCCAGTACTCATTGATTTTGGGTCCAGCTGCTATCCGAACAATTTGGGAACCTAAGGTCCGGTTACGGGGAACTCATCAAAACTCACAGTTTTATCCTATTCTGGCCAGGTTTGTGTGCTATTGGTCACTGATTTTGGGTCCTCTTGCGATCCGATTGTTTCGACAACCTCGGGGTCCAGTTAAGGAGAACTCGTAAAAACTCACCGTTTTGGCCTATTCTGGCCAGTTTTCTATGATATTAGTCACTGATTTTTGGTCCCGCTGTGATCCGAACGTTTCGGGAATCCCGGGGTCCGGTTACGGGGAGCTCATCAAAACTCATAGTTTTAGCCTATTCCGGCCAGTTTTGTATGCTGTTAGTCACTTATTTCGGGTCCCACAATGATCCAAATGTTTCGAGAACCCCGGGGACCGGTTACGGGGAACTCTTCACAACTCGCAGTTTTGGCCTATTTTGGCCAGTTTTGTATGCTATTAGTCACTAATTTTGGCTCCCGCTGTGATCCGAACGTTTCAGGAACCCCGGGGTCCGGTTACGGGGAACTCGTCAAAACTCGCACTTTTGGCCTATTCCTGCAAGTTTGGTATGCTATTAGTCACAGAATTTGGGTCCTGCTGTGATCCCAACGTTTCGGGAACCCCGGGGTCCGGTTACATGGAACTTGTCAAAACTCGCAGTTTTGGCCTATTTTGGCTAGTTCTGTATGCTATTAGTCAGTGATTTTGGCTCCCGCTGCGATCCGAATGTTGCGGGGACCCCGCGTTCTGGTTAGGGAACTCATCAAAACTCGTAGTTTTGGCCTATTCCGGCCAGTTTTGTATGTTGTTAGTCACTTATTTGGGGTTCCACCGTATTCTGGCGAGTTTGGTAGGCTGTTAGTCACTGATTTTGGCTCCTGCTGTGATCCGAACGTTTCGGGAACCCCGTGGTCCAGTTACGGGGAATTCGTAACAAATCGCAGTTTTGGCCTAGTGTGGCTAATTTTCTATGCTAGTACACACTGATTTTGGGTCCAGCTGCTATCCGAACATTTCGGGAACCCCGAGGTTCGATTACGGGGAACTCGTCGAAACACGCAGTTTTAGCCTATTCTGGCCAGGTTTGTGTTCTATTGGTCACTAATTTTGGGTCCTCCTACGATCTGATTGTTTCGACAACCCCGGGGTCCGGTTACGGAGAACTCGTCAAAGCTCACCGTTTTGGCCTATTCTGGCCAGTTTTTATGATATTAGTCGCTGATTTTTGGTCCCGCTGTGATCCAAATGTTTCGAGAACCCCGGGGTCCGGTTACGTGGAACTCGTCAGAACTCGCAGTGTTGGCGTATTCTGGTGAGTTATGTATGCTATTAGTCACTGATTTTTGCTCCCGTTGTGATCCGAACGTTTCGGGAACCCCGTGGTCCTGTTACGGGGAATTTGTCAAAAATCGCAGTTTTGGCCTATTGTGGCCAGTTTTCTATGCTAGTACTCACTGATTTTGGGTCCAGCTGCTATCCGAAGATTTTGGGAACCCCTAGGTCCGGTTACGGGGAATCGTCAAAAGTCGTCGTTTTAGCCTATTATGGCCAGCTTTATGTGCTATTGGTCACTGATTTTGGGTCCTCCTACCATCCGAAATTTTTGACAACCCCGGGTTGCGGTTATGGAGAACTCGTGAAAACTCGCAGTTTTGGCCTATTCCGGCCAGTTTTGTATAATAATACTCAATGATTTTGGGTCCCCGTGGGATCCGAACGTTTCGGGAATCCCTGGGTCCGTTTAGGGGGAACTCGTCAGAACTCGCAGTTTTGGCCTATTCCAGCCACTTTTCTATCCTCTTAATCACTGATTTTGGTTACCGCTGTGATCCCAATGTTCTGGGAACCCCGGGGTCCGGTTACGGGGAACTCGTCAAAACTCGCTGTTTTGGCCTATTCCGGCAAGTTTTGTATGCTACTAGTTACTGATTTTTGGTCCTGGTGTGATCCCTGTTGGCAATATGCCCTAGAGGCACTAATAAAATGATTATTATCATATTCCCTTGTTCATGATAATGGTCTATTGTTCATGCTATAATTGTATTAACAGGAAATAGTAATACATGTGTGAATAAATAGATCACAATGTGTCCCTAGCAAGCCCTAGTTGGATAGCTCGTTGGCTAGTTGGGTCCTGGTGTGATCCCTGTTGGAAATATGCCCTAGTTGTCTAGATCGCTAGTCAATAGATGATCATGGTTTCCTGATCATGGACATTAGATGTCATTGATAACGGGATCACATCATTGGGAGAATGATGTGATGGACAAGACCCAATCCTAAGCATTGCACTAGATGGTATTGTTCGTATGCTAAAGCTTTTCTAGTGTCAAGTGTCTTTTCCTTCGACCGTGAGATTGTGCAACTCCCGGATACCGTAGGAGTGCTTTGGGTGTATCAAACGTCACAATGTAACTGGGTGACTATAAAGGTGCACTACGGGTACCTCTGAAAGTATCTGTTGGCATGGTACGAATCGAGATTGGGATTTGTCACTCCGTGTAACGGAGAGGTATCTCTGGGACCACTCAGTAGAACATCATCATGAGCTCAATGTGACTAAGGAGTTAGTCACACGATGACGTGCTACGGAACGAGTAAAGAGACTTACCGGTAACGAGATTGAACAAGGTATAGGTATACCGACGATCGAATCTCGGGCAAGTTCTATACCGACAGACAAAGGGAATCGTTTAGGGATTGATTGAATCCTTGACATCGTGGTTCATCCGATGAGATCATCGTGGAGCAAGTGGGAGCCACCATGGGTATCCAGACCCCGCTGATCATCGTAGTCAGTGATTTCGGCTCCCGCTGCGATCCGAACGTTGCGGGGACCCCGAGGTCTGGTTAGGGAAATCATGAAAACTCGTAGTTTTGGCCTATTCCGGCCAGTTTTTTATGGTGTTAGTCACTTATTTGGGGTCCCACTGTATTCTGGCGAGTTTGGTATGCTATTAGTCACTGATTTTGGCTCCCACTGTGATCCGAACACTTCGGGAACCCTGTTGTCCAGTTACGGGGAATTCGTAAAAAATCGCAATTTTGGCCTATTGTGGCCAATTTTCTATGCTAGTACACACTGATTTTGGGCCCAGCTGCTATCCGAACATTTTGGGAACCCCGAGGTTCGGTTACAGTGAACTCGTCAAAACTCGCAGTTTTAGCCTATTCTGGCCAGTTTTGTGTGCTATTGGTCACTAATTTTGGGTCCTCCTGCGATCTGATTGTTTCGACAACCCCGGGGTCCGGTTACGGAGAACTCGTCAAAGCTCACCGTTTGGGCCTATTCTGGCTAGTTTTTATGATATTAGTCACTGATTTTTGGTCCCGCTGTGATCCGAACGTTTCGGGAACCCGGTGTCCAGTTACGGTGAACTCGTAGAAACTCGCAGTTTTGGCCTATTCCGTCCAGATTTGTATGCTATTACTCACCGATTTTGGGTCCCCCTGAGATACGAACGTTTCGGGAATCCCGGGGTACGATTACGAGGAACTCATCAAAACTCGTAATTTTGGCCTATTCCAGCCATGTTTCAATCCTATTAGTCACTGATTTTGGGTTCCGCTGTGATCCCAACGTTTCGGGAACCCCGGGATCCCTTTACGGGGAACTCATGAAAACTCGTAGTTTTCGCCTATTCCGGCAACTTTTGTATGCTATTAGTCAGTGATTTTGGCTCCCGCTGCGATCCGAACGTTTCGGGAACACCAAGGTTCGGTTACGGGGAACTCATCAAAACTTGCAGTTTTGCCTATTCTGCGCAGTTTTTTATGCTATTACTGACCGATTTTGGGTCCTGCTGCGATCCGAAAGTTTTGGACCCTGGGTACGATTACATGGAACTGGTCAAAACTCGCAGTTTTGGCCTATTCCGGTAAGTTTTTTAAGCTATTACTCATTGATTTTGGGTCCCACTGCTATCCGAAAATTTCGGGAACCCCGAGGTCCGGTTACGGGGAACTCGTCAAAACTCGCAGTTTTAGCCTATTCTGGGCAGATTTGTGTACTATTAGACACTTATTTGGGGTCCTACTATGATCCAAATGTTTCGGGAACCCACGGATCCGGTTACAGGGAACTCATCAAAACTCGTAGATTTAGCCTATTATGGCCAGTTTGGTTTGCTATTAGTCACTCATTTTGGCTCCCGCTGTGATCTGAAAGTTTCGAGAAGCCCGGGGTCTAGTTATGGGGAACTCGTCAGAAATCACAGATTTGGCCTATTGTGGCCAGTTTTCTAAGCTAGTGCTCATTGATTTTGGGTCCAGCTGTGTTCCGAACGTCCGGGAACCCGGGTTACGGTTACGTGGAACTAGTCAAAACTCGCCGTTTTGGCCTATTCCGGCCAGTTTTGTATGCTATTACTCACTGATTTTGGGTCCAAGTGTGATCCGAACGTTTCGGGAATCCCGGGGGCCGCTTACGGGGAACGCATCAAAACTCGTAATGTTGGCCTATTCCGGACAGTTTTCATGCTATTAGTCACTTATTTGGGGTCCCACTGTGATCCAAATGTTTTGGGAACCCCGGGTCCGGCTACGGGGAACTCGTAAAAACTCGCAGTTTTGGCATATTGTGGCCAGTTTTGTATGCTATTAGTCACTGGTTTTGGTTCCCACGTGATCTGAATGTTAAGGGAACACATGAGTCCTGTTACGGGGAAATCGTAAAAAATCGCAGTTTTGGCCTATTGTGACCAGTTTTCTATGCCAGTACTCATTGATTTTGGGTCCAGCTGCTATCCGAACAATTTGGGAACCTAAGGTCCGGTTACGGGGAACTCATCAAAACTCACAGTTTTATCCTATTCTGGCCAGGTTTGTGTGCTATTGGTCACTGATTTTGGGTCCTCTTGCGATCCGATTGTTTCGACAACCCCGGGGTCCAGTTAAGGAGAACTCGTCAAAACTCACCGTTTTGGCCTATTCTGGCCAGTTTTCTATGATATTAGTCACTGATTTTTGGTCCCGCTATGATCCGAACATTTCGGGAATCCCGGGGTCCGGTTACGGGGAGCTCATCAAAACTCATAGTTTTAGCCTATTCCGGCCAGTTTTGTATGCTGTTAGTCACTTATTTCGGGTCCCACAATGATCCAAATGTTTCGAGAACCCCGGGGACCGGTTACGGGGAACTCTTCACAACTCGCAGTTTTGGCCTATTTTGGCCAGTTTTGTATGCTATTAGTCACTAATTTTGGCTCCCGCTGTGATCCGAACGTTTCAGGAACCCCGGGGTCCGGTTACGGGGAACTCGTCAAAACTCGCAGTTTTGGCCTATTCCTGCAAGTTTGGTATGCTATTAGTCACAGATTTTGGGTCCTGCTGTGATCCCAACGTTTCGGGAATCCCGGGGTCCGGTTACATGGAACTTGTCAAAACTCGCAGTTTTGGCCTATTTTGGCTAGTTCTGTATGCTATTAGTCAGTGATTTTGGCTCCCGCTGCGATCCGAATGTTGCGGGGACCCCGCGTTCTGGTTAGGGAACTCATCAAAACTCGTAGTTTTGGCCTATTCCGGCCAGTTTTGTATGTTGTTAGTCACTTATTTGGGGTTCCACCGTATTCTGGCGAGTTTGGTAGGCTGTTAGTCACTGATTTTGGCTCCTGCTGTGATCGAACGTTTCGGGAACCCCGTGGTCCAGTTACGGGGAATTCGTAACAAATCGCAGTTTTGGCCTAGTGTGGCTAGTTTTCTATGCTAGTACACACTGATTTTGGGTCCAGCTGCTATCCGAACATTTTGGGAACCCCAAGGTTCGATTACGGGGAACTCGTCAAAACACGCAGTTTTAGCCTATTCTGGCCAGGTTTGTGTTCTATTGGTCACTAATTTTGGGTCCTCCTACGATCTGATTGTTTCGACAACCCCGGGGTCCGGTTACGGAGAACTCGTCAAAGCTCACCGTTTTGGCCTATTCTGGCCAGTTTTTATGATATTAGTCGCTGATTTTTGGTCCCGCTGTGATCCAAATGTTTCGAGAACCCCGGGGTCCGGTTACGTGGAACTCGTCAGAACTCGCAGTGTTGGCGTATTCTGGTGAGTTATGTATGCTATTAGTCACTGATTTTTGCTCCCGTTGTGATCCGAACGTTTCGGGAACCCCGTGGTCCTGTTACGGGGAATTTGTCAAAAATCGCAGTTTTGGCCTATTGTGGCCAGTTTTCTATGCTAGTACTCATTGATTTTGGGTCCAGCTGCTATCCGAAGATTTTGGGAACCCCTAGGTCCGGTTACGGGGAATCGTCAAAAGTCGTCGTTTTAGCCTATTATGGCCAGCTTTATGTGCTATTGGTCACTGATTTTGGGTCCTCCTACCATCCGAAATTTTTGACAACCCCGGGTTGCGGTTATGGAGAACTGGTGAAAACTCGCAGTTTTGGCCTATTCCGGCCAGTTTTGTATAATAATACTCAATGATTTTGGGTCCCCGTGGGATCCGAACGTTTCGGGAATCCCTGGGTCCGTTTAGGGGGAACTCGTCAGAACTCGCAGTTTTGGCCTATTCCAGCCACTTTTCTATCCTCTTAGTCACTGATTTTGGTTACCGCTGTGATCCCAATGTTCTGGGAACCCCGGGGTCCGGTTACGGGGAACTCGTCAAAACTCGCTGTTTTGGCCTATTCCGGCAAGTTTTGTATGCTACTAGTTACTGATTTTTGGTCCTGGTGTGATCCCTGTTGGCAATATGCCCTAGAGGCACTAATAAAATGATTATTATCATATTCCCTTGTTCATGATAATGGTCTATTGTTCATGCTATAATTGTATTAACAGGAAATAGTAATACATGTGTGAATAAATAGATCACAATGTGTCCCTAGCAAGCCCTAGTTGGATAGCTCGTTGGCTAGTTGGGTCCTGGTGTGATCCCTGTTGGAAATATGCCCTAGTTGCCTAGATCGCTAGTCAATAGATGATCATGGTTTCCTGATCATGGACATTAGATGTCATTGATAACGGGATCACATCATTGGGAGAATGATGTGATGGACAAGACCCAATCCTAAGCATTGCACTAGATGGTATTGTTCGTATGCTAAAGCTTTTCTAGTGTCAAGTGTCTTTTCCTTCGACCGTGAGATTGTGCAACTCCCGGATACCGTAGGAGTGCTTTGGGTGTATCAAACGTCACAATGTAACTGGGTGACTATAAAGGTGCACTACGGGTACCTCTGAAAGTATCTGTTGGCATGGTACGAATCGAGATTGGGATTTGTCACTCCGTGTAACGGAGAGGTATCTCTGGGACCACTCAGTAGAACATCATCATGAGCTCAATGTGACTAAGGAGTTAGTCACACGATGATGTGCTACGGAACGAGTAAAGAGACTTACCGGTAACGAGATTGAACAAGGTATAGCTATACCGACGATCGAATCTCGGGCAAGTTCTATACCGACAGACAAAGGGAATCGTTTAGGGATTGATTGAATCCTTGACATCGTGGTTCATCCGATGAGATCATCGTGGAGCAAGTGGGAGCCACCATGGGTATCCAGACCCCGCTGATGGTTATTGACCAGAGAGGTGTCTCGGTCATGTCTGCCTGTCTCCCGAACCCGTAGGGTCTACACACTTAAGGTTCGATGATGCTAGGGTTATAGGGAATTGTTATACGAGGTTATCAGAAGTTGTTCGGAGTCCCGGATGAGATCCCGGACGTTACTAGGAGCTCCGGAATGGTCCGGAGGTAAAGATTGATATATAGGACGGATGGTTTCGGAGACCGTAAGTGTTTCGGGCATCACCGGTAACGTACCGGGACCACCGGGACCATCGGAGGTGGCCCCGGGCGTCCACCGAAGGGGGGCAATGACCCCGGGAGGCTAGATGGGCCAAGTGGGGAAGGTGGGCTAGTGCGTCCCCCCCCCCCACTCAGCCCATGGCGCAGGAAGAGGGGAGAGGGGGGAACCCTAGCGCAGGTGGGCCTAAGGCCCACCAGAGGGGTGCGCCACCCCTCCTCCCTACCCTGGCCGCCGCCCCCTCTCCCATCAGGGGCTGCCGCACCCCTTGGGGGTGGGAACCCTAAGGGTTGTGCTCCCTCCCTCTCCCCCTATATATAGTTGAGGTTTCAGGGCTGTTTGGCACACGGTTTTCTCTCTCTCTCGGCGCAGCCCTGCCCTTCTTCCTCCTCCTCTCTGCCGGTGATGGGGTTATAGTCCCAGGGTAGGGTCATAGGCGTGCCCTATAAGTCCTACCCAAGGACTACCCTTCATAAGGGACAAGGCCCTTAGTCAGTTCCGACTGAATTAAGGACTTCCCATCATCCAGTCGGTGACGATTCCTCCATCATCCAGTCGGAGATGAGCATTTGGAACGTATCAAACTTACCGACTAGATTCCACTCTGTACATCGTAACCCCCCTGGAGGGCAACGGTCATACATTTTCATGTACCATTATTTGCATTTAAGGCGTACATTACCTGTAACGCAGGCATTTATTTGCCACTACACCACCCCTGTGCACCGAACCGTTGTGAAGGGCAGCGCACTCTATATAAGCCGCGTTTCCCCACTGGTGCAGGGGTTAGCACCTCACTATAATCCATATTCCACTCGACATCAAGCTCCCAAGAGAACTGAGACGTAGGGCTTTTACCTCCACCGTAGAGGGGCCTAAACTCATACAACCTCGCCGTAGCTAAGGCTCTACCCATCCTTTCGTACCCTACACATCTACTGTCAGACTTATACCCACGACAGTTGGCGCCCACCATGGGGCAGGCGTCTAAGGGACTTCCTGCGAGTTTGCGACTACATCTTTTCATTATGTCATCCGGCGGAGATTTGTCCATGGGTCATGAGATCCTCTTCGGCGCTCTCTCCTTCATCGTCGACGATTCGGCATAGCTTTGGGATGCTCGTCTCGACGTCGAGGCGCTCCCCAGTCGTGGGGCTACTCACTTTCGTGTCGGCGCCCGCGGCATCCTTCTTCTCCAGCAGTCGGCTCCGGTGTCGATCTACGCCCCCGTCACGCGCCGCAACAAGCGGTCTCGCTGTCCGCGGCTCCAGCGTTGGGTGCAACACGCCCAGGCGCGCCAGAACGCGTCTTCACAAGTGGCGGTCCTCGAATCGGTTGTAGTTGCCCCGCCGTCCCAGCGCTCGGACTTGGTTCCGACTGAGTTGCCTTCTGAGTACTTGGGTCGCGGGCCTGCAGCCGAAGTGCACATGGCCAATTCCCATGAAAGTCACCGCCAAACCGGTCGAAACGAGCACGAGGTCGGCGAAACATCCGGCGCCCGCCGTCAGCCCCGCCGTTCTGCCAGTCGGCGCACTCGTCAGAGCAACCTGGAGGTGTTCCGCCGGCGAGATAGCCGATTCCCTCCAGCCGACTGATTCAGAGGCTGGCAGAGGGATCGAGCAGAACTGTGCCCTGTTGCACACGGCGCAACAGCAGAATTCGGCGGTCTCCCAGTCGCACAACAGGATCCACAACAGTTCTGTTCACGGGAACACGCATCGGTCAGTTTTCAGCCCCGATTCTCATCAGCGACACAGAGGAGGCAGACGTTCCATGAATCCCGAAGATAGTCGCCGTTCACGCACCCCTCCGCGGGGTGGGCCCTACGGGCCCCGACATCATGATGATCAGCGTTCGATCGGTGACACTTATGATCCAAGGCCCGACGCAAGAGGATACATCGCCCAGAGGAAGGTCGACAGGAGCCGAACCCACCGTGATGGTCACGATAGAGATCGTCCGAGTGGAAGCAGGACCATCGTCTCTGGCCCCGAGTGTTTCAGTCGAGCCATCCGTTCGGCTGACATCCCTCCCAACTTCCAATTCGCGACGGGGATCCGCAAGTTTACAGGAGAATCCAAGCCAGAAACGTGGTTGGACGACTACCGAGTGGCAGTCCAAATCGGTGGTGGGAACGACCAGGTCGCCATGAAACATCTCCCCCTGATGCTCGACGGCTCGGCACGAGCGTGGCTGAACCAGTTAGCTCCTTCAAGCATCTACAGCTGGGCAGATCTGGCCCGAGTCTTCATCAGGACCTTCGAGGGGACGTGCAAACGCCCTGCTGGTCTCGTGGAGATCCAGCACTGTGTCCAGAAGCAGAATGAGCCCCTGCGCGCTTTCATCCAGTGTTGGACAACCCTCTACCACACGGAGGAGAACGTCACAAAGCACCAAACAGTCTGCGCCTTCAAGGCAGGCGTGCGGTACAGAGATCTGTACCTGAAGTTCGGTCGGACAGGCGACATCTCCATGAGCAAGATGATGGAGATAGCGGCACGCTATGCAAATGGCGAAGAAGAGGACTGCATTCGTAGCGGCAAGCACAAGGTAGTCGCCGATGGAGATGGGAACAACACTCGGAAGCAGAAGCAGAAAGATCCATCCTCTCCGCAGGCAGAGGCCGCAGCCGTTACCAATGCCAAGTTCAAGGGCAAGGGGAAGGCTCAGTTCACCCCCAAGAAGAACCAGTTCGGAAACCACATCCTGGACCAGCCATGTCCAATCCACACGAAGATGGATGAAGAAGGCAACGCCATATTTCCAAAGCATACCACTCGGCAATGTCGCCTCCTGATCCAGGGGTTCGGTGAAGGGCAGCCGAGTGAAAAGGACAATGAACAAGATGAGGAGCACAAGGAGGATCCGTTCCCCCAAGTCCATGCAACACTGATGATTTTTGCTGACGTGGAAAGCAAGAGTCGACTGAAGCTGGTGAACAGGGAGGTGAACATGGCCACCCCAACCAACCCCATGTTCCTCAAATGGTCTCAGACTGCGATCACCTTTGACCAGTCGGATCATCCAGCACACGTACCCACCCCAGGGAGGAAGGCCCTGGTCGTCGACCCGGTGGTGGAAGGAGTCCGACTGCGCAAAGTCCTCATGGACGGCGGAGCGGCTTGAACATCATGTACGCCGACACTCTCAAGGGGATGGGCATTCCGATGTCCAAACTTAGCGAGAGCAGCATGCATTTCCACGGGGTCGTCCCTCGATGAAAGGCCAAGTCACTCGGCCAGATCGCGTTGGACGTCGTCTTCGGCTCCGACAAGAACTTCCGCAAGGAAAAGCTGACATTCGAGGTGGTGGACTTCCAAGTGCATACCACGCGATTCTCGACCGTCCGGCGTATGCGTGTTTCAAGGCCCGTCTATGTTACATATACCTGAAGCTGAAGATGCCAGGTTCCAAAGGTGTGATCACTGTCACAGGCAATCGGCAGCGGGCCGAGGAGTGTCTGCAGCAGGGATCGAGGATCGCCGTTCAACAGATGGATGTCCTCGAGCTCGACGAGTACAAGAAGACAGCCGACCCCGCTGACTTGATGCGTTCGAAGAAGCCAGCTTCGGAGTCCGCATTCCAGTCGGCGGGAGAAACGAAGAAGGTCAGCATCCACCCGACGGACAACACCGCTGCCCCGACGAACATCTCCACCACCCTCGATCCAAAATAGGAAGCCGAGCTCATCCAATTCCTCCATGAGAACTGGGACATTTTCGCATGGAAGCCCGTTGACATGCCAGTTGTACCCAGGGAGTTGGCTGAGCACCGACTACGTGTGGATCCTGCTGCTCGGCCTGTCCGAGAACGCCTGCGTCGGTCCGCCGTGCACAAGAGAAAGGCAATCAGAGAAGAGGTGGCTAAACTTTTGGCAGCCAACTTCATTCGCGAGGTACACCACTCCGAGTGGCTCGCCAATGTTGTTATGGTGCCCAAGAAGGACAAGTCTCTCCGAATGTGCATCGAGTTCAAGCATCTCAATAAGGTCTGCCCGAAAGACCATTTCCCGCTCCCCCGCATCGATCAAATTGTCGATTCGACTGCGGGTTGCGAGCATTTGTCATTCCTTGAGGCCTACTCGGGCTATCATCAGATCTGTCTGTATGGCCCCGATGAATTAAAAACAGCCTTCATCACCCCATTCGGGTGCTTATACTACATCACTATGCCATTTGGTTTGAAGAATGCAGGAGCAACTTTTATGCGCATGATCCAAAAATGCCTCCTTGACCAGATCGGTCGAAATGTGGAGGCGTATATGGATGATATCGTAGTCAAGTCACGCAAAGGTTCCGACAACCTTCGTAGGTACGATATCAAGCTGACTGACTTGGCAGAAACATTCGCCAACCTTCGTAGGTATGATATCAAGCTCAACCCAGCCAAGTGTTCATTCGGTGTTCCCAGCGGAAAGTTACTTGGTTTCTTCGTTTCCGAACGAGGGATCGATGTCAACCCCGAAAAGATAGGGACCATCGTCCGAATGGAGCGGCCGGTCAGAATACACGATGTTCAAAGTCTCACAGGTTGCCTAGCGGCTTTGAGCAGGTTTATCAGTCGACTCGGCGAGAAGGCACTACCTCTGTACCAACTCATGAAGAAATCAGATACTTTCGAGTGGACAGACGAAGCCCAAATCGCATTCGACGACCTCAAAGTCCTACTTTCCACCCAGACGGTTCTTACTGCTCCGCTCAGTAAAGAACACCTTCTTCTGTACATCGCGGCTACAAATCAAGCGGTCAGCACTGTTCTCACAGTCGAACGCGAAGGAGAAGGCAAAGCATACAAGGTTCATTGGCCAGTGTATTATGTCTCCGAAGTCCTGACTCCTTCCAAGCAGAGTTATCCCCACTATCAAAAACTTATTTACGGGATTTACATGACTGCGAAGAAGGTGGCTCATTATTTCCATGACCACTCGGTGTCTGTCGTTTCTCATGCTCCGTTGTCGGAAATCCTCCACAATCGGGATGCACCGGGGCGAGTGGCGAAGTGGGCAATGGAGATGTTATACTGCGACATGAGTTCGAGGCCAAGAAAGCTATAAAGTCTCAAGCTCTGGCTGACTTCATAGCAGAATGGGTAGAACAACAGCAACCGACTCACATCTACTCGGCTCATTGGACAATGTTCTTCGATGGGTCCAAGATGTTGAATGGCTCCGGCGCTGGCGTTCTGATCATATCGCCAAAAGGTGACAAACTCAAGTATGTGTTGCAGATACACTTCGATTCCTCCAACAACGAGGCAGAGTATGAAGCTCTCCTTTATGGATTGCACACGGCCATCGCACTCGGCGTCCGTCGCCTGATGGTCTATGGCGATTCAGATTTGGTGGTTAATCAAGTGATGAAGGAGTGGGACGTAAGGAACCCCACCATGACCACATACTGCAACGCGGTGAGGAAGCTCGAGAAAAAGTTTGAAGGTCTGGAACTCCACCATGTTCCGCGTCTGAAAAACCAAGCAGCTGATGAATTGGCGAAACTTGGATCCACTCGGAGACCAGTCCCGAGTGACGTCTGCCTCGAGCACCTTCACCTTCCCTCAGTTAAAGAAGATCCTTTCACAGAGGAACCAGTACAACCAAAGAGCTCGACAGATCCGACTGAAGTCGAAGTCCCTGCTGTGGTTGATTTGATCATGGAGATTCTTGCTATCATCCCTGATTGGACTGTGCCGTTCATTGCGTACATCCTAAGGCAAGAATTACCAAAAGACGAAGTCCAAGCCAGGCAGATCGTCCGCAGGTCAAAGTCGTTCACTGTCATTGATGGCTAGTTGTACAAAGAAAGTGTTTCAGGCTTCCTTCAACGATGCATCTCCCCTGAGGAGGGATAGTTAATCCTTTAAGAAATTCACTCGGGAACCTGTAGTCATCATGCCTCCTCAAGAGCAATCATTGCCAAAGCATTCAGAGCTGGTTTCTTCTCGTTGCACGCGAATGAAATGGCGAAGGAAATGGTCGACCGATGCGAAGGCTATCAATTCTACTCGAACAAGTCTCACAAACCAACATCCGCGCTGAAGACAATCCATCTTGTCTGGCCGTTTGCAGTGTGGGGATTAGATACAGTCGGTCCACTCAGGACACGCCAAGGGGGATTCACACATCTGTTGGTGGCTGTCGACAAGTTCACAAAGTGGATTGAAGCCAAGCCCATCAAGAAGCCCGACGCCCTTACCACCATCAAGTTTGTCAGGGACAACATCTCCAGATTCGGGGTACCGCACAGCATAATCACTGACAATGGCACAAACTTTGACTCGGACAGATTCAAAGGTTTCTGTACAGGCCAAGGTATCCGAGTGGATTTGCATCTATGGCGCATCCCCAAACAAACGGACAAGCAGAGCGGGCGAATGGACTTATTCTTCAAGGGTTGAAGCCTCGACTCCTGCGAGAAGTTGGACATGCTGTCGGCGCATGGGTCACCGAGCTGCCTTCGGTGTTGTGGGGCCTCCGCACAACTCCAAATAGACCTACAGGGCGATCCCCGTTCTTCCTCGTTTACGGAGCAGAGGCAGTCCTTCCGAGTGACTTGGTTCAGAACTCTCCACGAGTCGAACTCTTCTCCGAAGCCGAAGCAGAGCAAGGGAGGCAAGACGGAGTGGATCTTCCAGAAGAGGAGCGCGAGATGGCACTAACTCGCTCAACCATTTATCAACAAGATCTGCGGCGATTTCACGCGCGGCACGTCAGGAGTCATACATTCCAAGCAGGCGACCTAGTGCTCCGAGTGGATAAGCAGAGACCTCACAAGTTGGCTCCCGCGTGGGAAGGACCCTTCATCATCTCCAAGGTGCTGAACAATGGAGCATATCGACTCTACAACCTCGACAGGGAAACGGCCGAGCCACGAGCGTGGAACGGAGATCTCCTGAAGCGCTTCTACACGTGACCGTCGACTAAAGCAATGTAAAGAACAAGTATCGTTGAAGTAATACAAAGCAGATTGAGTTTTTGCAGATTCAAAACTCTTCCGCGTTGGCAGACTCCGGTCTCAAAAGAAAAAAAACTTTCTTCGAGTGTGCACTAAACGTCGCACTCGGGGACTTAGCTGTGATCCAGAATCGCCTAAGTACAAACTTTCTTCGAGTGTGCACTAAACGTCGCACTCGGGGACTTAGCTGCGATCCAGAATCGCCTAAGTACTAACTTTCTTCGAGTGTGCACTAAACGTCGCACTCGGGGACTTAGCTGCGATCCAGAATCGCCTAAGTACTAACTTTCTCCGAGTGTGCACTAAACGTCGCACTCGGGGACTTAGCTGCGATCCAGAATCGCCTAAGTACAAACTTTCTTCGAGTGTGCACTAAACGTCGCACTCGGGGACTTAGCTGTGATCCAGAATCGCCTAAGTACAAACTTTCTCCGAGTGTGCACTAAACGTCGCACTCGGGGACTTAGCTGCGATCCAGAATCGCCTAAGTACTAATTTTCTCCGAGTGTGCACTAAACGTCGCACTCAGGGACTTAGCTACGATCAAGAATCGCCTAAGTACAAACTTTCTCCGAGTGTGCACTAAACGTCGCACTCGGGGACTTAGCTGCGATCCAGAATCGCCTAAGCACTAACTTTCTCCGAGTGTGCTCTAAACGTCGCACTCGGGGACTTGGCTGCGATCAAGAATCGCCTAAGTAAAAAGCTTCCTTCGAGTGTATCTTACAGATCCACTCGGAGGCTTAACAGACCCTCATTGAGGCTCATGTAGATGTGAAGACAACTGACAATTACATGAGTAGCAAATACCCTCATTGAGGCTCATGTAGATGTCAAGACAACTGACAATTACATGAGTAGCAAATACCCTCGTTGAGGCTCATGTAGATGTCAAGACAACTGACAATTACATGAGTAGCAACTCGCTCTGAGTGCGACCTTACAGTCGCGCTCGAAGACTTAGCTGCGATAACGAATCGCCTAAGTAAAGAACTCCCTTCGAGTGTATCCTAGAGATCCACTCGGAGGCTTAGCAGACCCTCATTGAGGCTCATGCAGATGTCAAGACAACTGACAACTACATGCTCCGCATGTTTACCACTGGCTTCACCAAGAAACGCCAAACAGAAACGATGAGCCAAAATCGTGTCAAGATTTTTTTGGCAAACGAAGAGCAAAATATTCGATTCGAATTCAAAGTTGGTTCAACGATAGTCGGTTCGGTGTAGATCAAGCTTATCCACACCGAACCACGAATGTGATGGCCAACAGCAGTGGCCAAAGTTTGATACAAGTACCACTCGGCATACCGAGGTAAAGTTTTTCAAGCGTCATCAGGACTGGCACTGGGACTGGCAGGCTCCATGAAAGTGTCGAGGTCGATCTCGTCTGCGATGCGAGTGGCGCTCTCAAGGAAGGTCTCCATGAAATCTTCGAATCGAAGCTTCTTGGTGTTGGCGACCTCCAACGCCTTCAGCTTCTCTTCGCAAGCTTCCTTGCAGTGCAGTCGGACCAGCGACAGCGCCACGTCCGCACCACAGCGAGCAGCAAACTTCTTCCACGCCTGCACTTGGTTCGGGACGTCCTCCAGCCGAGTCATCAACCCTTCTATCTCCCGCCGGGACTCGTCTTCGGGCCACAGCTCCTTGTCGATTCGGCCGACGACCTCTCTCAGGCGACCGATGAAAGGTCCCACTCTGCCAAGGCAAATGTGCACTCAGAGCATGTCTCGATTGGCATCGTCGCCGAGTGGAACATTCGGAATAACCGACCGCTCAACTTCAGCTACTTCAGCCTCAACGTCCATACAAAAATCGGCAAAGACAAGACGAGCAGAAAGTAAGCGTAGAATGAAATACAAAGTCAAGAAGCACTCGGAATAAACTTACCACCGAGCAGCGCAATCATCTTCCTAGCCCAGTCACTGACGTACTTCTCCTGCGATATGCACCGACTGTTCATCAACTTCATCTGACCCATCAGCTCAGTTCTTTGTTTCCCCATTTTCTCAATTTCGGCCACCAATGCCTTGTTTGCCTCACGGGACTCCTCCAAGGACTTCTCTCGTTCAGCAAGAGCACCCTTCACGCCAGCCAAGTCATGCACAGCTGCCTCTAGTTCCGCAGCAAGCTGAATCTTTTCAGACTTCAGAGCGTTGTACGCTGATCCCATCTCGCAAGTCTTCTGCAAATCAGCGCGAAGAGAAGATCAGACACATTCAACTAGGAAAACAATAAAAGCTCAAAGTTCTTTAGACCCCTACCGACGCAAGCAGTCGACAGCGGTCTCGGGGACTACACCCAGTGGGTTCACTAAGAGTGACCCCACTAGCATGACGCTCAAACAGGTCCGCCCTATTGAGCTACATAACAAAAAACAAGCCTATGAGGCTACTACTACCCGACCTGAGTAAAATTACTCTCGGGGACTACTTCCAGTAGGTGCACTCGGAGTGCCCCCACCGGTACCATTCGAACAGATTAGTTTTGATCCGATCAAGTTAAAGAAAATGTATATAAAGACAACTGCCGATGCAAGCACTCGACAGAAGTCTCGGGGACTACACCCACTGGGTTCACTCAGAGTGAACCCACTGCAAAATAATCATACTGTATCCGAGTATATCGCTTAAACACCCACTGGGTTACAAGAGGAAAGCAAATACTTACTAGCGCACTTACTCGGATATCGTCCCGGATTTCCAAGCTCCGATTGTACTAAGATGCGATGGAGTAATACGCACTCTTGGCATCACCCGCCACCAACTCCACCTGCACCATGGCCTCCTTGGCAGCTCCCACTTGATCTTCCGTGAGTCGTTGGGCGTCGTACTAGACGGTCGACGGACCTGGCACGACAAGAGACTCCTTGGGCATCCCAAGTCCTGCTCTAGTCGGTTCAGCCGCGATGAGCACCGTTTCAGTCGACGACATCGTCTTGATTGGCAGTGCGTCCATGGCGGGAGCGGTAGCAGATGGAACAACCTCAAGGACAGGCACCGAAGCTTGCTCGGACCTCTTCTGGTCGTCCTCCTCCAGATGAATCACCTCTGAAGGAAGCCCGACTGAACGACATGAGACCACAGAAAAAAGGGCAAGATCAAAGACTGAATTCGCGAAACAATAATGTAAGCTCTCGGAGTCATCACGACGTACCTTGCTGGGATGTGGCAACGGTGTCCGTATCCATGGGATCGTCTTCCTGGCGTGGCGGAGAAGTGGCAGAGGTAGCAGCTCTGTCGAGTAAAATCCACTCGACCAATAAGCATGAATTCAATCAAATACTGAAAGAAGATAGGAGAACAACACACTTACGCTGAGGCAACGGGAACGGCGATCCTCATCCGAGGCAAAGCCTTCCGAGGCATGGATCCACTTGGTTTGGCCACCTTGGAAGGTTGGCCCGCGGGCTCAGCAGCAGCGTCCCTGGTCCTCTTTTTGCTCCGAGCACTCGGAACCACGGGAGTAGCTGGCAAGGCGCTCGGAACCACGAGAGGAGCTGGCGGGGCACTCCGGGCCGCTGGAGGAGCCGACGGAATCACGGGTTCGTGACGGCGCTTAGTTCGAGGCTCTGGTGGTGGGGTGGCGAGCTCTGCTCCCGATCTTCCCCCTCTTGCTCTTCGGACTCCTCCTCCGTCTCCCCACTGTCGGAGACGTACTCGACGCTCTCCGCGCTACCCTCCTGGCTGCCTTCCTATTCCTCAGCCGGATTCCCGTTCGAGACGGGAGAAAACCAGTTGGTCCATGCCTGCACGAGATACAGTCGACAACATCAGACGTCAGACAGTGATACAAGAAAAAGCTATAAATCTAAGACAATTGTAAGCACTCAACAAGATATACTCACCTCATTCGGAGGAGGGTTGTCCGCACGGAAGGGCTTCACTCGCCGGGCTCCTCTGGGTTATCGCAGGCGCCTGTGATGCTGCGGACCCACGCCATCACAACCACACCGTTCACGCATTCGGGGTGAGTCCGAGTGGAGTCCTCAGGCCCCGTGTAGTGCCACATGGTGTGGTGTCGAGCTTGCAAAGGCTGGATGCGCCGACCCAGAAAAATCTCCAGCAAATCTATACCGGTGACTCCCTTGCAGACGACATCTACCAGCGCTTCGACCAGAGGCTGAATCTGGATCTTTTCCACCTTCGTGAGCGCAAGCTGCGTGGGCGGAGCTGGTCGGTCTAGGCTAAAAGGTGGCAGTCGAGTTGCGGCATTCGGACAAGCGATGTCCTGGCAGTAGAACCAAGTCGATTGCCAGTTCCTAACGGACTCAGACAACTGAAGAGCGGGATAGCTACTTTTGTTTTTCTTCTGGAAGCCTAAGCCTCCGCAGAGCTGGAGGATATGAGTTTTGTCGTCCGATTGGCTATCTCTTTTGACGGTTTGGGATCTAGCGGAGAAGATGTACTTAAAGAGCCCCCAATGGGGAGGACAACCGATAAAGCACTCGCAAAGCACGACGAAGGCAGAAAGATGAGCTATTGCGTTCGGAGGAACATGGTGGAGCTATGCCCCGAAATGGTTCATGATACCTCTGAAGAAGGGATGAGGAGGCAGAGAGAAGCCTCGGTACACGTGACTGAGCAGCAAGACGCGCTCCCCCTCCTGGGGCGCCGGCTCCGTCTCGCCCTCCGCCGGCAGCCTCCACGACTTGTTCTCGATCATACCTTGCTCCACCAGCTCCAGCATGTCGTTCCTCGTCACCGTGGAGGGGAGGAAATCCCCCTAGATCCAACCCGCCGGCAGTGCCCGCTATCGCCGTTGAGCAGGAGCCGCCGCCTTCTTCTTCTTCCACGCCTCGAGCTTGCTCGTCTGCCCCTTCGTCCTGGTGGAGGCTGTAGATCCGCGGGGGAGGAGTGGAAGGAAGAAGCTTGGGGTGCGCAGGAAGCCACGGGAGAAGCGGGGCGAGTGTGAGTTATCAGGCGAGCGCAACGACAAACCCTCACTCGGGAGGTTTAAATAAGGTTCCGACTGGGTCACTAGCAGGTGGCCCCGAAATCTTATCCCCCGACCAGCTACTGCGATATTAGTGGAGGAGATGAAGGCGTGGTAATCGAGGCCGCATAAACTACTCGATGCCGATGTCATCACCCCCGCTGAGCGCGCGGCAACTGAAATTTGAGGATCCCAGAAAATCCTCCGTTGTCAGTTGACCGGTCACGTCAAAAGATTCCGCGGAAGCACTCGGTCTCTAATGGTTCGTTTCACAGACATATCCACTCGGATCACTGGTCAAGAGGCTAAAATGGATCGAGGCAAGCAATGCCAAAGTCGCATCCATACCAGTCGGATCCGTACTCCAAGCATCGCCTCGTTGTTTCAACCCCGATCCATTCGAGGACTAATTATGGGGTTATAGTCCCAGGGTAGGGTCATAGGCCTGCCCTATAAGTCCTACCCAAGGACTACCCTTCATAAGGGACAAGACCCTTAGTCAGTTTCGACTGAACTAAGGACTTCCCATCATCCAGTCGGTGACGATTCCTCCATCATCCAGTCGGAGATGAGCATTCGGAACGTATCAAACTTACCGACTGGATTCCACTGTGTACATCGTAACCCCCTGGAGGGCAACGGTCATACGTTTTCATGTACCATTATTTGCATTTAAGGCGTACGTTACCTGTAACGCAGGCAATTATTCGCCACTACACTACCCCTGTGCACCGAACCGTTGTGAAGGGCAGCGCACTCTATATAAGCCGCCTTTCCCCACTGGTGCAGGGGTTAGCACCTCACTATAATCCATATTCCACTCGACATCAAGCTCCCAAGAGAACTGAGACGTAGGGATTTTACCTCCACCGTAGAGGGGCCTGAACTCATACAACCTCGCCGTAGCTAAGGCTCTACCCATCCTTTCGTACCCTACACATCTACTGTCAGACTTATCCCACGACAGCCGGTGCTTGGTGAAGCCCTGCCGGGAGACCTCGTCTCTCCATCGACACCACGCCGTCGAGTTGCTGGAGTTCTTCCCCAATCTCGCCCTCCTCCTTACTGGATCAAGGTGCGGGAGACGTCACCGGGCTGCACGTGTGTTGAACACGGAGGTGCCGTAGTTCGGCACTAGATCGGAATCACACCGCGATCTGAATCGCCGCGAGTACGACTCCATCAACCGCGTTCTAGTAACGCTTCCGCTTAGCGATCTTCAAAGTTATGAAGATGCTCTTACCCCTCTCTCGTTGCTGGTCTCTCCATAAGAAGATGTGAATATGCGTAGGAAATTTTTTGAATTTATGCTACGTTGCCCAACAGTGGCATCCGAGCCAGGTTTTCTATGCGTAGATGCTTTGCACGAGTAGAACACAAAAGGTTGTGGGCGATGATTTGTCAATTGCTTGCCGCTACTAGTCTTATTCTTTTCCGGCGGTATTGAGGGATGAAGCGTCTCGGACCGACCTTACACGTACGCTTACGTGAGACAGGTTCCATCGACAGACATGCACACCGTGCATAAAGGTGGCTAGCGGGTGTCTGTCTCTCCCACCCTAGTCGGATTGGATTTGATGAAAAGGGTCCTTACGAAGGGTAAATAGCTTTGGTATATCATCGTTGTCGCTGTCACGGAGGTAAGAAGGCGTTCTTGCTAGAAACCCAAATCAGGCACGTAAAACTTGCAACAACAATTACAAGACGTCTAACTTGTTTTTGCAGGGTTTGACATGTCATGTGATATGGCCAAAGTTGTGATGTTGCATGTATGATGTATGAGATGATCATGTTATTGTAATAGGTTTCACGACTTGCATGTCGATGAGTATGACAACCGGCAGGAGCCATAGAAGTTGTCTTAATGTATTGTATGAGATGCAAGGACATGTGCTTACTACTTTTACTTCATTGCTAACGGTTAGCTATACTAGTAGTGGTAGTAGTAGTTGGCGTGACGAATTCACGGAGACACGATGATGGAGACCATGGTGTCACGCCGGTGACGATGATGATCATGCAACCCCTGAAGATGGAGATCAAACGAGCAAAGATGATAATGGCCATATCATGTCACTATATGATTGCATTGTGATGTTTATCATGTTTTTCATCTTATTTCTTAGAACGATGGTAGCATAATAAGATGATCCCTCTTAAAATTTCGAGAACGTATTCCCCTAAGTGTGCACCGTTGCGAAGGATCGTTGTCTCGAAGCACCACGTGATGATCGGGTGTGATAGATTCTAAGGTTCGCATACAACGGGTGTAAGCCAGATTTACACATGCGAAACACCTAGGTTGACTCGACGAGCTTAGCATATACAGACATGACCTCGAATACAAGACACCAAAAGGTCGAACATGAGTCATACGGTTGAATACGATCAACATGAAGTTTCTCACCATGGTGACTAGTCCATCTCATGTCATGATCGGACACGGGTTAGTCAACATGGATCATGTATAACTTAGACGACTAGAGGGATGTCGATTTAAGTGGGAGTTCATACTTAATTTATTAAATGAACTTAAATGTCATGAACTTAGTCTAAAAGTTGTCTTTATAAAAATTGTAGATGGCCAACGTCAACCTCAATTTCAACGCATTCTTAGAGAAAAACAAGCTGAAAGATGATGGTAGCAACTATGCGAACTGGGTTCGCAACTTGAAGCTCATCCTTGAAGCAGCTAAATAGGCTTATGTCCTTGATGCGCCGCTAGGTGACCCTCCAGCTCCCGCAGCAGCCCAGGACATTCTGAATGTCTGGCAAACACGGAGTGATGACTACTCTCTAGTTAGGTGTGGCATGTTATACAGTTTAGAAACGGGGCTCCAAAGGCGTTTTGAGCAACACGGTGCATATGAGATGTTCCAAGAGCTGAAGCTAGTTTTTCAAGCTCATGCCCGTGTCGAGATATATGAAGTCTCCGACATGTTCTTTAGATGTAAGATGGAGGAGAACAATTCTGTCAGTGAGCACATACTCAAAATGTCTGGGTTACACGGTCGTCTGACTTCACTTGGAGTCGAACATCCGGACGATGCTATAATTGACTGAATCCTCCAGTATCTCCCACCAAGCTACAAAGGCTTTGTGCTTAACTACAACATGCAAGGGATGGAGAAGACCATTCCCGAGTTGTACTCGATGCTCAAGTCTGCAAGAGTAGAAATCAAGAAAGAGCATCAAGTGTTGATGGTCAACAAGACCACTAGTTCCAAGAAGGGCAAGGGTAAGAAGAAATTCAAGAAAGATGGCAAAGCCGTTGCCGCACCTGGTAAGCTAGATGTCGGGAAGAAGAAAAAGAATGGACCGAAGACTGAGACTGAGTGCTTCTATTGCAAGGGAAAGGGTCACTGGAAGCGAAACTGCCCCAAATACTTAGCGGACAAGAAGGCCGGCAACGTCAAATGTATATGTGATATACATGTTATTGATGTGTACCTTACCAGCGCTCGTAGTAGCTCCTGGGTATTTGATACCGGTGTTGTTGCTCACATTTGCAACTCAAAGCAGGAACTGCGGAATAAGCGGAGACTGGCAAAGGACGAGGTGACGATGCGCGTCGGGAATGGCTCCAAGGTCGATGTGATTGCCGTCAACACGTTACCTCTACATCTACCGTCGGGATTAGTTTTAAACCTTAATAATTGTTATTTAGTACCAGCTTTAAGCATGAACATTGTATCAGGATCTTGCTTAATGCGAGACGGCTACTCATTTAAGTCAGATAATAATGGGTGTTCTATTTATATGAGTCATATGTTTTATGGTCATGCTCCGCTGGTAAATGGTTTATTCTTGATGAATCTCGATCGTGATGTTACGCATATTCATAGTGTAAGTACCAAAAGATGTAAATTTAATATTGATAGTCCCACATACTTGTGGCACTGCCGCCTTGGTCATATCGGCGTTAAGCGCATGAAGAAGCTCCATACTGATGGACTATTAGAGTCTCTTGACTTTGAATCATTTGACACATGCGAACCATGCCTCATGGGCAAGATGACTAAGACTCCATTCTCAGAAATAATGGAGAGAGCAACCGACTTATTGGAAATAATATATATTGATGCGTGTGGTCCAATGAACGTTGAAGCTCGCGGTGGCTATCATCATGTTCTCACTCTCACCGATGATTTGAGTAGGTATGGGTATATCTACTTGATGAAGCACAAACCTGAGACATTTGAAAAGTTCAAGGAATTTCAGAGTGAGGTCGGGAATCAACGTGACAAAAAAATTAAGTGTCTATGATCTGATCATGGAGGAGAATATTTGAGCCACGAGTTTGGCACACACCTAAGTGTGGAATCGTTTCACAACTGACGCCTCCTGGCACACCCCAACGCAACGGAGTGTCTGAACGTCGTAATCGCACTTTATTAGATATGGTACAATCTATGATGTCTCTTACCGACTTACCGCTATCATTTTGGGGATACGCATTAGAAACTGCAACATTCACTTTAAATAGGGCACCGTCTAAATCTGTTGAGACGACACTGTATGAACTATGGTTTGGCAAGAAACCTAAGTTGTCATTTCTTAAAGTTTGGGGCGGCGATGCTTATGTGAAGAAACTTCAACCAGAAAAGCTCGAACCCAAAGCGGAGAAATGCGTATTCATAGGATACCCTAAGGAAAGTATTGGGTATACCTTCAATCTGAGATCCGAAGGTAAAACCTTTGTTGCCAAGAACGGATCCTTTCTAGAGAAAGAGTTTCTCTCGAAAGAAGTAAGTGGGAGGAAGCTAGAACTTGATGAGGTAATTACACCCCCTCTGGAATAGGATAGTAGCGCAGCGCGGGAAGTTGTTCCTGTGGCGCCTACACCAACTGAAGAGGAAGTTAATGATAATGATCATGAAGCTTCCGATCAAGTTACTACTGAACCACGAAGGTCCACGTGGGCACGCTCCGCACCAGAGTGGTACGGCAACCCTGTGATGGAAATCATGTTGTTAGACAACGGTGAACCTTCGAACTATGAAAAAGCAATGGCGGGCCCGGATTCCAACAAATGTCTTGAAGCTATGAAATCCGAGATAGGATCCATGTATGAGAACAAAGTATGGACTTTGGTGGACCTGCCCGACGACAGGAGAGCCATAGAAAATAAATGGATCTTCAAGAAGAAGACTGATGCAAACGGTAATGTAACCGTTTATAAAGCTCGACTTGTCGCAAAGGGTTTTTGACAAATTCAAGGAGTTGACTACGAAGAGACTTTCTCTCCCGTAGCGAAGCTGAAATCAGTCTGAATCATGTTAGCGATTGCCGCCTTTTATGATTATGAAATTTGGCAAATGGACGTCAAAACAGCCTTCCTTAACGGGAACTTTAAGGACAAGTTGTATATGATGCAACCAGAAGGTTTTGTCGACCCTAAGGGTGCTAACAAAGTGTGCAAGCTCCAGCGCTCCATCTATGATTTGGTGCAAGCATCTCGGAGTTGGAACATTCTCTTTAATGAGGTGATTAAAGCATTTGGGTTCATACAGGTTTATGGAGAAGCCTGCCTGTACAAGAAAGTGAGTGGGAGCTCTTATGGGGAACAATACAGAAATGTTGGAGAGCATAAAGGCCTATTTGAACAAGAGTTTTACAATAAAGGACCTTGGAAAACTGCATACATATTAGGCATCAAGATCTATAGAGATAGATCGAGACGCCTCATAGGTCTTTCGCAAAGTACATACCTTGACAAGATATTGAAGAAGTTCAATATGGAATCTCAATGAAAGGGTTCTTGCCAGTTTTGCAAGGTATGACATTGAGTAAGACTAAGTCGCCGACCACAGTAGCAGATAGAGAGAAGATGAGTTATGTCCCCTATGCTTCAGCCGTAGGCTCTCTTAAGTATGCCATGCTGTGTACCATACCTGATATAAACCTTGCCATAAGTTTGGTAGGGAGGTACCAAAGTGATCCCGGTATGGAACACTGGACAGCGGTCAAAAATATCCTTAAGTACTTGAAAAGGACTAAGGAAATGTTTCTCGTTTATGGAGGTGACGAAGAGCTCGTCGTAAAGGGTTACGTCGACGCTAGCTTCGACACAGATCCGGATGACTCTAACTCACAGACCGGATATGTATATGTTTTGAATGGTGGGGCAGTGAGCTGGTGCAGCAGCAAGCAAGAAGTCGTGGCAGCATCTACATGTGAAGCGGAGTACATAGCTGCTTTAGAAGCGGCTGAGGAAGGAATTTGGATAAAGGAGCTCATCACCGACCTTGGAGTGGTTCGAAGCGCGTCGGGTCCAATGACACTCTTCTGTGATAACACTAGGGCCATTGCCATAGCCAAGGAGCCCAGGTTTCACCGGAAGACGAAGCACATCAAACGGCGCTACAACTCCATCCAGGACCAAGTCCAGAGTGGAGTGATAGATATTTGTAAAGTACACACAGAACTGAATGTTGTAGACCCGTTGACTAAACCTCTTCCAGGAGCAAAACATGATCAACACCATAATGCTATGGGTGTTCGATACATCACAATGTAACTAGATTATTCACTCTAGTGCAAGTGGGAGACTGTTGGAAATATGCCCTAGAGGTAATAATAAAATGGTTATTATCATATTTCCTTGTTCATGATAATCATCTATTGTTCATGCTATAATTGTATTAACAGGAAACAGTAATACATGTGTGAATAAATAGATCACAATGTGTCCCTAGCAAGCCTCTAGTTGGATAGCTCGTTAGTCAATAGATGATCATGGTTTCCTGATCTTGGGCATTAGATGTCATTGGGAGAATGATGTGATGGACAAGACCCAATCCTAAGCATAGCACTAGATCGTATTGTTCGTATGCTAAAGCTTTTCTAATGTCAAGTGTCTTCTCCTTCGACCGTGATATTGTGCAACTCCCGGATATCGTAGGATTGCTTTGGGTGTATCAAACGTCACAACGTAACTGGGTGACTATAAAGGTGCACTATGGGTACCTCCGAAAGTATCTGTTGGGTTGGTACGAATCGAGATCGGGATTTGTCACTCCGTGTAACGGATAGGTATCTCTGGGCCCACTCGGTAGAACATCATCATGAGCTCAATGTGACTAAGGAGTTAGTCACACGATGACGTGCTACGGAACGAGTAAAGAGACTTACTGGTAACGAGATTGAACAAGGTATAGGTATACAGACGATCGAAACTCGGGCAAGTTCTATACCGACAGACAAAGGGAATCGTCTACGGGATTGATTGAATCCTTGACATCGTGGTTCATCCGATGAGATCATCGTGGAGCAAGTGGGAGCCACCATGGGTATCCATACCCCGCTGATGGTTATTGACCAGAGAGGTGTCTCGGTCATGTCTGCCTGTCTCCCGAACCCGTAGGTTCTACACACTTAAGGTTCGATGATGCTAGGGTTATAGGGAATTGTTATACGAGGTTATCAGAAGTTGTTCGGAGTCCCGGATGAGATCCCGGACGTTACTAGGAGCTCCGGAATGGTCCGGAGGTAAAGATTGATATATAGGACGGATGGTTTCGGAGACCGTAAGTGTTTCGGGCATCACCGGTAACGTACCGGGACCACCGGGACCATCGGAGGTGGCCCCGGGCGTCCACCGAAGGGGGGCAATGACCCCGGGAGGCTAGATGGGCCAAGTGGGGAAGGTGGGCTAGTGCGTCCCCCCCCCCCCACTCAGCCCATGGCGCAGGAAGAGGGGAGAGGGGGGAACCCTAGCGCAGGTGGGCCTAAGGCCCACCAGAGGGGTGCGCCACCCCTCCTCCCTACCCTGGCCGCCGCCCCCTCTCCCATCAGGGGCTGCCGCACCCCTTGGGGGTGGGAACCCTAAGGGTTGTGCTCCCTCCCTCTCCCCCTATATATAGTTGAGGTTTCGGGGCTGTTTGGCACACGGTTTTCTCTCTCTCTCTCGGCGCAGCCCTGCCCTTCTTCCTCCTCCTCTCTGCTGGTGCTTGGTGAAGCCCTGCCGGGAGGCCTCGTCTCTCCATCGACACCACGCCGTCGTGCTGCCGGAGTTCTTCCCCAATCTGTCCCTCCTCCTTGCTGGATCAAGGTGCGAGAGACGTCACCGGGCTGCACGTGTGTTGAACACGGAGGTGCCGTAGTTCGGCACTAGATCGGAATCACACTGCGATCTGAATCACTGCGAGTACGACTCCATCAACCGTGTTCTAGTAACACTTCCGCTTAGCGATCTTCAAAGGTATGAAGATGCTCTTACCCCTCTATCGTTGTTGGTTTCTCCATAGGAAGATCTGAATATGCGTAGGAAATTTTTTGAATTTATGCTACGTTTCCCAATAATCCCAACGTTTCGGGAACTCCGAGGTCCGGTTTCGGGGAACTCGTCAAAACTCAGGGTTTTGGCCCCTATTCTGGCCAGTTTTCTATGATATTAGTCACTGATTCTTGGTCCCGCTTTGATCCGAACATTTCAGGAACCCTGGGTCCTGTTACGGGGAACTCGTTAAAACTTGAAGTTTTGGCGTATTCCGGCCAGTTTTGTATGCTATTACTCACTGATTTTGGGTCCCACTGCGATCCGAACGTTTCGGGAATCCCGGGGTACGGTTACGGGGAACTCATCAAAACACGTAATTTAGGCATATTCCGGCCAATTTTGTATGCTATTAGTCACTTATTTGGGGTCCCACCGTGATCTAAATGTTTCGGGAACCCCGAGGTCCGGTTATGGGGAACTCGTCAAAAATCATAGTTTTGGCCTATTGTGGCCAGTTTTCTATGCTAGTACTCACTGATTTTGGGTCTAGTTGCGATCCGAACGTTTGGGATCCCGGGGTACAGTTACGTGGAACTGGTCAAAACTTGGCGTTTTGGCCTTTTGTGACCATTTTTGTATGCTATTAGTCACTGATTTTAGATCCCACCGTCATCCGAATGTTTCGGGAACGTAGGGGTCCATTTACGGGGAAATCATAAAAATCGTAGTTTTGGCCTATTGTGACCAGTTTTCTATGCTAGTACTCATTGATTTTAGGTCCAGCTGCTATCCGAACATTTTGGGAACCAAAGGTCCGGTTACGAGGAACTCGTCAAAACTCGCAGTTTTATCCTATTCTGGTCAGGTTTGTGTGCTATTGGTCACTGATTTTGGGTCCTCTTGCGATCCGATTGTTTCGACAACCCCGGGGTCCGGTTATGGAGAACTCGTCAAAACTCACCGTTTTGGCCTATTTTGGCCAGTTTTCTATGATATTAGTCACTGATTTTTGGTCCCGCTGTGATCCGAAAGTTTCGAGAACCCCGGGGTCCGGTTACGGGGAACTCATCATAACTCATAGTTTTGGCCTATTCCGGCCAGTTTTGTATGTTGTTAGTCACTTATTTGGGGTCCCACTGTGATCCAAATGTTTCGAGAACCCCGGGGTCCGGTTACGGGGAACTCGTCAGAACTCGTAGTTTTGGCGTATTCTGGCGAGTTTTGTATGCTATTAGTCACTGATTTTGGCTCCCGCTGTGATCCGAACGTTTCGGGAACCCCATGGTCCTGTTACGGGGAATTTGTCAAAAATCACAGTTCTGGCCAAGTGTGGCCAGTTTTCTACACTAGTACTCACTTATTTTGGGTCCAGCTGCTATCCGAAGATTTTGGGAACCCCTAGGTCCGGTTACGGGGAATCGTCAAAACTTGCCGTTTTAGCCTATTCTGGCTAGCTTTATGTGCTATTGGTCACTGATTTTGGGTCCTCCTACCATCTGGATGTCTCGACAACCCCGGGTTGCGGTTATGGAGAACTCATCAAAACTCGCAGTTTTGGCCTATTCCGGCCAGTTTTGTATAATAATACTCAATGATTTTGGGTCCCCGTGCGATCCGAACGTTTCGGGAATCCCGGGGTCCGTTTAGGGGGAACTCGACAAAACTCGTAGTTTTGGCCTATTCCAGCCACTTTCCTATCCTATTAGTCATTGATTTTGGTTCCCGCTGTGATCCCAACATCCTGGGAACCCCGGGGTCCGGTAACGGGAAACTCGTCAAAACTCGTCGTTTTGGCCTAATCCGGCAAGTATTGTATGCTATTGGTCACTAATTTTGGGTCCTCTTGCGATCCGATTGTTTCGACAACCCCGGGGTCCGGTTATGGAGACCTCGTCAAAACTCACCGTTTTGGCCTATTCTGGCCAGTTTTCTATGATATTAGTCGTTGATTTTTTGTCCCGCTGTGATCCGATAGTTTTGGGAATCCCGGCGTCCGGTTACGGGGAACTCATCAAAACTTTTAGTTTTGGCCTATTCCGGCCAGTTTTGTATGTTGTTAGTCACTTATTTGGGGTCCCACTGTGATCCAAATATTTCGAGAACCCCGGGGTCCGGTTACGGGGAACTCGTCAGAACTCGCATTTTTGGCGTATTCTGGCGAGTTTTGTATGCTATTAGTCACTCATTTTGACTCCCGCTGTGATCCGAACGTTTCGGGAACCCAGGGGTCCAGTTACGGGGAAATTGGTAAAAATCGCAGTTTTGGCCTATTATGACCAGTTTTCTATGCTATTACTCATTGATTTTGGGTCCGACTGCTATCCGAAAATTTTGGGAACCCCCAGGTCCGTTTACTTTGTTAGTTTGATATGTGGGTGGACCGGCGCTTGGGTACTGCCCTTACTTGGACAAGCATCCCACTTATGATTAACCCCTCTCGCAAGCATCCGAAACTACGAAAGAAGAATTAAGACGAAGTCTAACCATAGCATTAAACTAGTCGATCCAAATCAGCCCCTTACGAAGCAACGCATAAACTAGGGTTTAAGCTTCTGTCACTCTAGCAACCAATCATCTACTTACTACTTCCCAATGCCTTCCTCTAGGCCCAAATAATGGTGAAGTGTTATGTAGTCGACGTGCACATAACACCACAAGAGGAAAAACAACATACAAGACATCAAAATAGTGAACGAATACCAAATTCACATGACTACTTATAGCATGACCTATCCCATGTCCTCAGGAACAAAAGTAACTACTCACAAAGCATAATCATATTCATGACCAGAGAGGTAATGAGTGGCATCAAAGATCTGAACATAAACTCTTCCACCAAGTAATCCAACTAGCATCAACTACAAAGAGTAATTAACACTACTAGCAACCTTACAAGTACCAATCGGAGTCGCGAGACGGAGATTGGTTACAAGTGATGAACTAGGGTTTGGAGATGAGATGGTGCTGATGAAGATGTTGATGGTGATGAGTCCCCTCCGATGAGAGGAGTGTCGGTGATGACGATGGCGACGATTTCCCCCTCCGGGAGGGAAGTTTCCTCGGCATGATCGTCCTGTCAGATCTCTAGATTGGTTCTGCTCAAGTTCCGCCTCGTGGCGGCGCCGAATCCTCCGAGAAGCCTCCTCCTGATTTTTTCCAGACCGAAACCCTTCTTGTACCAAAAGAGGGGGCCAGTCGGCCAGCAGGGAGCTCACAAGCCCCCTAGGTGCGGCCAGGGGGGAGGCCGCGCCTAGCAGGCTTGTGGCTTCCTGTTGGCGCCCCTTTGGCACTTGTTCGGCCCAGTATTTTTTATAAATCCGAAAAAAAAATCCTCGTTGATTTTCACGGCTTTTGGAGTTGTGTAGAATAGGTATCTCAAACTTGCTCCTTTTTCAGGCCAGAATTCCAGCTACCGGCATTCTCCCTCTTCATGTAAACCTTGCAAAATAAGAGAGAAAAGGCATAGTATTGTATCGTGAAGTGTAATAATAGCCCAAAAAGCGATAAATATTAACATGAAAGCATGATGCAAAATGGATGTATCAACTCCCCCAAGCTTATACCTCGCTTGTCCTCAAGCGAAAGCCGAGATCAGTAAATATGCCCACATGTTTATGGAGAGAGGTGTCGACAAAACAAGATACGAACATGTAGGCATCATGATCATGATCAGAACAGCAATACCATCATATGAACTCTTATGCTAAAGTGACAATTCCTTCACAAAGTAAAGCATGGGTCAAGAACCTTACCGAGAATTAACAACCGATCGCCTTTAGTCATTGAAGCAATTGCAATTTATCACAACATCGGAAACAGTCAAATAAGAGCTTGTAAAGCAAATCCACATACTCAATCATCCTTTTGTTCTCTACAATTGCTACAGCTCATGTGGTACTCATGAGATCAACGTTTCAGCTGAACACAGAGAAAGATAGGGGCTTATAGTTTCACCTCCAACCATTTACCTCAAGGGTAATGTCAACAATAATAATTCCTGAATACTTACTTCCAAGTTGACATATGAATATAGATCTTTCCCAAGCATATGACATTAGCCAGGATAAAGGCGAAATAAGGAATTGGTGAAGATCACCATGACTCTTTCAGGGGCAAAAAGTAAAGTTACAAGATAGGCCCTTCGCAGATGGAAGCAGATGTTGTCATGCGCTTTTGAGGTTTGGATGTGTGTCCTCTTAGTGTGGAGGAACGTCACTTTATATTGCCTCCTGTGATAAAGAACTTTATTATGCAGTCTGTCGCTTTTATGTCTTCCTCATCACAGGTTCGTACAAAGCTTATTTTCCACACACTAATAGATCGTACATATTAGGGAGCAATTTTTATTGCTTGCACCGATGACAACTTACTTGAAGGATCTTATTCAATCCATAGGTAGGTATGGTGGACTCTCATGGCGAGACGGGGTTGAAGGTTTATGGATGCACAAGTAGTATCTCTACTTGGTGCAGGAGTTTTGGCTAATATGAGGTGGAAGCAATCGTCACATGCTAAGGTATCTCTAGTCATATAAAATTATTCGGAACCAAGCAAACACAATTCATTATGTTGTCTTCCTTGTCCAACATCTACTTCTAAGCATGCAATAGTTTAGTGAGTGTTCACAATCATAGATGGTGTCAAAGATGATATATTTATATGTGAACCTCTCCTTCTTTATCACTTCCTGTTAATTGCAACAATGACCAAGGTCTAGTTTGTCTACCATCAACCAGTTTCAATCATCATTCTTTTTATATGTGAAACCATCACTTCCCATCAGATCATTACATGATCTTTCATGCTTTTGTTCTTTTCTCATCATTTTGATCATGGCATGAGGCCAGGCCCTTAACTAAGATACTCTTTATTATATGGCTCATGAGCTCGAATACATCGGGGGTGACACAAAGCAAAACTCAAGCCTAAAACACTAAGACCTTTATTCTACTAGAGAAAGATAAAACTGAAAAGGAACAAACTAAAAAAAAGGTAAAGGCAAAAGATGTGATGGTGATCCGATACTAGGGCAACTCCCCCAAGCTTAGCACAAGCCAAGGGGATTGCCCATACCCATGCTCACTTGTCTTCCTTTGGAGGTGATGATGGTGGAATTGTGTTGTCCTTTGATTCCAAGAGGGCCATCAATATTTGATTTATACCTTGGAGATCTGTGATATGTTTCTCCAGCAAAACAACTTCACGAGTGAGATAAGTATTGTGAGCACGAGTTGTTTCACAAAACCTCAAGAGTTCAATCAAGGAAGGAGACAGTAGGTGGAGGTAGGGTTGAAGGAAATCCACTTCTTCAACTTCTTCCCTGTTGAACACAAATTGCCCTTCGTCCGACACCTGATTCTCCTTCTTAGTTTTGCCCTTGGTTTCTTTAGGTAGCCTTTCCTTAGCCTCTATGACCTCCATTATTTTTAGATCTGCATTTGCTTCTCCATAGACTTTAGGGAGATTATTCTCCCCCACAGATTCCTGAGACGACATCTTGCCCTAAATCTGCGGCGGAAAACAGGCTCGAAACGAAAACAGAGGAAATCTGCATGACACGAGGTTCAGACCTTTCGGGAGAATATATAATGATTTTTTCTGACCAGAAGGAGTACTCCGCAAGAAAATGGAGTCCGGGAGGCACACGAGGTGGCCACAAGCCACCCAGGCGCGGCCAGGGGGGTGGCCCACGCCTGTCAAACTTGTCGCCTCCTCGTGCGCTTTCCGGACTACTTCAAATGTTTCTATTTTTCTAAATATTCCAAAACGGAGAAAAATTTCTACTGGAAAAGTTTTGGAGTCTGTTTACTTACTGAAACACATACCTCTTCGTTTTCGGAGTCTGAAACAGTCTCATGAATATCCCTTAGGTATTCCTCCGGTGTTATGGTATTGATAATATTGCTCTCAACATTTATGGGAGTACGTGAGATATAATGCTTGATTCTCTACCCATTTACAACTCTCAGACAATTACCTTCCCTGTTGTTGATTTTGATAGCACCGGAACGATATACTTCCTCAACAATATAGGGACCTTCCCATTTAGAGAGAAGCTTGCCTGCAAAAAATCTTAAACGAGAATTATATAGCAAGACATAATACCTACATTGAACTCACGCTTTTGTATCCTTTTATCATGCCACCTCTTAACCTTTTCTTTGAACAACTTCGCACTCTCATATGCCTGAGTTCTCCATTCATCAAGCGAGCCAATATCAGATAACCTCTTGTGACCTGCAAGTTTGAAATCAAAGTTGAGCTCTTTGATTGCCCAATAAGCTTTATGCTCTAGCTCAAGAGGTAAATGACATGATTTACCGTACACCATTTTGTACGAGGACATGCCCACGGGATTCTTATAGGTAGTTCTATAAGCCCACAGTGCATCATCGAGCTTCTTAGACCAATTCATTCTAGACCTGTTGATAGTCTTTTGCAGAATTAGTTTAATCTCTCTATTGCTTAGCTCTACTTTACCACTCGACTTAGGGTGATAAGGGGACGCAATTGTATGGTTGACATCGTACTTAGCAAGCGTTTTACGGAAAGCACCATGAATGAAATGTGAACCACCGTCGGTCATTAGATATCTAGGGACTCCAAATCTAGGGAAAATAACTTCTTTAAGCGTCCTGATAGAAGTGTTGTGATCAGCACTACTAGTTGGGATAGCTTCTACCCACTTAGTAACGTAATCAACAACAACTAGGATATGAGTGTACCCGTTGGATTTGGGAAAAGGTCCCATATAATCAAAGCCCCAAACATCAAATGGTTCAATAACAAGTGAATAGTTCATAGGCATTTCCTGACGTTTACCGATATTACCTATTCTTTGACATTCGTCACAGGACAAGACAAACTGACGGGAATCCTTGAAGAGAGTGAACCAATAGAAACATGATTGCAATACCTTGTGTGCAGTTCTATATCGCGCATGGTGTCCTCTGTAGGCCTTGGAGTGACACTTCTGTAGGATCTGTTTCTGTTCATGTTCAGGTACACAACATCTAATAACACCATCTACTCCTTCCTTATAAAGGTGAGGATCATCCCAGAAGTAATGTCTCAAGTCAAAGAAGAATTTCTTCATTTGCTGGTATGTGAAACTAGGTGGTATATAATTGGCAACGATAAAGTTTGCATAATGAGCATACCAAGGTGTACTACGTGAAGCATTGATGACATTCAATTGCTCATCGGGAAAGCTATCATCAATAGGTTGTGGGTCATCAAGAAGATTCTCCAACCTAGACAAGGTATCTGCTACGGGGTTATCAGCACCCTTCCTGTCGACAACATGCAAATCAAATTCTTGTAGAAAGAGAATCCATCTGATAAGTCTAGGTTTAGCATCTTTCTTCTCCATTAGGTACTTAATAGCAGCATGATCAGTGTGAATAGTGACTTTGGAATCAACTATGTAAGACGTGAACTTTTCACATGCAAACACGACTACTAAAAATTCCTTTCCGTAGTAGCATAGTTTCTTTGGGCACTGTCTAGAGTTTTACTAGCATAGTGAATAACATTCATCTTCTTATCAACTGTTTTGCCCTAGGACAGCACCAACAACATAATCACTAGCATCACACATGATTTCAAAATGTAAGTTCCAATCAGGTGGTTGAACAATAGGTGAAGTTATCAAAGCCTTCTTAAGTATTTCGAAGGCTTCCTCACAATCATCGTCAGCAAAAAAGGAATATCCTTTTGCAAGAGATTGGTAAGAGGCCTAGAAATCTTAGAGAAGTCTTTAATGAACCTTCTGTAGAAACCAGCATGACCAAGGAAATTCTTATACCTTTGATATCTGTGGGGTATGGCATTTTCTCGATTGCATCAACCTTAGCCTTATCGACTTCAATACCTCTTTCATACATTTTATGTCCTAAGACGATGCCTTCATTAACCATAAAGTGGCACTTCTCCCAATTCAAGACAAGATTGGTGTCTTTACATCTTTTCAAGACTCGATCAAGGTTGCTGAGGCAATCATCAAAAGAAGACCCATAAGCAGAGAAGTCATCCATGAAAACCTCAACAATCTTTTCACAAAAGTCAGAGAATATAGCCATCATACATCTTTGAAAGGTAGCAGGTGCATTAAATAAGCGCAAAGGCATACGTCTATACGCAAAGGTACCGAAAGGGCAGGTGAAAGTTGTTTTCTCTTGATTAGCTTGTGCAACAGGTATTTGGGAGAAACCAGAATAACCATCTAGAAAGCAGAAGTGTGTGTGTTTAGATAGTCTCTCTAGCATTTGGTCGATAAAAGGCAAAGGGTAATGATCTTTCCTAGTGGATTTATTCAATTTCCTAAAATTTATCACCATCCTATAGCCAGTAATAATCCTTTGTGGGAGCAATTCATCCTTATCATTAGGGACAACGGTAATACCTCCCTTCTTAGGGACGCAATGCACCGGACTCACCCAATCACTATGAGCAACAGGATAGATAATACCTTCTTCCAGGAGCTTTAGTATTTCTTTTCTTACTACCTCTTTCAACTTAGGATTTAATCTTCGTTAATGATCAGCAACTGGCTTGGAATCCGGATCAGTTTTAATTTTGTGCTGGCATAGAGTAGGACTAATGCCCTTAAGATCATCAAGAGTATATCCAATAGCAGCACGGTGCTTCCTTAGATTTTTTAGTAACTTCTTTTCTTCATGTTCTGAGAGGCTAGCACTAATTATAACAGGATATATCTCTTTTTCACCAAGATAAGCATACTTAAGAGTATCAGGAAATAGTTTAAGCTCGGACACAGGATCAACCTTTGGTGGGGGTGGATCCCCAAGCAGTTCAACACGCAAGTTGTTCTTAAGGATAGGATATTGTTCTAAGACAACTCTATCTATCTCATCCCTTTCATCCATATGCATATCATTTTCATGCTCAAGCAAGTATTTCTCTAAGGAATCAGTAGGAGGCACGGTAATAGAAGCTAAGGCAATAGTTTCATCCTTACTAGGCAACTCTTTTTCATGAGGTTGTCTACCAAACTTGGAGAAATTGAACTCGTGTGACACACCTTGAAAGCCAACAGGGACAGTTTGCTTCTCACAGTCAATATGAGCATTGACAGTATTGAGAAAAGGTCTACCAAATATGATGGGGCAAAAGCTATCTTGGGTGGTAGCAAGAACGAGGAAATCAGCAGGATACTTCGTTTTACCACACAAGACTTCAACATCTCTAACAATTCCAACAGGGCAGATAGTATCTCTATTGGCAAGCTGAATAGTGACATCAATGGGTCCTATCTCGGCAGGTGCAATCTCGTCATTAATTTCATCATATAAGGATTGAGGTATTCCACTAACACTAGCACCCACGTCACATAAACCATGATAACAATGATCTTCTATCTTAACAGAAACAACAGGCGTGCCAACAACATGCCTATGTTTGTCTCTAGTGTGTGGTTTAGCAATTCTAGCAGGATCTTCACAGAAGTCAATATTATGGCCATCTACATTGTCGGACAGGAGATCTTTGATAATAGCAATGCTAGGTTCAACTCTAATTTTCTCAGGGGGTGTAGGTGTTCTAATGTAGCATCTACGTATCACAGTTGAAGCTTTAGAATGATCCTTTATCCTAACAGGGAAAGGTGGTTTCTCAATGTAAGCACTGGGAACAACAGGATCATTATAGGCAATGACTTTCTCTTCAACTGGATTGGGTTTAACTACATTGACTTCTAAGGGAGGATGATATTTAAACCACTTCTCTTTGGGGAGATCAATATGAGCAGCAAATGATTCACACAATGAAGCTACTATCTCATAGTCAAGTCCATACTTAGCGCTAAAATCACAAAAAGTATTTGTTTCAACAAAGGATTTAACGGAATCAAACTTGAAATTCGTACCTGACTCCTTACCTTCATCAAGCTCCCAATCTTCAGATTTGCGATTAATTCTTTCCAATAAATACCATTTGAAGTCAATATCTCTCTTAATAAAAGAACGAGTACAAGAAGTGTCAAGCATGGTGCGATCATCATGAGAAAGCCGAGCATAGAAGTTCTGAATGATAATTTCTCTCGAGAGCTCATGGTTGGGGCATGAATATAACATTGATCTAAGCCTCCCCCAATCTTGAGTGATGCTTTCCCTGTCACAAGGCCAAAAATTATAAATATAATTCCGATCACGATGTACTAGATGCATAGGATAAAACTATTGATGAAATTCCAATTTCAACCGATTGTAGTTCAATGATCCAGTATCATCACATAGCATATGCCATGTCAACGCCTTATCCCTCAAAGATAAGGGAAATACCTTCTTATTGACCTCATCCTCGGGCAAACCTCCAAGCTTAAATAAACCACAAACTTCATCTAGATAGATTAGATGCAAGTCTGGATTTGATGTTCCATCTCATGTAAAAGGATTAGCCAGCAGTTTTTCAAGCATACACGAAGGACATTCATAGCAAATATTTTCAGTGGGTGCAGCAGGTTGATGAGCAACTCTTGGTGCTTCCGTTCGAGGTGAAGATACCCCGAACAAGCCCCTCAATGGATTAGTTTCCATAGTGACAAGTGACAATAAATTTCAGCACACTATATGAATGTTTCCTTACCAAGTTCCACTTACCAAATTTCATCAACGACACCAGAAAAGAGTCTTGATGACCCACAAGTATAGGGGATCTATCTTAGTCCTTTCGATAAGTAAGAGTGTCGAACCCAACGAGGTGCAGAAGGATCTAACAAGTGGTTTTCAGCAAGGTAATATCTGCAAGCACTGAAATTACCGGTAACAAGTAGTTGTGTGGTGAGAGCATTCATAGCAAGCAACGAGTAACAGAAGTAACAATGGTGCAGCAAAGTGGCCCGATCCCTTTTGTAGGAAGGGACAATCCTGGACAAAGCCTTGTAGGAGGTAAAACGCTCCCGAGGACACATGGGAATTTCGGTCAAGCTAGTTTTCATCATGTTCATATGATTCGCGTTCGCTACTTTGATAGTTTGATATGTGGGTGGACCGGCGCTTGGGTACTTCCCTTACTTGGACAATAATCCCACTTATGATTAACACCTCTCGCAAGCATCCGCAACTACAAAGAAGAATTAAGACAAAGTCTAACCATAGCATTAAACTAGTGGATCCAAATCAGCCCCTTACAAAGCAACGCATAAACTAGGGTTAAGCTTCTGTCACTCTAGCAACCCATAATCTACTTACTACTTCCCAATGCCTTCCTCTAGGACCAAATAATGGTGAAGTGTTATGTAGTCGACGTTCACATAACACCACTAGAGGAAAAATAACATACAACACAACAAAATATCGAACGAATACCAAATTCACATGACTACTTATAGCATGACTTATCCCATGTCCTCAGGAACAAAAGTAACTACTCACAAAGCATAATCATATTCATGAGCAGAGAGGTAATGAGTAGCATCAAAGATCTGAACATGAACTCTTCCACCAAGTAATACAACTAGCATCAACTACAAATAGTAATTAACACTACTAGCAACCTTACAAGTACCAATCGGAGTCGCGAGACGGAGATTGGTTACAAGTGATGAACTAGGGTTTGGAGATGAGATGGTGCTGATGAAGATGTTGATGGTGATTGCTACTTCTCAAACAACAGCACCAGAAATTGACATGTTGACGGAGACTGGGTTGCATTGGTTTTTCCCTTGAAGAGGAAAGGGTGATGCAGTACAGGAGCAGTAAGTATTTCCCTTAGTTTGAGAACCAAGGTATCGATCCAGAAGGAGGGTCTCGTCAAGTCCAGAGTACCTGCGCAAACACAAACAATCTTGCACCCAACGCTTCCAAGGGGTTGTCAATCCCTTCAAGATTGTTTGCAAAGTGAGATCTGAAGGCAGAAAGTGCAACGAAGTAAAAAGTGTAAGGCTGAAAATATGGTGTGGAGTAGACCCGGGGGCCATAGTGTTCACTAGAGGCTTCTCTCAAAATAGCAAATATCACGGTGGGTGAACAAATTACTTTCGAGCAATTGATAGAACCGCGCAAAGTCATGACGATATCTAAGGCAATGATCATACATAGAGGCATCACGTCTGAGACAAGTAGACCAATACTTTCTGCATCTACTACTATTACTCCACACATCGACTGCTATCCAGCATGCATCTAGTGTATTGAGTTCATGATGAACAGAGTAACGCCTTAAGTAAGATGACATGATGTAGAGGGATAATCTCAAACCAATGATAAAAACCGCATCTTTTTACCCTTGATGGCAACAACACGATGCGTGCCTTGCTACCCCTTCTATCACTGGGTCAGGTCACCGCACGGTATGAACCCAAAACCAAGCACTTCTCCCATTGTAAGAATCATAGATCTAGTTGGCCAAACAAAACCCACAACTCGAAGAGAATTACAAGGATATGAAATCATGCATAAGAGAGATCAGAAGAAACTCAAATAAGATTCATAGATAATCTGATCATAAATCCACAATTCATCGGATCTCGACAAACACACCGCAAAAGAAGATTACATCGGATAGATCTCCATGAAGATCATGGAGAACTTTGTATTGAAGATCCAAGAGAGAGAAGAAGCCATATAGATACTAACTATTGACCCGTAGGTCTATGGTGAACTACTCACGCATCATCGGAGAGGTCATGGTGTTGATGAAGAATCCCTCCGTATCCGAATCCCCCCTCCGGCAGGGCACTAGAACGTGTCGAAGATGGGATCTTGCGGAGACAGAAGCTTGCGGCGGCGGAAAAGTATTTTTGATGATCTCCTGATTTTTTTGGGATTTTTAGGGAATATATAGGCGCAACCCCTAGGGCAAAGGGCGTCCAGGGGGCCCACAAGCCTATGGGTCGCGGCCTCCCCCTGGCTGCGGGGGTGAGGGCTTGTGGGGCCCCTGGGGCTCCCCTGCCGTGGCTCTCAAGCTTCCCGATCTTCTTCCATTACGGAAAGAATCTTTTCAGGTATTTTCTTCCGTTTGGACTCTGTTTCAAAATCTCCTCTGAAAGAGGTCAAAAACATGGAAAAAAACAAGAACTGGCACTTGGCACTGAGTTAATAAGTTAGTCCCAAAAAATATATAAAAGGCATGCATAACATCCAAAGTTTGACAAGATAATAGCATGAAACCATCAAAAAGTATAGATACGTTGGAGACGTATCAAGCATCCCCAAGCTTAACTCCTGCTCGTCCTCGAGTAGGGAAGTGATAAATAATGAATTTTTGATGTGGAATGCTACCTAGCATAGTTGTCCTTTGCAACTTCTTTCAGGTGACATGAATGTTCAGTTCCGTAAGATTCAAAACAATAGTTTGCTATTGACATGAAAACAATAATACTTCAAGAAAACTAGCAAGGTAATCATAAACTTTCAAAATAACAAGGTGAAGGAAAGTTATCCCTACAAAATCATATAGTCTGGCTATGCTCCATCATCCTCACACAACTAATGTAAATCATGCACAACCCCGGTATTGGCCAAGTAATTGTTTTCGCACTCTTACTTTCTCAAACTTTTTATAACTATCACGCAATACATGAGCGCGAGCCATGGATATAGCACTGTAAGTGGAATAAAGTGTGGTGGTGGTTGTCAGACAAAAAGGAGGACATGGTCACATTGACTCGGCGTATCAAAAGGCTATGGAGATGCCCATTAATAGATATCAATGTGAATGAGTAGGGATTGTCATACAAGAGATGCACTAGAGCTATAAGTATGTGAAAGCTCAAAAGGAAAACTAGTGGGTGTGCATCCAACTTGCTTGCTCACGAAGACCAAGGGCAATTTTAAGGAAGCCCATCATTGGAATATACAAGCCAAGTTATATAATGAAGATTCCCACTAGCATATGGTAGTGACAAAGCAAGAAGCTCTCCATCATGAAGAACATGGTGCTATTATGAAGCACAAGTGTGGAAAAGATAGTAGCAGTGTCCATTCTCTCTTTTTCTCTCTTTTTTCATTTGGGCTCTTAGGCCTCTTTTTTTCTTTTCTTTTCTTTTCTCCTTTTTTTTGTTTTTGGGCTCTTTGGGCTCTTTTTTTATTTCTTCACATGGGACAATGCTCTAATAATGATGATCATCATACTTTTATTTACTCACAGATCAAATCTCACAATGATGATGACTCCATACGAAATGCCTCCGGCAGTGTACCGGGATATGCAACGATCTAGCATGGCATATGACGTTGAAACATCTCGCTAGCTATCTTATTATCATGCAATGGCAATATCAGAGTGACGACACAAGTAATGAGACGGAACGGTGGCAGTTGCATGGCAATATATCTCGGAATGGCTATGAAAATGCCATAGTAGGTAGGTATGGTGACAGTTTTGAGGAAGGAATATGGTGGGTTTGTGCACCGGCGAGAATTGCGCGGCACTAGAGAGGCTATCAATGGTGGAAGGTGGAAGTGCATCTATACCATGGACTCACATTAGTCATGAAGAACTCACATACTTGTTGCGAAAGTTTTTATTAGTAATCGAAACAAAATGCTAAACGCATACTCCTAGGGGAAGGGTTGGTAGGAGTTAACCATCGCGCGATCCCGACCTCAACACAAAGGATGACAATCAATAGATCAGTTATGCTCCGACTTCCTAACATAGCAGTTCACCATACGTGCATGCTACGGGAATCACTAACTTCAACACAAGTATTTCTAGATTCACAACACCCTACTAACATAGCTCTTAATATTACCAAATCCACGTCTCAAAACTGTTTGAGAGGAATCAAAACTTCTCTTTCTGTTCAATGCACATGAAGATGGAGGTTTTTGCATCCTCTTTGGGTATCTATCACCTTTGGGACTACTTTCATAGCATAAGCCAACTACCAAGTCACGCACCACCGTGCTCTAAAAGATATAAGTGAAGCACAAGAGCAAAAGTATCTAGATCAAAAGATATAAGTGAAGCACTAGAGCAAAAGTATCTAGCTCAAAAGATATAAGTGAAGCACTAGAGAAAAAGTATCTAGCTCAAAAGATATAAGTGAAGCACTATGAGCATTCTAGCAAAAATCACGATGGGTGCATGTCTCTCTCTCTCAAAAAGGTGTGCAGCAAGGCTGATTGTGACACAACAAAAATAAAAGACTCCTACGATACAAGACGCTCCAAGAAAAACACATATCATGTGGTGAATAAAAATATAGCTCCAAGTAATGTTACCGATGGATTGAAGACGAAAGAGGGGATGCCTTCCCGGGGCATCCCCAAGCTTAGGCTTTTTGGTGTCCTTGAATTTGGCTTGGGATGCCTTGGGCATCCCCAAGCTTGAGCTCTTTGTTGGGTAACGTAGCATAAATTCAAAAAAAATCCTACGCATATTCAGATCTTCCTATGGAGAGACCAGCAACGAGAGAGGGGTGAGAGCATCTTCATACCTTTGAAGATTGCTAAGCGGAAGCGTTGCTAGAACGCGGTTGATGGAGTCACTACTGGAAAACAGTTTTTTGTCATCTGCCTAGTCTTTGCCCTCTGCTAGCTGATGGCAAAGAGTGTCTTTGCCGTCAGCTTCAGCAAAACAGGCGGCAAAGCACAGGCGGATGGCATAAAGTGTTTTTGCCATCTGCCTAGTCTTTGCCGTCTGCTAGCGGACGGCAAAGAGTCCGGAGGCAGACGGCAAAGATATAGATGGGCCCACCTAATCGCGGGGTGGCTAGGTCAAACTGGAGTCAGACCTTTGTCGTCTGCTAGCGGACGGCAAAGAGTCCGGAGGCAGATGGCAAAGAGTCTAGATTCTTAGCCGTCCGCCGGCAGACGGCAACGTGCTAACTCCGTTAAAGGCTCCGGCCTTGCCCCCCACCCTGCCCCTCTCTCTCTCTGTAACGGTCACCCCGCGCGCCCCTCTCTCTCTCTCTCCCACTCCGCGTGCCCCTCTCTCTGTAACGGCCGCTGCCACCCCCGTCGCGCCGCCGCTCCCGTCGCGCCGCCACCCCTGTCGCCCCCGCCGCCGCCCCTCTCTCTGTCCCCACCTCGCCCCCGCTACCGCTGCCCCACCACCGTCCCGCCGCCGCCCCTGGCGCCCCCGCCACCGCCACGCCACCCCCGCCACCCCGACCCCTCCACAGCCGCCCCTCCCGGTGAACCCCCACACCCCCACACCCCACCCCCCCCACCCGCATTATTTTTTAGTAGTTTTATTATTTTCTAGTAGTTTTAGTAATTTTAGTAGTTGTTATTGTTAGTAGTTTTAGTGGTAGATTTAGTTAGGTTAGTAGTTCTAGTTAGGTTAGTTAGTTAGCTTGGTTAGTTAGGTGGAGGAGGAGAAGAGGAGAAGAGGAGGAGGAGGAGGACGAGAAGAGGAGAAGAAGAACAGGAGTAGGAGGAGGAGGAGGAGCAGAAGAAAAAGAAGAAGAAGAAGAAGAAGAAGAAGAAGAGGAGGAGGAGAAGAAAAAAATAAGAAGGAGAAGAAGAAGAAGAAGAAGAAGAAGAGAAGAAAAAAATAAGAAGGAGAAGAAGTAAAGAACAAGAGAAGAAGAGAATAAGAAAAAAATAAGAAGGATAAGAAGATAAAAAAGAAGAAGAAGTTGATTTTTTATTGTTTGGTATTTAGTGGTAGCTAGTTTTTTTAGTTACTTAGTGGTAGATTATGTTTTTGTTATAGTGGTAGATTCTGCTTTTGTTATTTTTTTGTTGTTTAGTGCTATCTAGGTTTAGCGATAGGTTTAGTTAGCTTCGTTAGTTAGGTTAGTTAGTTAGTTAGCTTAATAGAAAGAATAGGAAGAAGAAGAAGAGGAGGAGGAGGAGAAGAAGAAGAACAAGAAGAAGAGGAGGAGGAGGAGAAGACAAAAATAAGAAGGAGAAGAAGAAAAGAAGAAGAAGAGAAGAAGAGAAGAAGAAGAGAAGAAGAGAAGAAGAATACCTTCTCATCCTCCTTCTTCTCCTCCTTCTTCTTCTCCTCCTCCTTCTCCTTCTTCTTGATTTCTTCTTCTTCTCCTCCTCCTCCTCTTTCTTCTCCTCTATCTTATTCTCCTGACCTTATTTTCCCCCAACAATGAGATAATTAGCCCATTTAGCTACAAAATGGCATAAAAACCTTGGTTAGCTCATGAATATTATATTCTTGACTTGTTTTCCTCTAAAATGACATAATTAGAATATTTGTGTTGATCAGGTGGATTTACATGTGATAGTTGTCTTGTCGCTGTGAGGTCTGTTGTGCGAAGACCTGCCCGTGCGTTGTACGATCTCCGCCCCTGCATTCGTGGGTCAGTACAAATTTCATCTCCTCCCCGCCCCCTTCATTTACCGTGGCTCGGTTTCCGGATGAAACTTTCTAGATTTAGGTAATTAATTTAATTTATCAGTATGCGTGACCAGTATGCGTCTCCCGTTCGAAAGGGCGACATCTATAAATATGCATGTCTTTGCATATTTATAACCGCAATCCTTTCGAATTGTCCAACATTATCCATGGACAGCCCGAGTATGTGTAGATTGGGTTCGTTTTCCCGTATGTTGTGCTCTGGATCCGATGCGGAATTTCGTCAGTGCCTCCCTGTTGTTCTCCGGATGCACATCCTCTCTGTTTATTGCGGAGACGTGTATCAGGAGAACAGCAGGGAGGTGCTGCCGAAATTTTGCGTTGGATCCGGAGCAGAGCATGGGAAAACGAACCCAATCTACACATACTCGGGTGGCAGTAGGACCTATCTTTACCTATTAGCGTATAGGTTGCCTGGACGTATTAAAAATGGCGAACCTGATTAACCGATGAATATAAATGCTAAATTATATATAAATATATTTCTTCTGTCTTTAGTAGCTACGCAAGATGAGTGATCGTGCGTGGATGTATACCGGTCACCCTAGTCAGAAAGAGATGACGAAAGAATGGTTTTTAAAAACAAAGGAATTTGTGAAAGCCGCATTCGCAAATGGCCAGGAAAGAAACTATTGCCCCTGTCCTGGATGCGACAACTATAAAAAGACGACAGAGGCTGTAATGATTAAACACCTGCAGAGGAGAGGTTCTAAGCCTAATTATACGGTGTGGACATTTCATGGTGAGTCTATTAAACGCACAAGAGCTGAGGTGGTCCGTCGTCGCACGGACGAGCCTGGTACCGGGATCGAAGACATGGTGCAAGACTTTGATGATGCTCGGGATTCAAAAGATGATATGGAGGAATCTGCAAAGGCCTTTTATGAAATGTTGGATTCTTCAAAACGTCCTCTCCATGAGCACACTGAGCTCTGTCAGCTGTATGCAATTGCACAAGTAATGGCTCTGAAGGCTCAGTTCAACTTGGGAAGAGAATGCTACGACGCGATGATGACACTATTTGGACGCTTCCTACCCAAAGGCCATGTCATGCCTGCAAACATGTACTAGTCGGACAAAATACTTCGTGTACTTAAGATGCCCTATGAGAAGATAGATGCATGTGAGAAAGGATGTGTCTTATTTAGGAAGGAGTATGCACACTTGGACTATTGTCCCAATTGCGAGTCTTGCAGGTATCTTGTGGTAGACAACGGTATGAGTGAGAAGAGGCAGACCAAAATCGCAGTTAGTGTTCTTCGGTATGTGCCAATCGTACCAAGACTTCAACGTCTTTTCATGGTCGAAGAGACAGCCAAACAGATGACATGGCACAAATTGGGCAAAAGAACCGAACTAGATGCGGATGGGAATAAGATGGTGGTACAAACATCGGATGGGGAAGCGTGCAAACATTTTGATGGATTGCATCAGGATAAAGCGGCAGATCCAAGGAATCGTCGAGTCTGCGCCGCCCCGGATGGTTTTAATCCCTTCGGCATGACGGCAACCCAATACAGTTGTTGGCCTGTATTTGTCATTCCACTCAATCTCCCCCCCCCCTGGGCAGATTATGCAAAGAAAGAACATATTTCTGACGTTGATAATTCCAGGGCCCAATTATCCGGGGAAGAATATGAATGTGTACCTGCAACCGCTTAAGGATGATTGGAAGAACCTTGCGATAATGGGGTCAAGACATATGATGCCGCTAGAAAAGAAAACTTCAAAATGCATGTGTGGTACATGTACTCTATGCATGACTTGCCAGCGTATGCGCTATTCTCTGGATGGTGTGTGCATGGAAGGTTCCCGTGCCCCCAATGCAAGGCAGCTCTTCAGTTTCATTGGTTGCAGGAGGGTCGGAAGTATTCTTGCTTTGACTTGCATAGACAGTTCCTGGATCCTGACCATCAGTTCAGAAAAGACAAGAAGAACTTTACCAAAGGTAAAGTTGTCAAAAACTTGGCACCACCTGCGTTCACAGGCCAACAAATCCTGGATCAGTTAAACGCCCTCGAGCCTGATCCAGAGCGTCCAGGGTATTTCAAGGGGTATAATTCAAAACACGCCTCGACTCACAAGCCATGCTTCTGGTATCTACCTTACTTCAAAGACCTCCTTCTTCCACACAATATCGACATGATGCACATTGAAAAGAATATCGGGAGGCTATTTTTGGTACATTGTTCGACATAGATGGGAAGACAAAGGATAGTACTAAGGCTAGAGTCAATCAAGAGACACTATGTCATAGACCGTTACAAAACATGCGAGAAGGCAAAGGAAAGCAGAAGTGGTCGAAGCCAAAGGCCTAGTTCAATCTTCGAAGGGCAGCTATGAGGGAAATTATCTTGTGGGTCAAAATGCACTTGATGTTCCCCCATGGGTATGCAGCGAATCTAAAGAGGGGAGCGAGTCTTGGAAAATTAAAAATCTTTGGTCTCTAGAGTCATGATTGGCACATATGGCTAGAGTGGGTAATGCCGGTGATGTTACGTGGCTTTATTTCTGAGGATGAATGGCTAGTACTGGCGGAACTGAGCTATTTCTTTCGTGTTCTTTGTGCGAAAGAATTGTCGCCTGGCGTGGTAGAAGACATGGAGGAGTTTGCACCGGAGTTGTTGTGCAAGTTAGAGAAGATCTTTCCATCGGGCTTCTTTAATCCAATGCAGCATTTGATTTTACATCTACCGACCGAGGCAAGATTGGGTGGGCCCGTGCAACATCGTTGGTGCTATGCAACTAAGAGGATGCAGAAGACTAAATGTAAAAATAAGTGTAGAATTGAAGCATCGATGGCTGAGGCATTCATTACTGAGGAGGTGGCAAACTTTATGACAGCACACTACGAAGCCAAAATTCATCATTTGCATAATCCGAAGCCTCGGCAAATTGATGCAGACCCTAAAAAAGGTGGGTCCAACCTCAGCCTATTCAAAGGGAAGCTCGCACCAGCCGGTGCTTCGAAACCAATAACGTTGGATGTCGAAGAATGGCGGAACATTTCGTTGTATATCTTCAACAACCTAACACAAGTGCGGACGTACATCGAGTGAGTTCTCGGCACATTTTCCCATAACTTATAACTCATTTGAACTGCTCTTATTCCCGGATATTTCAAACAGCAGTTACGTCGCCAAATTCTCGGATGGAGCGGTGATCGAAAATGATTCCGTCGAAGAGTATGAGCTTCTGTCAAAGATAGGAGGCGGCTATCTCGGTTTCATCTCTTGGTTCAAACAAACTGTAATTATCAATAATGGACCATTTCATTTCTTGGTCTAACTTATGGCTAATGCAACAATCGTTTCGTATTAAACTTGTAGGCTAATTCAGAGTCTATGGATGCCGAATTGAGACAAGTTAATAATGGTTTTGACTATAAGGTCCGTTCATTTGAGAAATACAACATCAATGGGTATCTCTTTCGTACCTTTGGCAAAGAGCTATCTATGCCCGACCGAAAATCTACAAATTGTGGTGTCTCTGCTATCGGCGAAGGTGTTATCGAGTATTATGGAAGAGTTGAAGCAATTTATGAACTTCAATTCTATGGTGAAAACCCACCGAACATCATAATCTTCAAATGTTATTGGTTCCAGCCAAAGAAGACTAGAAGGACTCATGAACATATAGGACTAGTTGAAATCAATCCAAACACCCATTTAGATGTTCCCGATGTCTATATTACGGCTCAACAGGCGACCCAAGTTTTCTATCTACTGTGGGCATGCCAAACGGATAAGAATCTGGAAGGTTGGTATGTTGTTTATGAAGTGCCGCCACATGTCAGACCGCCTCTCCCAAATGAACAGGATTATGAACCTCACATTAACATAGACACGTATGATGGAGAATTCTTCCAAGAAACACGTCTTTCCAAGAAACGCTCCAAGAACCGCCGTGCTTCACCCAAGAACATGGAAATAGACACCGACAATGAATCCGACTCCAGCCCTGAGTCGGAACCAGAAGACCTGGAACTCATAGAGGTTACTGATGCGGATGACCTGTCAATGCTTCAACGATTAAAGGAAGGCCTTTCACAACTTCACGCCGTTGAACCCAACGAGCACGTCATTCATGAAGACATGCGTGATAGTGATGATGATGATGCATTTATTGATGATGATTACTAGTTTGTAAGATTCACAACTTAAATTATATATTTTTTAATCTTTATTATTCATGTACATATTATTATTCATGTCAGTTATTCAATTTTTTTATGTTGTACTAATTTATTTTAATCTTTATCATGGCAGGTCACCACGTGTTGAAAGATGGTGGGCGCTGGTCCAGATCGCTCGACGGGTTCTTCCCAGGTGCCCCGCACGAGGGGTGGTACTTCCCTTCCACCCCTATATCTCCGTAGAGCCTTGGTAGACAGTCTGTCGACACCACCCGTGGGTTCTTCATCGTCGGTGGCATTACCCACTGGGAGAGGTGCTGGTCGGGTAGGGAAGAAGGGGAAGGGTACAGGGAGAGGTGGTGGCCGTGGAAGATCTAGGAGGACTGTTGAGCCGTCCTCGCCACCACCACCAGCTCATTCACCCGAGCATAGGACTACTATGGTCGACCCGTTTGTGGAGGAGGCTACGGGGACTCCGTTCCAGGAGCCTGGTGTTGACGGGCATTCGTCCCATGAACTCCGGTCCAGGAGCAGCCTCGGGTCGAGGTGCATTCGGCTCACGAGACTACGGTTCCGGAGGCTTCACCCGACGTGGAGAGGCCCGGATGGGAGACCTGGCCGGATCGGACCGAGTTGTCGGATTGGACTGAGGGTCCGGGTGGCTCAGGGGGCGGGGATGGCGGGGATGGCGGGGATGAGCTTACGGATAGTGAGGGCGATGTGTAGGTCGACGGGGCCACCGTGTACAAGCGTGGTAGTACACGTCTCCCGGTCGTGTCAGCTACCCGAGAGCAGAGGCCGGTGATTAAACCTGAAGGAGATAGGTAAATATATTTACTCTTTTTTTAGCTTTTGCCTTCAAGTTTGTTCAAATATCTAATGCGTTGACCTTATCATACTGCAGGGGATGGGTACACCCTTTTGGAGTCCGTAGGCCGAATTCCGTCCTTGGTGTGCTTTGCCGGACAAATTTCCCGGGGTTTGTCACGTTGCCTGGTGAGGGTCAGGTTCCTACACTAGGATTTTCCTGGGAGCACTACCAGGCTGCGCAGGCCCCGCCGGAGGAGATTATAGATGGTGTCTTGTGCCACACGAGGGCCGAGATGGTGATCAAGAGCTTTTGGGTAAATTATCCTTTTACAGAATCTAAAATTAACAATATAGCTAATTATTGTACTAATCGGTGTTTTCACGTTTGATTGCAAACCTTCTATAGGTGTGAGGATGCATATGAGGAGGAAGCGGCCAGGGTTTTCGAGGCTGAATGTAGGCGGTTACTACAGAACTTACGCCACGAGGCTCGGCCGCAGGCTATTCGAGATTACTACGCCACACGTGGTATTAAGAAGCAGAAGAAGGATTGCCATGGAAAGTTTTTGAGGAAGGAGCAATACATGAAGGTAATTACCTATTCTTAAGTCCTTCTACGTAGTTTTCTTGATTTCATTCATAGGCGTAGCGCTCAAAATTCTTTCTAATAACTTACAGGTGCCCCCGAGATGGTATGCGGATAAGATGGATTGTTGGGAGGCATTGGTTGATGAGTGGTGCACAGGCAGCTGGCGAGCCGTCCACGAGAATGCGAAAGATCGGCATAGCCAAATGGTTGGTGTGCCACACCATCAAGGCAGCGCCAACTTACTTCAGTTCGGACGAAACTGGGTATGTGATTTGCTTCATGATTCATGCAATTCATTCTTCATGCTAATATTTTGTTCCTCTCTTTTAGGCGCATCACAATAAGACGGAGATGCCACACTTGTACGACCTTTATGGCATGGCCCATACTGCCTCGTACAAGAAGGCGAAGGCATTCTATGAGTCTGACTTGGATGATCCCAATAACTTCACCAACATATCATCCCACCAGAAGCTCGTTGCATACAGGGACGCGTGGAAGGCTACAAAAGGGGATGACTTTAACCCTAGCCATGAACCTTTGGATCCAGAGCTGGTGATGATATCTGTTGGCGGGAGGCCCCATGGCTCGATACCCATTGGACATGGGATAATACGTTGTCCACTCACTCTCCCGGAGATCAAGGCGCGCCAGTCGAGCAGTTATCCTGAGATAATGCGTCCTCCACGGCCAGTCGATCTTGCCATCGAGGTTAGTTGTACGGACTAAGAACACTTTCATCCATTTCATTATGTGTGTCACCATAGACCATTACTGTGGTAACGAGGAATGGTGTTTCAGGCTGCTCTTCAGAAAGAGAGATTGGCAAACCAGGCAGCTCTTGAGAAAGAGAGATTGGCAAGCCAGGCTGCTCTTGAGGCTGCTCTTGAGAAAGAGAGATTGGCAAGTCAGGCTGCTCTTGATGAGATGGACCAGACCACGGCACGATTGATTGAGGAGGAGAGGTCCTGGAATGAGGCGGATCAACGGGCCCTGTACAAGCTTTTTGTGGTATTTTTTTCACATTAGCCAAATCATGTGCGTAATGTCTGTTTCATTACTAACTAATACGACCCACTCTTCAGGGTCTGTGCGAGAAGAGCGGTCAAGTCCCTCCGCCGATGCCCGTCTTCTCTTCGATTGGCACGGTGAGTTTCATTATAAACTAGTATTAATAATTGAATGTCATCATGCTCTGAGACATTGCAAAATATCTATTATGTAGAAGAACTCCCGAGCGGCATCGCACGACCCTTCTCGAGGTGTTTCTCCTCCTTGATGACCACTACGGTAAGTTTCTCTTCTCCTCTTTCATATTCTCCTTGCCTTAATTTCCCCAACAATGACATAATTAGCCCATTTAGCTCCAAGAAGACATAGTTAGCTAATTTAGCTCCAAGAAGAGGAGAAGAGGAGAAGAAATAGGAAAAATGAAAAGAAAGAAGAAGAAGAAGAAGAGAAGAAGTAGGAGGAGGAGGAGGAGGAGGAGGAGAAGGAGGAGAAGGCCAAGGACCTTCTAGTCCTTCTCCTCCTTCGCCTCCTTCTTCTTTATTTCTTCTTCTTCTCGTCCTCCTCCTCTTTCTTCTCCTCTTTCATATTCTCCTTGCCTTAATTTCCCCAACAATGACATAATTAGCCCATTTAGCTCCAAAATGCCATAATAAGCTCAAATTGGCATAAGAACCTTGGTTAGCTCATTAATATTATATACTTAGCTTGTTCTCCTCAAAAATGAGATAATTAGCCCATTTAGCTCCAAAAAGACATAGTTAGCTAATTTAGCTCCAAGAAGAGGAGAAGAGCAGAAGAAATAGGAAAAATGAAAAGAAAGAAGAAGAAGAGAAGAAGGAGAAGGAGGAGGGGGAGGAGGAGGAGAAGGCCAAGGACCTTCTAGTCCTTTTCCTCCTCCTCCTTCTCCTCCTTCTTCTTTATTTCTTCTTCTTCTCCTCCTCCTACTGTTTCTTCTCCTATTTCATATTCTCCTTGCCTTAATTTCCCCAACAATGACATAATTAGCCCATTTAGCTCCAAAATGCCATAATAACCTCAAAATGGCATAAGAACCTTGGTTAGCTCATTAATATTACTAGTCGTCAACCCGTGCATCCGCGCGGGCTAGCATTATACATAACTACACTTGGTAAAAGTTCATGGGAAGAATTGACTCTACTTGCAATTTTTGGGAACAGGAAATATGCATAGAAAAATCAAGTTTACTCAAAATTTTGCAATATATAGCAAATTTAAGTAGTATTCCATCAATCCTTCATAACTATCCAATAATATGCATCTAGGGATTTTTAAAACATTCTTGTGTTCTATTAGGCTCGGTTAAAAGTGGATAAATTGTGTTTTGATTTGTCTATTATATAATCAGGTGTGTGAAACTAACAATCGACGTATGAAAAGAGTAGTTCAAAGAAAAGCTAATATAGACAAAATGTTGTAGGGGGAAATGGGAGCATGAGAATCCACGGTGACAAACCCAGGGTTAGTATTTTTGGTTTTCCTAATAGCTCGGATGTTCATTGACGTAATCTTCTCCATCTGCAATGAAACATGTATAGTGGAATATAGTTGTAGAAATTTGAGGAAACTCTCGAACGGCTAGATTTATATGATAAATTTCATTATATAAGTGACCTAAACTCTAGTGATTTGGAGAACAAAAAGAAGCGATCTAGGATGCTAAATCCAGACTTTAAACGTGTGGTCACTAAGGTCTACCAACATTTACCACTTATGTTCTGTGCCAAAAGATTTAACCATTGAGTAGTGTCCAAGAAGTCATCTAGATTATAGAAACAGAAATATGATTTAGAAATAAACATGTATGTGTGAAGATTCAACCAAAGAATTTTCCTAGTAACCTCAAAACATAGACAGGAGAACAACGACATTTACGTGATGTCAAAATGTCTAGCGCAAGCCTTCAACATAGTCATAGTTGCATACAATGAAGGAAGCCGGTCCAATTCAGTTAACAAAAGATACTATACTTATACAATATTGCACTTCCTCTGTAAACTAATATAAGAGTGTTTAGATCACTAAAGTATTGATCTAAACGTTGTTATAGAATAATAATAGGTCAAGATCATATTTGGGGATTTTACATGTAGTAATATTTCCCCTTTTCCCTTGTAGGGATGACACAAAAAACCTAAGCAATTCCTCCCTGAAATAAAGAAGAAGAATCAAGAATCCCAATGGACTAAAGTTGTTATATGATGAAACAAAGAGTAAGCACATGATTAACGGTTGATGCTTCCGAACAAAGTTGAGGTATTCGAAAACAAACACATGAATGTGTGACATAGTTGGCCTAATTTAATATTATAGCTAGTTATCCTTATTTTCTTTTCTATCTATACAAAATATATTGCACAACTCTAACATACAAAAATGCATGTAAGGCATACGGTCATGAAACACTGTATTGTACAATTTAATATATATTACATGTGTTTATTTGTCTACCATTAATAATCTAAAAGGATGATTGATTTCTCTTCTTTTTATGACAATGAAATCAAGTAGCCATGAAAGCAAAGAAATTTTGCTAAACTCTTAAATAAGGAACACTACTTAGAAAGCATGTGAAAAAATCTAGATATTACGAATAGATAACAACACAACCACATCATAATCACTGGCAAAAGAAAAACAGTCAAAAAGGCCCATAACAGTAGAAGGAAACAAAATATGGACCATTGATTGAATGATCCCAAGTTGTTGACCTAATCTTTATATAGAAATAGAATTGTGGAAATTTGATAATTTGGCCAACCTCTAGATTCATAAGATAAATTTGATTGATGAAGTGACCTTAACTAATGTGATTTGAAGAAGAAATAGATGTGATCTCGGATGCTAAATCTATAATGCAAGTATGTGGTCACTGAGGTCTACCAACATCAACCAATTATGGTATGTGTCTGAAGTTTTAACAATTGTGTGATGTGGAAGAAGTTCTGTTTTGACAAATAGAAGTATGATTTAGAAATTTAATTAACATCAGATCAACTAAATTTAAGTAATGCATAGTTCTAAGAATATATCAACATCATATTCAAAGATTTTACATGTAGTATTCTTGCCCCTTTTTCGAGGTAGAGAACACAAACACCTCAACATTTCCTCCTAGAAAGTAATAAGAAGAATCAAGAATCACAATGGATGGCAGTTGTTCCGTGATAAAAAAGAGTAATTACCATATTAATGGTTGATGATTATGATCAAACTTGAGATGCCCGATTCAGATGGTGATGTTTTCTATCTTGCTTGAATTCCCATAAACACATGGTTGTCCGAATTAGTCAGTTATCCTTTTTAGTTGTCTATATGAACAAAATATCTTGCACATAGCTAATATATACAAATAAAAATATGCACATAAGGTACACGATCATGAAACACTTTATTGTGTAATTTCATTTATATTATGGGTATTCATCCGTCTACCATATAAAATGTAAAATATGTGTTTGTTTCTTCTTATTTTTAAGAAATAGAAATCAAGCAGCCAAAGCAAAGAAATTTTGTTCTAATAAAAAATGGTGAACACTACTTAAAAAGCATCTCGGAAAAAATCTAGCTAGATTATAACATAAGAAGATCATTCATGTTTTTACCCTTTTGGAAGCCTATTTGTAATTCTTTTGTATAATATTATAGATATCCACCTTATACATGAATTTCTCCATTATACATGCCCATGAAAACAAAATAAAGGAATAAAACTTGTGAGAAAATAAAGATCCTACCATGAATTTGGTTACTTGCTTGCAGTGAGCATGTGTAAGGTCAAGGTCGGCCTGTTGTCCCACCTGGTCTCCCTGGCCAACGCTGGTGCGCAACCCTGCATCAACGTCTCGTACGTCGTCTTTGAAACTGGTGTGTTTTGCTGCTACACAAAAGTGTAGGCCAAGTTGTCCATCAAAATCAATTAGACCATGTTGTCGTAACTCTGTTTGTTTCCGGCCGGTCGAAATCATAGCTTGTATCAATCAACGGCCTGCCTCAAAGTGTATACTTATTTGTCCCAGCAAATCAATCCAAGTATATATTATATTCTAAAAACAGTCCAAGAGTATATGAGCTGCCTCAAAAAAGATTGCATGTTGACTCAAGCATGTGTGTGCTCTTGCGCCGGCGCCGGCCGCGTGCTGCTATGCACGTAGTCCCGATTAGAGGCTTTCAGATTAGACATCAACATCATGCAGCCATGCTAGCTCTCGATTGCAAAGCCCAGCATGCAGTTCCTGCATGGGAGGCCATCCAGTCCAGGCTCCATGTCTTCCTCAAGACCGTCCAGTATGAAATATTCAAGTTGAGGCTGGCAAAAAAGGAAGGCGCTAGGGTTTCTATAGGACTCCCAACAAATCAAGCCATGCATATATTTTTTCTTAAATAAAGCCAAGCATGTATGGCCTACCTCAAAGAAAGATTGTATACATCGGTGTCCCAAGCATGTACGTGCTCTTGCTCTTGCGACGGCACGGTCGCCGTATAGCTTCGCATGTAGCACCGATTAGATGCCTTCACATTAGTAGATGTCAACATCATGCAGCCATGCTAGCTGACGATGAGAATGGCCAGCACGCAGTCCTGCATGGGACGCCATCCAGTCCAGGCTGCACGTCTTACTCAAGGTCGTCTAGTATGAAACTTCGAAGTTGAGGATGGCACGAAGAGGATGGCTCTAGGGTTTCTAGAGGAGGTTTATGTTCCTCGGTGGAATAGATCATCATGGGACAAATTCAATTGTTAATGACTAATAGACTCTGGATTTGTTTTTTAAAGATACCCTACTTTTTTTTCTTAGATTGCAAGGATTACATCGGTTAATCTACACCGTTATAACTCGGTCCCATCAGATGAACGGCCGGTAATTTTTAATTATTGTGGTAATTTCTAGAGAGTCTCTAATTAGTATAGGTATAGATATACTTAGCTTGTCTTCCTCTAAAATGGGATAATTAGCCCATTTAGCTCCAAAAAGACATAGTTAGCTAATTTAGCTCCAAGAAGAGGAGAAGAGGAGAAATAAAAAGGAAGAACAAAAAGAATAAGAGAAAGAGAAGAGAAGGAGAAGGAGAAGAAGGAGGAGGAGAAGAAGGAGAAGGAGGAGGAGGAGAAGGAGGAGAAGGCCAAGGACCTTCTAGTCCTTCTCCTCCTCCTCCTCCTTCTCCTCCTTCTTCTTTATTTCTTCTTCTTCTCCTCCTCCTCCTCTTTCTTCTCCTCTTTCGTATTCTCCTTGTCTTAATTTCCCCAACAATGACATAATTAGCCCATTTAGCTTCAAAATGCCATAATAACCTCAAAATGGCATAAGAACCTTGGTTAGCTCATTAATATTATATACTTAGCTTGTTTTCCTCTAAAATGGGATAATTAGCCCATTTAGCTCCAAAAAGACATAGTTAGCTAATTTATCTCCAAGAAGAGGAGAAGGGGAGAAGAAATAGGAAAAATCAAAAGAAAGAAGAAGAAGAAGAAGAAGAACAGAAGAAGGAGGAGGAGAAGGAGGAGAAGGCCAAGGACCTTCTAGTCCTTCTCCTCCTTCTTTATTTCTTCTTCTTATCCTCATCCTCCTATTTCTTCTCCTCTTTCATATTCTCCTTGCCTTAATTATCCCAACAATGACATAATTAGCCCATTTAGCTCCAAAATGCCATAATAACCTCAAAATGGCATAAGAACCTTGGTTAGCTCATTAATATTATATACTTAGCTTGTTTTCCTCTAAAATGGGATAATTAGTCCATTTAGCTCCAAAAAGACATAGTTAGTTAATTTAGCTGCAACAAGAGGAGAAGAGGAGAAGAAATAGGAAAAATGAAAGGAAAGAAGAAGAAGAATAAGAGAAGGAGGAGGAGGAGGAGGAGGAGGAGGAGAAGGAGGAGAAGGCCAAGGACCTTCTAGTCCTTCTCCTCCTCCTCCTCCTTCTCCTCCTTCTTCTTTATTTCTTCTTCTTCTCCTCCTCCTCTTTCTTCTCCTCTTTCATATTCTACTTGCCTTAATTTCCCCAACAGTGACATAATTAGCCAATTTAGCTCCTAAAAGACATTATAAGCTCAAAATGGCAAAAGAACCTTCGTTAGCTCATTAATGTTATATACTTAGCTTGTTTTCCTCTATAATGACATAATTAGCCCATTTAGCTCCAAAAAGACATAGTTAGCTAATTTAGCTCCAAGAAGAGGAGAAGAGGAGAAATGAAAAGAAGGAAGAAGAATAAGAAGAAGAGAAGAAGAAGAGAAGGAGACGGAGAAGGAGAAGAAGAAGGAGGAGGAGAAGAAGAAGAGAAGAAGAAGGAGAAGGAGGAGAAGAAGGAGAAGGAGCCCTCCTTCTTCTCCTTCTTCTTCTCTCCTCCTTCTTCTCCTCCTTCTTCTCCTTCTTCTTCTCTTATTTTTTCTTCTTCTCCTCCTCCTTCTCCTTCTCCTTCCCCTTCTCCTCCTCCTCCTCCTTCTTCTTCTTGTTTTTCTTCTCCTTGTTCTCTTCTTCATTCTTCTCTTTCTTCTTCAATTTAGCTTATTTGTCATATATATGTTGTTGTTCTTCTTCTTCTGACTTTCTTATTCCCATTTTGCAGAATGGATGTACTACATGCATGGAAGCTGGCATTGGATTGCTTTAGTTTCCGTTTTTATTTGAGTTGATGAACAATGTGGAACTATATGTATATGTATATATGGATGAACAATATATGTGCAACTATATGTATGTATATATGGATGAAACTTTGTATGTGTTGGTTCTTTTGATATATGGGATGTACGTTGATGAACAAATGGTTCTTTTGATATATGTGCAACTATATCATATATGTGTTGTGACCTATTTATCATATATATGTGCTATGAATTATATGTATATGTGCTGTGAAATAGAAAAAATAAAAAAAAATGTGACAATATAGGCTCTTTGCCGTCTGCCAACTGATGGCAAAGGTCATTGTCGTCTGCCAGCCGACGGCAAAGGTGCCACGTGGCGCCCAGCTGTGCAACCTGGGAAGTAGCAGCTGGCCATATAGTATCTTTGCCGTCTGCTTCCAGGGGGGCAGACGGGAAAGAAGAGGGCACAGAGGAGGGGGGAGGTGGAG